>NW_008824545.1:429224-482990 GCF_000699105.1 Pygoscelis adeliae | reverse complement strand
CTCACCCTTTAACAGTCCCATATGGCCAGTGTGGAAGTCTAATGGAGAGTGGAGACTAACAGTAGACTATCATGGCCTAAATAAATAAATAAATAAATAAAGTCACGCCACCGCTGAGTGCTGCTGTGCCAGACATGCTAGAAGTTCAATACGAACTGGAGTCAAAGGCAGCCAAGTGGTATGCCACAATTGATACTGCTAACGCGTTTTTCTCAATCCCTTTGGCAGCAGAGTGCAGGCCACAGTTTGCTTTGCCTTGGAGGGGCGTCCAGTACACCTGGAACCGACTGCCCCAGGGGTGGAAACACAGCCCCACCATTTGCCATGGACTGATCCAGACTGCACTGGAACAGGGTGAGGCTCTGGAACACCTGCAATACATTGATAACATCATCGTGTGGGGCAACACAGCAGGAGACGTTTTGAGAAAGGGAAGAAAATAGTCCAAATCCTGCTAACAAAGTAAGGTCAAGGGACCTGCACAGGAGATCCAGTTTTCATCCTAAATCCAAAACACAGCACTGTACCAGCTACTAGGAAGGAAATTAACTCTTTCTCTACCGAAACCAGGACACAAGGGTAGATATACAGAATTTTCTGTGCAAGCATAAATTCTTCCTTAATAAATATATCTGAAAATGCACTAAATGACTATAATTCTGTAAGTACTGCTGTTCTTAAGCATCTTTTGCTACTAACAGAAGTAAAATAAAATTCTGTGTTAATACCATAGAAAAAAATCAACTAATTGCAAATTTATTATATTTCCCTTTAGATCAGTTATATTGCAGTGTAGTAATGAAGGGAGCGTTGTAAGTGACATCTTTTTCTCTTTCTTCAAAACTTAATTATTTTGGTTTATAAATGAAGACCTTTATGCTTTATGCCCGGACTTCCTCTTACGTGCTTTCTGTGTTACTATGTTGCTTTGTGTTTGAAATTAAGATAAGTTTATCTGGAAATGTCTGAAGAAGTAGTGGTATGCTTGAGTAAAACTGGAGGAGTACATTCTAGGGTAATGAACTACTCTGCACAACAGTACAGAGAGACTTGGTTTTCAGCAAAGGTGTGAGAATTGAGATAGAATTAGTATGTCTATGGATGGCCATGCAAAGTGGATCTGCTTAGTCTAATGTGGTGTTTCATGTATGATAATACCCAAAGGTAATGATAGCAAAAGGTCTTCCCCACTCTCTATGTCAGGATAGTTTGATAAAGTGATGGATCTAATTTGTTTTTGTTTGTGGGGTAACTGCAAAAAGAAAAACCAATATACATCATTCAACTTCATTGTAAAAGAATAGACTTGAAGCACACAACTGTATGATAGGTTCTCACCACTAATTCACTAATGAAATTGCAGGACAGCAGGGTGTTGAGACTTTCTAATATCTTTCTACATGCAGCTTTTCACACTCAGCCTGGGCGATATATATTCCATGTGACTCCAGGGTCAGCTGGGGAAGTGCCCCCTGAAGGGACTGTGCAGACATGACATGCTTCCTCTTCTGGTGTGTTGTGGTGCTGTGCTGCTTGTTACACATGCACCATCCATGCTGGAAACAAGACTCAAAGATTTCAGTAAGATTTATAAAGACCTGGGTGGTATGGACTCCACTGTCTTTAAGATAGGAGCTGCACAGCTTTGATAGATAGTTAGATTGTATTGCATACTTTTCATGGAAGCTTTATCTTGACTTACTGTGTTTACGCTGTGTTTTCATAAACAGCTAAGGCAACCTAATAAATTCCTATTACTGCTTTGTTACTCTACACCTTCCTTTTGTCTGCTTATATTCACAGATATGTACACCTCCTTTGTTGTGCCTGATCAGATTCCTACCAGAGTCTTCCATAAGCTACTGTGTTTGTTGACTCAGTAGAATACTCTCTCTGTGTTTGCACACATTTGTTTGTGGAAGGATTTATTTTCCTCATATTTAGGTGCAAAATCAGCTCATAGAAGGTCTGACAAATGTCAGAGAGGACAGAAGATATATATAAGAATTTGTGTTGGTAAGGGAAGAGGAAACTGAAAGGTGAAAGAATATGACCACTTCATAATGGGAGTGTTGAGTTTTTAGACTCTGAACTTCAGCCTTTGAAGTGGTTAGTATTTGTTTATCATGCAGCAGGAAGCTGCTTTATGGACCTGAATCCTAATTTGGGAAGATTTTATGCATTGAGACAAAGATTAGCACATGAATGAACTCAGTATCAGCATTCCCACCTTGCCTGGAACATTGTTGTAGTTATCCTAACCTCATGTCATCCACTATGTGTCAATGTTTTACCTTCTGATTTAATTATTTCTTCATTTTTACATAAGCTGGTATGCAGGTTTTCCTGGTATTTTTATAGAACATTAAATATAAATGTCAGTGTCTACATTTTATTTCATAAGCTTATTTGGCAACAGCTGTGATTTCCTGGTAAAATCAACTTGCATATTTTTCTTTCGGTTTCAGTGATGTAGACTAGGTTATTTTTAAAATGCTCATTATCCTTGGAGTAGATGGAGAAGTATTTGACAGTGAAATCTTGTCACATTCTCTTGACAAGAAATGGCAGAGCAGTGAACTGATTAATGATTCGCTGAATCACCTTAATGGTTTTTGGGGCTGTCCTGAGTCTCAACTGGTGCAATACTTTGAGGCTGATGTTCATCACTGCTACTGCCGGGCAACCTTGGAACTTGTGGATGTTCCATGGTGCAATCACCTGTGGGACTGATATAAAGGAATTATTCCCTTTTCTTTGCTCGTTTGTAGTAATAATGCCTTCAGGAAAACCTGTTCTTTCCATGAAGAAAAAAGGCAGCCATACTTTAAATGTACCTTTCCACTTTGCTTTTTTTCAGTCCTTTTCAATGATATCTGAAAAGAAAGTAAATTGTCTGCAGTAAAGTAGTTTTGGGCTGTTACTATAATCTTGTCATGTTCTAGTAATTCTTTTGCTTGTCTCTTTCAGATTTCCATAATAAGTGTTTTTATGGCTATTTATTATTGTGCGCATAAATGTATGTTGATATTTTATTAAGTTTCAGAAAAGTATATCTATTTTTGGACACATACCTATTTCAGCTTTGTGCATTTTATAGGTGAAACTCTGGTAGGGTAGAACACTTCAATTTAGGAGATATTTAGGTTCTAAAAAAATGCATGATGTGTCTGTTTCTTAAAAGACGGAGTGTAAGCTTTTAGTTTGCTGACAGCTAACTTGCAACGAGGCTGTCTTCAAAACAGTAGTGCTTTGCTGGCTGAACCGACCAGGGACATAAAAATGAATAATTATTAATGAATTATTAATAAAGATAAATGCACATATGATTATCTGTAATCTGTTCTTTGAAAATATATCCTGAAAACAACCATCCACCTTCCCTAGAGTGCTATGATGAGTTATTTATGATGCTAATAAACAAGGGCATTCAGTGCTTTGGGTTATAGTTGCACTGATAGTGGGTGGCTGTGATGAAATATTTACTACTGCCTTGTGATTGCCACCATAACAGACAGGAAATTCAAAGGAGTCTCCTAATATTTTCTGGATAAACACATAGCCTGGAGGGGCAGTGAGCTGTCCTAGAATATGGTGATTATCCTTATCCAGATCCTCTAACCTAGCCAAGTTTTTAATATTTTATCAAGTAGCATGGCATTGAAAATAAAAATTCACAGCAAAGTACTGGTCACATGTACTAGCATTTATTTATTTATTTATTTATTTGGCATAGTGGCTTATATTTGTACCAAAACACTGCTGCTCTAGGTGTCAAAAGGCACACTGTAATTCGCCATTCTTAACACAAGAGAGTGTGCAAGTTGAAAAGGAAGAATCTCAATGAATTCAGTGGGTAACTGTCCATATCAAAACTGTCCTGTTGCTAATAGTCTGATGCTATAGTGGTGACATGAAAGCACGTGTACAAATTGTATGTCCAGACTTAACCAGCCAGACTGGTTTACCTGGTAATTCTTCAAAGATCTCTAAAGCTGCTTGGTTTAGTTACAGATTTTTTTTTCAGTTTAGCTGAAAAACTTCAGCTAAAATTGATGCTTTTCGCACATTAATATATGAATATCTCAAATGGCTGAATATATTAGTAAACAAACTATTTTTTTCTTTTGCCTAAGAATGACTTCTGAAATGAAGGAGTGCTTCATTTGTAATGAATGTAGTTGGTATTCAGACTGCCAATTAAAGCAAGCTCATTTAGCTGTACTTTTGTACCAGTTAGGAGCCATTTTAAATTGATCAAGCTGAAAGCTGATGTACAAACTTGACAAATTTATTCATTCAAGACATCTACTTGTTGGAACTCAAGGCTATATTTATGCCTTTTTTTGTATATTATAGTAGTGATCTTACAGATTGAGTGTTTTTTTTGTCACTCAGTGGCATGTCTTAAAGTATCTGGAATTTTCAGACAAAACATGATAAAAGTCAATGGCCTGCAAAGATTCTAAGCAAGTAGAACCATGATATAGTGTTGTTAATCTCTTCAGAATAAAGGGACTTTCCCCTCTGTATTTATGTAAGTATAATGGCTCACATGGGAATGACATCCATTATGCAGGCCAGCATTTCGTATATGACAGAAGAACAAAATGATTATCAAGGCTAATTGGTTTTATTTAGAGAGATATGCCTAAATATTTAATCTCAATTCTTACCTCATGATTCTCTGTTGTTGTTTCTATAAAATATGTCAATTGGAATTATGAAAATAATGGACAAAGCTGTTTTCTAAAATAAATAAAATCATAAATGCAAATTTTCCCGGTATAGCACAAGGTCTTTTATTTTTGTTGTAGTAGTTGTCAAATACCACATATATTTTGAATTCCGGTAACAGTAACAATGAATCCCAAACAAACTTCACAAATCCATGCTGTCACATTTAGTCTGTTTTTGCTGGTGTACACTAAGATTTCTTTTAACTCAGTAAAGAATCTCTTTATAAAAATATATGTAAGTTATTTGAAAGTATTTCAAATAACTATAAATAAGTATTTATTTGAATATAAATACTAATGAGGTCTGAGAGGTGAAACTTTTTTGATATTGGTCAAAGTTACTTAAGTTATTTTGAACTGTTATTAGCATAACCTACATCATAACTTGAGCCAGTATGTGCTACGGCAAAATCACAGCCTTTGAAAACTCTGTGACACTTAGTTTCAGCAGATACTTATGCCTGGAAAATCAGGGTCAATGCTTCATGAATTATGAATTAACACAGCTTTAAGTTCATATAAGACACAACTGTGGGGAAGGGAAGTTAAATGTCTCACTCCCACTGATCTGAAGGAGACTTGCAGACAGTTTACACACTTATGTTATAAACAGAATGTCTTTCATCCAGGAGGAAAAAAAGTCAAAGTATTTTCCTTGCAAACATATGGAATTAGTTCAGTAAGATTGGAAGTAACAAACAGCTCGTTCCACCTCTGCAATAATATACCGGAAAAGAAAGAAATTTGAGGTCTAGTCTTCTCAACAGACACACATCTATTTAAACTTTTTCTTTAAAACAAAGCTGTTGAATTTGGAGTATTTACCTAAGAAGGAATGGCAGTTACTGGTTTCTTATCTGAAGAAATTAAAAATCCTCTGTGCCTGTTATAGCTATGGATATTGAAAGTAAGAACCATTTATGCTTATGTGCAGGTAACATATAATTACAATGCAAAATGAATCTTGGGCAAAGGGTATTCAACTTTTGAAGTGTCCTTTGAGACTATACCTGAAGTAGGTGCTGCTTGTAAAGCTATGTGCAGTATCAAAGGTGAATGTTCAGTTGTGGGCTTGATATTGGTGTGAACAGCCAAACCTTTTGTCAGTAATACTTTCCAGTGTTTTGGGGTTACTTTGTGCTGCTTAAAAATCAGAACCATTTGTCATTCAGTTCCCTTCCCTATGATCTCAGTAAATTGTTATTGGTTTCTTTCCTTCTCAGTGACAAAATTAAAGACCAAACCAAAAACCAGCCCCTCTCCCCACCCCCCTTCCCCTTCTTCTGATGTTCATGAACATGAACCAATTCTGGTTATAGGCAGTGATAGGACAAGGCCATAAAATCCTGCAAAGCCAGTCTTTCTATTGTCCATTGCCTGAGTTGAAAAACTAGTGTGGCATTGGTGACTTATGGTAAACAGTTGTTATACTGTCTTTGACAAGTACAAGGTTATCCAAAGTTCCTGCCAAATTTGACTTAGTTTTTCCTAGTCTGCCTACTTTATTTTGCATCTCACAGAATCACAGAATGGTTGAGGTTGGAAGAGACCTCCAGAGGTCATCTGGTCCAACCTCCCTGCTTGAGTGGGGCCACCCAGAGCTGGTTGTCCAGGACCGTGTCCAGATGACTTTTGCATATCTCTAAGGAGGGAGACTCCACAACTTCTTTGGGCAACCTGTGCCAGTGCTCAGTCACCCTCACAGTGGAAAAAGTGTTACCTATGTTCAGACAGACCCTCCCGTGTGTCAGTTTGTGCCCATTGGCTCTTGTCCTGTCACTGGGCATCACTGAAAAAAAGCCTGGCTCTGTCTGCTTTGCACCCTCCCTTCAGGTATTTATATACCTTGATGAGATCCCCTTGAGCCTTCTCTTCCCCAGGCTGAACAGTCCCAGCTCTCTCAGTCTTTCCACATGGGAGAGATGCTCCAGTCTCTTAATTATCTTTGTGGCCCTTCGTTAGACTCTCTCTAATATGTCTGTATCTCTCCTGTACTGGTCATCCCAGAACTGGACACAGTAGTCCAGGTGTGGCCTCCCCAGTGCTGAGTAGAAGCAAAGGATCACCTCCCTCAACCTGCTGGCAGCACTCCTCCTAATGCAGCCGAGGATACCATTAGCCTTCTTTGCTGCATGGGTACGTTGTTGGCTCATGTAATCTCAATTTTCCTAGGACAAAGAAAATCATGTGCTGTGTACAATTAAAATATTTTCCTTCTGTGTTAACAGAAGTTTGTCAGTAAAATCTCCTGAAACCTGTGGTGTTCATCAAAGTACCTTTGTTGGAAGTATCTACACAGGTTTTAGATTGTACATGCTACTATATATAATGGGAAGAGAAGAACCTACTGGCTGATGAAGTTTCACTTTTCTTTGAACAATGTCAGCAATTTCTGATCACTTGAAACTTCACTTGGAAAGTCATTCATTAATAAAGTAGAATTTGTTTTTATCTGGTTTAGTATCTGCAAAAGACTTTCAGAAAGGTTGCTCACAGATTATCTGCTCTCCTGAAGAAGTGTTTAATTTACAGTAACTGGTTTTTTTTTTTTAGATGCTTCACTTCAGATGCAGCCATTCAGACTTCACGTGCATCTTGACAGTCAAGATTTTTTTATTGGTGAAATGATTGAGGGGTAGTTGAGGTTACCTTGCCCTTCATGTAATAATATTATTATAATAATAAAACCAGTTCAAAATGTTATTACAATTTTTATAACAATAATAACCCCAAAATTAACAATACATACATTTAGCAATTTTTTTTTTCATAATTAAGACTATCAGAACTTTATGGTCTGCCAAGGTATTTTAAGGCCATTTTTGATGAGTGCTGGAATGAGTGAGACTGCCAGTTATTTACATATTCAAACACAGCAGAGATTCTTGGATTAGTTAGATTTCAAGGTGGCTCTGTGACATGTTTTAAGACTGCCTTCTGTAATTTAAGTTGTAACTGGTGACTGTTGTAAGATTCAGGATTGGAGTACTATTCATTGCAATTTTGATTCCAAAAGCTTTCAACAACAGTAATTAAGTAGTAAAAATTATTAATAATACGGTAAAATTCCTCATTTAAAATAGAATTCAGAAATCCTAATGACCCTAGACATCCTTATGCTGGTGATTTACAAATGTTTTGGAAAATATTTTTAGTAAATTTCTGTGCACAGTTTTTCCAAGTATTTTGTGAGTTTTGACAATCAGATTTTACTCATTATTTTCATAATATCTACTATAAAGAAGCACATAATATGTATGAGTGTAATGGGTTTACAGGTGCTGGCAGCGGGTGGCAGTCTCTGTGAGGACAGGCCGGGGCTGTCCTGTGCTGGACACGGCCATTTCCAGCCATCGCCAAGGGACACACCGCAGAGCACAGCTGAGCCCCTCAGCCATGGGTGGGGCACATCTGTGAGAACACTATTCTTAAGAAAGGGTAAAAAATGCTGTGCAACAGCTCTGAGAGAGAAATGGGTTAAAAAAATGTGAGAAACAACCCTGCAAATGCTAAAGTGAGAGGAGAGGGAGGAGGTGAAGGTGCTCCAGGTGTTGGACCAGCAATTCCACTGCAACCCATGGAGGAGACCAGGTATTTCCCCACAGCCTGTGGAGAGGACCACACCAGAGCAGATACCTACATTGCAGCTTGTGGAGGACCCATGTTGGAGCAGTTCATGAAGGGCTGTAACCCATGGAAGGGACGTGATTAAAGAGGGGAAACGTGAGGACAAAGAAGCAACAGAGAGGAACTGTTATGGACTGATGGCAACCCCCATTCCCCATGCCCTTGCACCACGTGGGTGTGGTGATGGAGCAGGAGGTAGACAAGTTGGGAGTGAATGAGTGATGTTGATCCTGGGAAGAAGGGTGGGGATGGTGTGGAAGGTGGTTTTGCTTCTCACCTCCTAGTTAATTTTTAATTGGTAATAAATTAATTTTACCCAAGTGGAGTCTGTTTTGCACATGACAGTAATTGGTAAGTGATCTCCCTGTCTTTATCTCGACCCACAAGCTTTTCTATCTTATTTTCTTGCCCTGTCCTGTTGGGGATGGGGAGTGAGAAAGCAGGTGGGTGGGGGTCTGGCAGCCAGCCAAGGCCAACCCACCACAAGGAGCCTGGGCTAAGAAATGCATATAATACTGTTTGTAAGGATCATTCAATACAAAAGCATTTAATTGTGCTCATAGTCAGATTGGAAATATCTTGAAAAACTTGATCTGTAAAATGGTTTGTGTTTGTCAGTTTCCTTTGGCTTTCTTATTTCATTGTTGCATGAGGATCCTAATAAAAGCATTGTCTCTTATGTAGATGGAGGCCACATGAAAGAAAAGGATGTCCATCCAAATTTTATTTACAATATTTGAAATCCACAGACTTCACATAAATATTGAACTGGTTTAAAAGACATGGTTTAAAAACAAAAAAAATTATAGCGAGACCTCAGATTCAGATTGTAGGTCACTAACTGAGGGTACAGACACACCATAAAATAAGTAAATTGCATAATATGTTGTGATGGGGAGATGGCAATATAAACTTAGGTGATATCTGTATGTGCTCTATTTTTTTTCAGTTTTAGTAGCTAGTATGTTGAGTTGATCAGCTCTAAGTTTTAGCAATCACGTCATGCTCAGAAAAGAGACAAAGTAAAATAAAAATGTTTATATGTATTAATCATAACAGCATCATTAATTCTTTCATATAATTGTTAGTAGATAGATATTAATCTTGTTGAAGCTAGTGATCTGTGGGCTCTTGAATAGCTTATAAGGGATCTTAAATAGAAAAAACGAGTGTATTACAAATAGAGTCATGTTTGTTAACCACAAGCACCTTGTTTCCACAGAATCTAAAAAGAATGAAAACTACTTATTCAATCATTAGGATAGATTGGTTCTTTGATCATGTTAATGACTTCTAGTTCCATCAGTCCTGAGCAATGAAAAAGGAAAGTGATAATGTCATAAACGGTTTGGATTCAGTAGCTGTAGTTAATTATTTCAAATACAGTTTTCTTCCCTTGTGCAATAATCCAGCTATATGGTAATCTTATGTACACCATGAATGATTACTTCACTGACTAGCTAACACTGAGTTCCTCCTTGTTCACAGTCTCTCAATCTCATTTTGCAAGGAATTACCCAACTTTTGAAGTATCTTCTGTTACTGCACTCTAGTATTTTGCGTGTGTGTGATTTACTTGATGTTCCCATGGGTGAAAATATGCTGGTAGTAAGCTGAATGGAAGAGGATACTGGAAAATGTGTATTTTTTTAACAGCAGAATAAATTCTGACAGGATAGTAGTTAAATTCAGAATACTGACTATTAGGTCTGTTTCATTTAAGGCCATAGAGACTACTGGAAGTCAGTTTATAATTTTTTAAGTGAATATATGATGAGAGTTTTCTGCAGAATCTGTAGATTCACCAGCTGCATAACCACAGGAGTAATGGTTGCTTGCTTAGGTGGCAGAAAGAGTTTTAGTATTATTGTGTTTAATCTCATGTTTCCGTGGAAACTTGGAGAGAAGGATGATCACATAGGTTCCTGAATGAGGTAGGGGGGAGGGAGAAGGAAAAAAAAAATCCTTTAACTTCCACAAAAAGAAGGGATTAAAAAAATAATGAGTTAACTAAAAACTAAAGTTAGAATATTGCATCATGACATGTACATTTTTAACTTGAAGAAAATAATCACTTTTCTGTACACTAACTATAAATAATTTTGGTTTTTGGATCTATATTAAGAGGATGTCACGTCCCACCTGTGAGAAGGGGAGAGTGACTAAGGTCCGCAGATCCCCTCAGTGTGGATTAAGGTGAGATAACACTCAAGGTCCAAACACGAACATCAACTTTAATGGAACGAACACTCTATAAGCATCAACCCTCTGTTAATAAGTCACATAAGCTAAGCGGCTTTATGAGAAGTTGAGGTGGGCCTTGCGTCACTTAGCAGCATCAAGGGCAAAGAACAAGAAGGATGAGGAGTGGGGGGTGGGGGGAGAGAGGGAGAGAGAAAGAGCTGGGAAGCAAGAGAGAGCTAGAGAGATCACCAATCCTGGATCCAGCATCAGACCTGCCAACAGGGGATGTCAGTGTGGAGAGCACCCTGAGGAGGCTCGTGTGTGCCCCTATTTATTTGCCCCAGTCCAAGGTTTCTAGAATCTTCTCTCACCCCGGTTTCAGGAGCGGTTGAGACATTAGTCAGTCAAGGAGAGTGACACCAGGCCCCTCCCCGTGGCTGGCTTCTGGAGCTTTCTTTTGGGGCATTGTCTGTGCTCACAGCACAGTGACTTGGGCCTCATCCCTTACAGAGGATTTTCTAGTTAAATAGTCCATTTCAAACTATAGGCCTAGAACACACAGCTCTATTGATTTTAGTTTCACTTCAAGAAAATTCTGAAACATTTAAGACAGACTGAAAAATAAGGACTGTTTCCGAAAAAATGTTTCCTGGAAATAACTTTCTAAATTAATAACTTAAAAAATTTTGTAAATTGTTTCAAATTCATTGGCCTTAGATTATTGTAAAATGTGTTTTCTTTAATTTCTTGCAAGAATGTTTTTTCTTATGAAGTTCATATCCTACTTCCTTTGTAATCTGATAATTATTTTCAGATGTCAAAATAAATACGGCTAATTAGGTATATCCTCAGGTTTCTGTCCTCCAACTGGATAGAGAGACATTTCAGTTGATAAGTCAATAAGTATCTGGAAGCTAGGTTAGCATTGTATATGAAACATGGCCAGATCATGTGCCTTGAACTGTGGGAGTGGTACTGAGATGACAGCTAGATTACTACCTTCTTCACAATAAAAGCATGATAAATAATAAATGAAATTAGCGGGGTATGTGAACAATGAAGACCACATGAAAATTTGTTTTGGTTTTTTTTTCTCCTTTTTTTCCCTCTTTTTTTTTTTTTATTTTTTTTATTTTCTAATGTTACTAGGTTTTAAATGTGCTGGAGAAAAGACTTCATAATTTGGCTGTATATTCCTTGGCAAATTCTACCCACTACTTAAATATAGCTATTAAATACTGATTTAGAAAAAAAGAATCAAAACCATAACACACAACTTGTTCCAAGACACAGTGATCTATTATGAATGAGAAACAGTAGGGAGAATAACAATTCCATTAAGACTCTGAAAAAGCCTTGGCTTAGACATTTCAAGTGCAATTTTGGAAACTGCATGTGTATGGTAACCTCTTTGGGGTTATGATAAAGTGAAAAAGGAAACTTTTTAAAGCAGTTTTAGAAGTAGAAAATGGTAGCCCCTCCAGATGAATGGTTGAAACCAGCTTTCCATTTTTATTGAAGACAAATATCTTGTTCCTTCTAAAAGATAAGAAAGCCAGCTTTAAAAAAAACAAACAAACAAACAAACAACAAACCAACATAACTTTTAAACTTCTTTTAGTAAGGCCATGTAATTCTTATTGCAAAAAAATCACCCCTGACTATTTGTTTCTCCCTTGCAATTTCAAAATTCTTAAGACTTCCAAGTCCTTAACTCTCTTCTTCTTAAGGAGATAAACATTTTTACTATTTGAGAAGAGATTATGCATTTGTGATAATGTGCATAGGTTTTGCACAAGTTGGTAATGGATGAGGCTATTAATAAAATAAGGATATAAATAAAAATAAATATATACACAAATATATATAAATATATATAAAAATATTTTAAAAAAAATAGACTGTCGATGAAGTCTCTGTCCTCAAGAGTGAGCAAAGACGTTAACGAATGGTCCACAAGGAAACAGCATACTGACCAGCTCATTCATGCAGAAAGATCATAATCCAGTATGCTGCTGCTGGAGGTTTCATTGTTCCAGGGTAGCAAACAGTTTTTACATGATAGTTTATCTTCATTTCTTATGACTACTTAAGCTAGGTCATTCACATGATCAAGGAATTGGTCTATGCATATGATTTAGTTGTTTTCATTACTTTTAGATTTTGTGAAACCTTGTGACAGGTAAATTTAAAGTTACCGATAATATGTTTGCTTATTTACCATTTGTACTTCCATTATGAGAAATTGTTCTTGAAAAGAACGGAGATCATGAGGTTTGACTGTCCTTAAATCTAGATCATGACACAGAAACTCTTTGGGTACCTTGAATGTGTATGAACAGGTGAGAGCAAGAACATATAATGTAAATCTGGAGATTCGTATGAACAGACGGTATACTGATATACTTTTCAGTCCTGTAATGTGGAGGAAACACAATGCAGACTAAAATTATATAGAGGGCATGGAAGCAGTGTTAAAGGAAGAAATGAAGACAGCACTGTCCACTTAGGGCTGTCTAGAACCAAAATTATGGTGCCAGACTAAAATGCATTCTTAAATTATTGAAAAATAAAATTCATGAATTAAAGATACAAAAATAAAAGAAATAGATTTAAACATGTCAAAAGTTCAAAACTTTAGCTCATGTACTGGGAATATGCTGATACTCAAACTTTCTTCACAACTCTCAGATAGTTACGATGAGAAGAATTGATGCTATTCTTGCTAGAGAAACTCCAGCGATTTCTCCTATAAATCACTGAAGTGGAAAGTAAGTGGACTTTTATTTTGTAGATAAACTCTTAGCTGAAATCCAGCTGTCCATGTTCATTTTTTCATTACAGCATTCTTCTCTTTATTTTGCTCCTCCACGATACAGCTGCAAAACAACTCCTTTTTTGACATGAGGAAGAATACTGAGAAAGAGTTAAATGTTTCTTTTAGTATCATTGGCCATTTTATGCCTTTTCATTTGGAAATGTTTGGTGATACTGAGCATAGAACTGGAAAACAGTAGATATTTCCTCTCAAAGTATGGGTGTACTCAATGTTTCCAAGCTAGTTCCCAAAGAAGCATTAGGTATCTTTTACAAGTTTTTCTGCCCAACCCTCCATAGAGGTTTTGACTTCTCTGTCCATTCTATGTAATCAGACAGACCTAGTATAATGCTTTAGAGGGAAGATACTCATTAATATGCAGAAATTAATAGAGTCAAAAAGTCATTATGTTTTAAATGTATATTTTTAATTCCTTTTTCATTTCAGAAATTAGCGCAATGTTACTCTAAAAGAGTAAATCATGCTCCTGAGCCAATTCTTTTGTTCAGACACACTAAGTAGAAGTATGAATTTCACTTTTTTTTAAACTACAGATACAATTTAACATCACTAATAAAACATTCAGTTAAATAAACATATACATTATGAAACATACTTTGTGAAATACAAAATTTACTGTTCATACCTGCATTTTTAGGTATGGTCAGAAGAAAGTAACATTTCTTATGGAGGAGAAAAGGATGGATAGATCAAAATTATGGTGATTGTAATTACAAAATTATTTGTACTATAAAATTAATTGATCTTATCTATTTCTCCTAGAGAATGCAAAAAAAAAAAAAATCTTTAACACTTGCATTTACAAAAATACCTTTTTTCATCAAACTAAAATGTACAAAATTGTATTTAATAAAAAATGTAGTATTTCCAAAGCACTTCTATGAATGAGATGCTTTCTTCCAAAACAGTACCTATGCAACAGTTTCTGGTAATAATTTTCCTCAAATTTAGGTGGACATTTTCCCTTTTCTTGGTAATGAGACCTTTATGAAAGCTGTGTCTTTGCATCTTTTTACTTCTTCAGCACTTGCTTAATTTATCTGTTTTAATAATTCTTCAGTAGATCATCTCATGCCTTTGCCTAACATTTCTCGGGGTTTCTTCACCAGATGTTTGAAAGGTTTATTTGATCGTTGTTGTAGGCAGCAATCTTTCAGCCTACTTCACTCAACAGCTGGATCTGGGTTCTTCAAGGCTGGAGACTGAAAGCATTCCAAACGATAAATATTTTTCAAAATATTTGCTTTTAGGAGTTTCTTAGCAATCAGCTGAAGTTTACAAACTGCAAGTCATTCAAGTCTTTTTCTAAAGCAGTTTTCAATAGAGGAAAAACGATAGGTTTAATTTCTATAATAAAGAACCTTAAAGTTATGAGAGCCCTTCAGGATATTAGCAGAAGAAAATTAGATTATGTTCTGTATCCTCAAATAGCTTATCTTACTTTCATTTCAGTAACCAAGCTGGTATCCATAAATACAGTTTACTTGGTGTTAGAAAGTGGCTTATGGATAAAAAAAGTTTCAGTGGACTAAAACTTCAAAAGATAGTATTTCCAGGCTTTGTAATACTTCATTTCAGAAAACAAAAATTCCTTTTCTAACATGAGAATTCTAAACTAGAATAAATTTGGAAAGGACATATAAACTTTGTCAGTTTTGTGCTCAATGACAAAGATTTTAGAACAGCATTCCCATCTGTTTTAGCTCTGAGAAGGCTCATTCAGAGAATTAGAAGGTGACTACAGTTGTCTTGTAAAATGGGAACTGCTTGGGCAATGCAGATAGGCAGGAAATGCTGATAAACACTTTATGAGCCAGGTGTAACCCACATTTTTAAAAAGAAATACTGTTCAGGTTAATGATATGCAAACTTTCTAGGAGCTGAAAACAGCCAAAAATAATTGTAATAATAATTATTACAGCCCTGTAATAATTCAATCTCTGTTCTCTCCGTTCATAGGGAATCCCTGGCTTTCTAAAGAAAAAAAAACAGTTTCTTTTGGCAAGTTCCTTTGCTGAAGCAATTTTATCTGTTTCAGAGACAACCAAGTAGGAGTAAAAAAGTATTAATGGCAGTCTGGTCATCAAAACAGAGTTTGGTAGGAACAGCAGATCCATTCCAAAGTACAGTTGGCGGTAAGAACCTTACGACTAGAGTCCAATTTTTCAGTGAACTGAATATGAAATGTTTATTCTCACTGACTATGTACTACTTATTATGGCATGGCAGGCCAGCTTTCCCCAGGGCACAGAACTGTGGTTGTTATTGGAGACTGAGCCAAAGAATGGCTATAATATCAAATGCTGAATGTTTTTTGGGAAATCTTGTAGGAACACTATGATATGTCAGGCTCCCTGTTTGTAATAGATCAAGAACGAATTAATTAGAAAAAGAGCTATTTAGTTTCATTTTAATTATTTCTAAAATGTCCCTAACCACATGCCACCTGACTGGTAATAGGGAACTGCTATAATGCAATCTGAACTTCTCTTTGAACCTCTCCTAACTCGAGCAAATTGTGAATTTCTTTGGATTCCAAAGAGTACTGATGCTAATAGGATAGGTGAAAGATTTAGTCTAACATTATCAGTGTCTTATGCCAGTGTCTTGTGAAAAGAACTAATAAAAGGCATTATTAGTGCCAGGTTTTTACCTTTTCAGTCGCGATAAAATTAATGAAGGATTTATAAGTGTTCAGACAGACGCATAATTTGTGAAACATAATTGCATTGTAGAAGCACTTTGTTTTTTCTCATTTTAGTTCATAGAAATGTCATGCCTTACTGAAGTTAGTATAGTTTCTGCTATTGACTTTGAGGCCAAGATATCTTTCATTGAGGTTTTAGGTATTTCTGTGTTGCCCGACACATTTTTGTGTTACCTTATGCACAAAGTAGAAAGAATTAATTTAGTTGATTAATTTTAATGGTTTCTAAAAGAAGAAAGGCTCAGTCTTTTTTTTCTGCTATAACCTTCTAAGCTTAGGAAACATTGAAGGTCTGGAAAAATCTAAGACTAAATAATCCAAGTAGAATTCATCATTGCATGCATTGTGTGAATGTAGGTGTTATACTATACCATTTTCAGAGTCCATTTCTTCCTGTCACTCTCATTTTGTCTGGACTGCTAGTGTTATGTAAAATTAAGACTCTTAAGTTATGACAGTACAACCAACAATAATGTTAATTGCCTTTCTTTTTCATGAAAACCAAAACAAAACCAAAAAACAAGTTCCTTTTCATTTCTGAAGGCAGTCTTAGATCCTTGGGGAGAGGCACTGGTTAAGTATGGAATCTTACAGAATACTGAGCATATTCTTTATGCTTAATGAATAACTCTGTACAGTAATAATTAATTTTCTTATCTTTGCTTTTCCTAGAAACTAGGATTCATTATGTAGCTTTTGGCTCTTGCTTGTACTTCTAAAATTCAAAACGGACAAATTCCATGTTTCATTTTCTCTGACTTTGGGGGGCATTTTCCAGCTGTATAGAGAAGGCAACTTCTGAGAATGGAAACATGAACTTCTGTGCAGAATCTCTGATACTGAGAAACAAAGCACCATCTGTGACTTATGGGTTTAATAATTTTAACACTTAATGGAAAATATTCTTCACATCTTATGTAAGGTTTGTGTTGTGTTAAGCTCTGGAGTTTTCTAGCTTTATTTTATTTTTTTAGAGTGCTTGAAAAACTTTGAACTTGGAAGACCAAGTTCTTCAGTAACCAGAAAATCTGTTAGAGAATATTACTGACTACTTATGAAGACTTTGCTAGGTATTGATTCATAAGAGTGACTTTAATGGCTTCAATGAATTAAATTTAATTAATTAGTTAATTCAATTAAAGTTGATGGCATATATTCTATGAAATGAACTAAAAAAATCCTTGTACTGCACAGCTTTCCTTTACATTTATATGCTATATGAGTTTCAACTCCAAATCTGTTCCCTGGCTATCTAGGTGGGCAGCTGGTATGTAGACTGAGAACCCTTCTAAAAAATTGTAGTTCTTTGCAAAATGGACCCTCAAAACAATAATCCATTTGTGGAAATTCCTAATTCCTTGCTTTGCATTCTGAATCCCCACTGGAAGAATCAGAAATGAAGATATAGGTAGGTCAGTAGACACTTTCCAGTCTCATTGCAGTTTATCATACATGTTTAAATTCTAATACATTTGGACTCTTCAGCCTGGGAAGAGAAGACTGAGTAGGGATGTGATAGAAGTCTATAATATCCTACATAAGGGGCAGAGGTGAGAATTGCCTTGCACTTTTTTCACAGCAAAGGAAGATTAAGTTGTCAGGCAGGAGTTTTAAAACAAATGGAAAGAAGTATTTTCAGAGATTGGGTATTTATCCTGTAAAATTGATTGTGAAAGGTTATGGAGGCCAAAAATATCAGTAGTTTAGAAAGAAATCGAATTAATGGAAGATAGATTTATCTAGTTTGGATATATCCAAATGGATGTAACCTTTAGATGAAAAAGTCCCCAAACCAATTGTTAGAATTTGAGAGGATTTAGCATGTGAAGAATTATTCTCTACCTGCTATGAATTTCATCTTCTTTCTTTAACAGTTCTCTATTGTTCTGTGCTACGTAGAAAAGACTAGAACAAAAATAAACTTTTTGAATGTGACCTCATTACAGGGTGCAGAAAAAGCATTTTTACTGTAGATAATGATGATTCTTACGGCTCACAGATAAATGCTCTGCAAACTGAAATAAATTTCCATGGAAGCATATACAGCCTCCAAGTTAAATACCCAGGAGCAGTATTAAAGGGGATAAAACAAGATGACTACTGTTGTCAGAAGAATGTGGTGGCAGTCTGTTTTCACTGCTACAGGATCAATGTGAGTTTCTTTGTGATATTTCCAGCAGGACAAACTGAAAAAACAGTTGGAAAATACTGAATAGCAGTACATAAAAGATTTTAAATTGCTGGAATTTGTGACTTGTTCCAAAGCCAGTAAGCAACAATCTTTCGTCCTCATACTTTAAATAATCCCTCATGCATATACTGGATTTTGCATGCACATTTGTACTGTTAAGAAGAATTAAAAATTGTTTATGCAATGTTGAAAACAAATAATATTAATTCATAAGGTTTTTTTATAACATCCTATTGTGAAATAAGTCTCCTCAGTATGCAATAAGACCTCCTATATAGATTTTCCTATAATAATTCCAAGAAATATCTAAAACAAATGCAATTCAATGCTATAACCTGGACTCCTAGTCAGTGCCATGATAAGGAAGGCAAATAATAAAGACTGTCTTTCATCTTCTTTTCATTTTTAACCCAAGTAGGTCCATAAGATCTTTATATATATATATATATATATATATGCTACAAACATGGTCTTAAAATATTAATCATTAGTGTAGATCATACTCTTTGGAGTGTAAATTGGTTTGTGCTTGAAAGTTTTCAGACAATGAATCTTAACTTTAATATTAACTCAAGGATACAAGGATCTGAAGTCAAGATCGAAACTTTTCCATGGTTTTAAATCAGTATAGGTTTTGCTAATAAACCTACGCGTGTTTTTTAAGCTGACTAGGTCCAAGTAGTGTCTTCATCCCTGTAAAGCTCTCCTATGAATGTATGCACATATGTATATGCATATGGTATATATCAGCTTCATGGATCAAATACTGAACAAAATATCCCAAGTTTTCTATACGAAGCTCTTCTGTCATGAGCTTTTATCTCTAGAGTACATTCGCCAACTTCCTCTCTTCCTTTCCTTGCAGGTGTTCTTCTTATACAAGTCGTAAAGCAAAAGTTTTGGAGCTTGTTCTGAGGCTATTTCTGACTATTTTTAAAAACAATGCTGTGCAGATCCAAAATGCAGTTAATGCTTTGACTCCCTCAAAGCTGTAAATGTAAGAAATTTCCTTGTTCAGCTTAAAGCAGAAATAAATTAGAAATGGCTGGTTTTATTGTCTTATAGTCTATGAAAAAACCTGGGCATCTCTATAAAAGGATTTTTTTCCTTCTTCCCCCCCCCCCAGCTGAATAAAGTCACTGAATTATTTGCTGACCTCAGTTACAGTTAGCAGACACCAAAATAACTGGAGTAATATCAGTGAGGTTCTTATAAACTTACATTGCTTCAGATTAAAAAAAAAATATATACACTGGTGTGCATTGCTCTTGATTGCCAAAGTCTGATTAGAGGGTTAAATGGCTTCTTCTTTTCTTTATGTGTATACTTTTATAAATTTAAATTACTATGAAATTAAGAAACTACTGACACTGACTAAAGGCCCAGGTACTAAGACCCATTGCCAAGGATAGAATCTATATTTCTTGCAAATCGGAATGCAAAAGTGTCATTTTAAAAGAGATATGATGACTCTGGGAAGCTATGGGCTCGATGCAAAAAATCATATGGGAAGTTCTCAGACTTATACTGTGTAAAATGTCACACCAGTTATCAGTTTGGGCATTAAAACTAATATGATGATTGAAATTTTCATTTCATTTGACTTTGCGTAGTTCTGCCATTATACCTTAATGTTCACATAATCAACAGATCATTGTCACTGGTGCAAATTTACAATTTTGTGCCAAATTTGGCACCTGTGCAAGCAACTTGTCATTCCTATAGTCCAACAATTCATAAAAGCCTTTTGAGTTTTACTGTAAGCTGTTCTTCTGTAAGGACAGTAGGCCTGTTGCCAACTGTGTGGGCCTTGCTGGACACAGGAATCACATTAGTGTATTAGTCCTTCCTATTCCAAGCCCTAAAGCCAGCACCCATCTCCTCCCTCAAACTACACCAAAGAAAAGCCAGACGCTGAGACTGGCTGTGCAGAATGGTCTGGCCGTGGTAGTGATTGTGGGTTTTTGTTCCCCCAGCATCATCCC
This sequence comes from Pygoscelis adeliae, assembly GCF_000699105.1. Classification (NCBI taxonomy): domain Eukaryota; kingdom Metazoa; phylum Chordata; class Aves; order Sphenisciformes; family Spheniscidae; genus Pygoscelis; species Pygoscelis adeliae. Next base: position 462,718 of record NW_008824545.1, on the reverse strand, counting down.
ACTCACAGAGCAGGATACTACTCTACTGAGAGATCACCATTAGGACAATCAAGCAGTGGGACAGGTTGCCCAGAGGTTGGGCAGTTTCTATTAATGGAATTTTTCAAGGCCAGACTGGACAAAGCCTGAGCGCTGATCAGAGCTCAGAGCTGAACCAATTGTGAGCAGGAGGTTGAACTAAAGACCTCCTGAGGTCCCTTCTGATATGACTTATGATTCTACGATTTCATTGTTTCTGTCCACAGAGTTGATAATATAAAATGAAACATTTTGACTGAGAGAAACAGAAGGGGTGAGTAAGTAAGAAGTAAGAATATTGATTAGCACAAAGCAATGCATCTGGCTAAGCGAAGGTTTTAGAGTTGTTTCTTTGGAGAGTAGTTTTTTTTGGTCAATAGCAGGAGGGGTTAGAGGAAGGGTGTTGGGGGGCAAGGTGGTGATACACTTTTCCAGATGTTGAGCAACAGTTCCTTTCAAACATGGGATAAAAAATGAAAGAGCCTTTATAGTGTTGACTGTCCATGCGGTGTCAGACAGGTGTTTTATACACAATTAGTTTGTTTTAAAAACATTATTCATAACCAAGGCAAGGAAAAAAACAGTTTTTCATTGCCTGCTTTTGAGTGTATAAAGGCATTGGACTGGAAGACAAGAGATATTGTCTCAGCACTGCCTTTGTCTTAGCAGGTTACTGAACAACCTACCTGTTTTATGCCTTTCTGTACAAATGTTTTGTAAAGCAGGGTAATAATAATCTACTTAAAGAGCTTTTAAATGCAAAATTGTATCATCACTCCAACTGCAAATATAACAATTAATTAAGCATTTTATGCAGTGTACTCAGTAAGTGCTTGCAGATTGATTTATTGTTATTTTTGGTTAAATAGTAGCAAGTATATTGGCTGATTAGTTATGTTTTAAAATTCTCCCATGAGTCTTCAATTGTCTGAGCTGAGACCTATTAAATACACTTTGGTAAAATTCCTCAAGCATGAAATAATTCTATGCATTTTTATTTTTTTCACCTCTCTGTTTGTGATCAGGCTGCTGGGTAAGAAAAAAACCAGCAGCAGAAGCCTCAATATATAGACCTGTTTGGTTTTTTGTGGGGGGATTTAATCTATTTTACAATGGGAAGAAAGAGTACAAAAGCTAGGCAACAAGTGCTTGCTTTGGAGCACATTCTGTGTTTGAGATTAGGTATTTTGTTTAAGGTAAGTTCCCTTTGTGTTGCTTCCCAGGTGCAAAGTAACTTCAAAATTCTCTAAAGGCTTGGGAAGATTATCTAGTGCATTTTCCAACTCACATTACTTAAACTTGCCTCTTTTGCCTTAACCTGCTTAACTCCTGGCTGCAGGTAAGTCAGCAGCGTCTGAGTTTAAGCTCTTCCTACTCAACAGAATTGGGGTCTTCTGAGTTACAAAATTAGGTTCAAAGGCATAAAAATAGAAACATGCTTCTCAGGTTTGTGCCTGTCACAGTGACTAGTATACTAATAGTTGCTGGTCTTAAGAAAAGTGCTGATGTCTGTAGTGTAATCTCAAGAGGGACAAGTGCTGCAAACACTTGCTGAAACAGAACTGAGATGTGTTCAGAAGATGCAGTGGACGTGTAGAGTGGAAATGTTTTGAGGTCTAATGATAAGGATCTTGCCATAGCACCTTGACAGGAAGACCATTGGCCATTCTAACTCTTATGCCACGATGCAAAATTGTTTGATGCTCATACTTACTAAGAAAATTGTAGTGAGTCTGCCAGTGACATAAACCAAATGTCAATGCTAACTTAACCAGTAGCTGGTTATAATCTGTAGACAAGTCTGTTCCATCAAAACACAAAATCCTTTACTTGTTTTCTACTGTAACATAGATGGATATAAAGAAAGCCAAAGACTGCACAAGAGCAAAAGTTTTATGAATGCATACACCATACTGCAATTATTTTCATTACTTCACTTTTCCTACATGTTATTTTGTTTTAAAAATGTTTAATGCAGTATTTATTCTCCACAGACTTTACTTAGTAGAGTGATCAGATTAATCAAACTCCATCATAAAAGTGATTTTTAAAGGATTTCACACTACTATTGTCCAAAACTGTTATTTCTAAAGAGCTAGAAACTGCCTCATTAATTTTTTGTAAGAGTCTTCAGGTGACTGTTATCATTGTGTTTCAATGAAGAGTAATAAACCAGCATGTAGTATAAGTTTGCATTTCACTTGCAATTTATCAGGTGTCTGTGTCTAAATTAAAACAATTTTAAAATGTAGAATTTTACTGTGATTGGGTCAAATCTGGAAGTTCTTAACATATTTCTAGGCTGATCACAAAAAAAAAAATTCAGAAAAACAGAGCAGAGCTTTTTTATTCTTTAGTTTATTACCTGAAATATTTTTATAACAGGAGGCAAAATTAAACTTTGGGACTGTATGGATGTATTTAAGAAATGGCTACAACAGTACTGTATATCAAAGGTAAAAGGTAGTTCTGAGGAACATTTTTATAAAAACTAGAATCTGTTCTTTGTTTTTCCAAATAAGTTGAGTTGTTGCCTTGAAGCATTGTATTTGGTATCAAAACCCCTTTGACCCATATAATTTAAATTGACACTATACCCTTCACATCTGATGTCAATGTGAAAATGATCATGACATAAACTTTTCAGGACAGAAACATTTTGTCCATATGTTGAGATAACATAGGAGGATATTAGGATATCTAGGAGGTTCCTGAAGTGTGTGGAAGATAACTTCCTGACACAGCTGGTGGGTGAGCCAACTAGGAAGGTGCACTGCTGGACCTGTTGTATGTGAACAGAGAAGGACTTCTGGGTGATGTGATGGTTGGAGGCCATCTTGGGCATAGCAATCATGAAATGATAGAGTTTTCAATTCTTGGAGAATTAAGGAATGTGGTTAGCAGAACTGCTACCTTGGACTTCCAGAGGGTGGACTTTGGCCTGTTTAGGATCCTGGTTGACAGAGTCCCTTGGGAGGCAGTCCTGAAGGGCAAAGGAGTCCAGGAAGGCTGGACATTCTTCAGGAAGGAAATCTTAAAGGCGCAGGAGCAGGCCATCCCTATGTGCTGAAAGATGAGCCGGCAGGGAAGAAGAGGCCTGGATGAACAGAGAGCTTTGGCTGGAACTCAGGAAAAAAAGAGAGTTTGTGACCTTTGGAAGAAGGGGCAGGCAACTCAGGAGGACTAGGAGGATATCGTGAGGCTATGCAGGGAGAAAATTAGAAGGGCCAGAGCCCAACTAGATCTTAATCTGGCTACTGCCATAAAAGACAATATAAAGTGTTTCTATAAATACACTAACTACAAAAGGAGGGCTAAGGAGGGCTAAGGAGAATCTCCATCCTTCATTGGATGTGGGAGGAAACATAGTGACAAAGGCTGAGGAAAAGGATGAGGTACTTAATACCTCCTTTGCCTCAGTCTTTAAGAGTAAGACCAGTTGTTCTCGGGGTACCCAGCCCCCTGAGCTGAACAACAGAGACAGGGAGCAGAATGAAGCCCACATAATCCAAGGGGAAATGGTTAGTGACCTGCTACACCACTTAGACACACACAAGTCTATGGGGCCAGATGGGATCCACCCAAGGGTACTGAGGGAGGTGGTAGAAGTGTTCACCAAGACACTTTCAATCATTTATCAGCAGTCCTGGCTAACCGGGGAGGTCCCAATTGACTGGAGGTTAGCAAAGGTGACACTCATGTACAAGAACGTCCGGAAAGGAGGGTCTGGGGAACTACAGGACTGTCAGTCTGACCTCAGTGCTAGGAAAGGCTATGGAGCAGATCTTCTGGAGTGCCATCACATGGCATGTACGGGACAGCCAGGTGATCAGGTCCAGTGAGCATATGTTTATGAAAGGCAGGTCCTGCTTGACTAACCTGATCTCCTTCTATGACAGGATGATCCTCTTGAGGAGGGAAAGGCTGTGGATGTTGTTTACCTGGACTTTAGTAAAGCCTTTGACACTGTTTCCCACAGCATTCTCCTGGAGAAACTGGCTGCTCATGGCTTGGATGGGTGTACTGTTTGCTGGGTAAAAAACTGGCTGGATGGCCAGGCCCAAAGAGTGGTGGGGAATGGAGTTAAATGCAGTTGGTGGCCGGTCACTAGTGGTGTTCCCCAGGGCTCAGTATCGGGGCCAGTTCTGTTTCATATCTTTATCAATGATCTGGATGAGGGGATCAAGTGCACCCCCAGTCAGTTTGCAGATGACCAGTTCGCCCAAGTTGGGCGGCAGTGTTGATCTGCTTGAGGGTAGAAAGGCTCTACAGAGGGATCTGGACAGGCTGCATCGATGGGCTGAGGCCAATTTTGTGAGATTCAACAAGGCTAAATGCTGGGTCCTGCACTTGTGTCACAACAACCCCGTGCAACACTACAGGCTTGGGGAAGAGTGGCTGGAAAGCTGCCCGGCAGAAAAGGACCTGGGGTTGTTGGTTGACAGCTGGCTAAATATGAGCCAGGAGTGTGCCCAGGTAGCCAAGAAGGCCAACAACATCCTGGCTTGTATCAGAAATAACGCGGCCAGCAGGACTAGGGAAGTGATTGTCCCTTTGTACTCGGCACTGGTGAGGCCGCACCACAGATATTGTGTTCAGTTTTGGGCCCCTCAAATACTGTGTTCAGTTTTGGGCCCCTCACTACAAGAAAGACATTGAGGTGCTGGAGTGTGTCCAAAGAAGGGCAATAAAGCTGGTGAAGGATCTAGAGCACAAGTCTTATGAGGAGCAGCTGAGGGAACTGGGGTTGTTTAGCCTGGAGAAAAGGAGGCTGAGGGGAGACCTTATCGCTCTCTACAACTACCTGGAAGGAGTACTTTTCATGATTAACAAGTGATAGAAAAGAGAGGAAATGGCCTCAGTTTGCACTAGGGGAGGTTTAGACTGGATATTAGGAAAAATGTCTTCACCAAAAGGGTTGTCAAGCACTGGAACAGGCTGCCTAGGGAAGTGGTTGAGTTACCATCCCTGAAGGTATTTCAAAGATACATAGATGTGGCACTTAGGGACATGGTTTAGTGGTGGAGTTGGCAGTGTTACGTTTACGGTTGGACTCGATGATGTTAAGGGTCTTTTCCAACCTAAATGATTCTGTGATTCTGTGATGCTATTTGATGGAAACATGTTTGATCACTGAGTATTTATGTTATAAAACTTTAAATGAACAATTAATAAATTAATTTTCAAAACAGAAAAATTGTTTTCTTTGAAGGAATGCATGCAAAGCTTGCATGCATTTCACAGAAAAACAAACTGTATTTTTCTTCTGAAACATGCATATTTTTTTCTGAAGCCAGTCCAGGGATGATAGTCACTTTTGGGCATGTTAAGGGTCTAACACAAGGCTTCTACTCTTATGGAAATGCATTGTTACTTCCCACATCCTAACAACCACCTTGCTACAGCACCTAAAATTTTGGCACATGAAGATTGCTCTTTTGTAAGAGCAGAGTGAAGTACAAGATGAAATGCTGTATTGTTAACACTTTCACTTTCATAACACTCCTAACTCTAGGAAGAGTATACTTAAATTCACAGTAGCTGAAGCTAAGGTGAAATGCCAAAAAAACCCTGAAAAAAGAAAAAAAGGCTTTGTTCAAGATTTTTTTTTAGTCTTACGTTCCCCAGTGAAGTTAGGAGCCTGTCTGAACAGTTCATAGTATTAGTTAAGAGGTTAAGTTCTTCAGCTGTCTTATCAACATGCATCCCCAATTCTTTCTTTGTGTCCAAAGAGAAGATACTACCTCTGTTTGCCAACTTTTCCCATAAATACTTCTAAACTGTGAATATGGCATCCTATGAAAACAAATCCTGTGAAACCAACCTCCGCCAAGCCCAACAAGCAGACCAGAAAATTGTTTTGGAGATAGGATCATTCTTTTGTGGGTCACAAATGCTTCAACAGATTAAATTAGCATCCTTCATGCAAGGGCCTAGCATGTGTCCTGGTTTTGGCAGGGATAGAGTTAATTTTCTTCCTAATAGCTGTTACAGTGCTGTGTTTTGGATTTAGGGTGAGAACAATGTTGATAACATACTGATGTTTTAGTTGTTGCTAGGTAGTGCTTACACTAGTCAAGGACTTTCCAGCTTCCCATGCTCTACTGACTGAGAAGGCTGGAGGTGCACAAGAAGCTGGGAGGGGGCACAGCCAGGACAGCTGACCCCAGCTGGCCAAGGGGGTATTCCATACCATGTGACGTCATGCTCAGCATATAAAGCTGGGCGAAGAGGAAGGAAGGGGGGGATGTTCGGAGTGATGGCATTTGTCTTCCCAAGTAACCATTACGCATGATGGAGCCCTGCTTTCCTGGAGATGGCTGAACACCTGCCTGCCGATGGGAAGTAGTGAATGAATTCCTTGTTTTGCTTCGCTTGCATGCGCAGCTTTTGCTTTGTCTATTAAATTGTCTTTATCTCAACCCACCAGTTTTCTCACTTTTACCCTTCCGTTTCTCTCCCCCATCCCACTCAAGGGGAGTGAGCTGTGTGGTGCTTAGTTTCTGGCTGAGGTTAAACCACAACAGCATGGAAAGTTTCTGTCCTGACAGACAATATCTAAGAGAGTTATGAGTTATGAAAATAGTTGGGTCAGGTATAAATGGAAATGTTAGTAATTTTAATTACAGTGTTCAGTAGCAGCTCCTGCTGTGTAAAATAAAAGTTCATCATAGCCCTTCTGGTCAAGAATGTTCATCAGAGATGGACTAGTGTATTTACAAAATAAGGGATTTCATTCTTATAGTCAGAAATAATTAATAGTGATGCTGACAACTGAATGAGTAACGTGTCAAGAAGTTTTAGGGACACCAGGGAAAAACCACCCATCACTCTTTCTCTCCTTCTCCCTCCATTTTTGGCAGGCCTCTCCCTCACCATCTGTTCTTTTTTGTACTTTGGCGCTGGAACGCTCTACATCTCTGGAATGGTAATGTTAGCACTTCAAAGGGCTGTACATGCTGCAGAGCATTGGAGGTGCATTTTGCTCTTTGTTGCTATTGCCTAACATCCTAATGGCTAATCACAATATATTTCATTAGTAACAAATGAAGAAAAAATCCCACAAATGTAATAAATGAATAAATAAAATTTTTAGCAGGAAGAATGGATGAGAATGGGTCAGAAACCTTGCTCAGAAAGAGCACCAAGGGGAAGAGACATTCATTCAGGGAGACAACTGCCGTCTTTCTTACTAGTGTCTATGAAATTTGTAGAATATGTACTATTAGGAAGACATGAATTTCAATGGCTAATAGCCAGAAAGAATTTATGGCTTAATAAAGTTAGAATTAGTGTCCAAGTAATGTTCAGCTGGTTTTACATTTTTTAAAAATATGTATATATATGAAAGAAAGAAAGGGACTGTTCAAATTCTGATTAATCTAAAATGCTATTGTTCCCTATCCTTAGCTATGCTAACACATCTAATTAATAGAAAACAATACTGTCTCTTTTTTTTTCAGTATCCCCTTATTTATTTAGCTGTTGGGACTGATTTCTTAGCACAGCAATTATGCCTTTCAAAGCACTAGTTACAGGGTGAAAAAAATAGATTATGCTAACTGTCTAATGGGAGAGAAATACTGAGACTTACATGCTAACTATTCTGTATTGAGGAAGATTTATCCCATTACAAAAGCAGCAGAACAAGGGCCAGAGATGTGCAGATCCAAGCCTACTCTCTACGTAGCAATGTAGCTGGTGTTCTCATTGTGAGAATCCATACCCATGCTAAGAAATTACTTCAGCTTCAGTGTTGGAATGCTCCAGAGAAAAAATTAAGCATAGCTTGTATCCTTGAGAAGTCTCAGTCTTGGAGCTGTTAACAGGCTGCATGAATTGAGGAGCATGATACAGATTTGGTGTCCAGTAAACCTAGAAATTTAATTCAGATTGTGATGGTGTTTTGTGGTAGTAATGAAAGAACCCTTCACTGGTGTTTCTAGTACCAAGTAATGTAATTAAGCCTATTATCTGGCTCCTAGTTACCTGACCTGCTATCTGTCTGCCTGTCTGGATAAGGCAGTCAGTCCAATGGCTGAGAACTATTTTATGATGATGGAAGGAGGGACAAGGTAACTGCAGGTGGTAATTTTCTCTTTTATTTCCTGTAATTCCTTTCCACAAGAGTGTAAGCTGCTTGTAAGGCAGCAGTAAGGATGTATGAGACCATATTCCAGAGAGATGATGTGGATGATCTTAAGTTTATCACAAAAGTATTACAGTATGTAGATTTATGTTCTCTCAATCATAGTGAAAACAGGTTTTGTGCTTCAATTCCTTCATCTTAGTCATGTGAGGGGACAGATACTGCCATTATGGATATCCCATTATCAGTTTTCAGGTTTTCCCTGTAGGTCTACCAAATTTGATTAGCTTTTCAAATTGAATCAATTTATTAGTCTTGAATATGGAAGTGTCAAGAAAATAATTACTTCTAGAAGAATTCTGTACTGTATGCTACATGAAAAGAGAAAGTATGCCTAAGTTGTAGAGTCATCTGAACGGGTATGGTTTGGAATTAAATGCTGCCTATGTTCAGTGGACTTTCAGGACAGAAATTTAGGGAAGAACTGTGACCTGGGTATGACTGGAATGGATATGATCTGGATATGCTCGTCAATTGCACTTTTTTCCAAAAGAACAGGGGAATGAGAAATTCATGCTGTGTTCACCTTGTCCACTCAGCCCAGCTGTCTGTCTTGAAAATAACTTGTGTCAGCAGAGAATATTAATGGAACTTTTTCAAGCTTCTGTGAATGCTGGTTGGCTGTCAGTGGAGGAGTTTCCTGAAAGACATTCAAAACTCACTGTGCTGACAATGTGGTGGATCCTTCAAGCCACAGAAAAGTCCTGTTGTTCTTTCTGTCCTTTCTTTTCTAGGCATTTTTATGTGAGTTGTCACTACAATTTTGCAAAAATATATATATATTTTCAAAAGTTAATGTATGTATCTTCTCCACATCCATGTTGAGAACAACGACAATTCCCATTCAAGGAAAGAAAGCTTCCTCAAAGGGAACCCTGCATGAGGAGAAGATGCCAGCAGTCAGGGAATTTAGAACCTGACCTCCCATGGGGTACTCTGCAAGTATCTCTAGTTGTACTAACTGACATGCTGCTAGGCCAGAAAGACCCAGCCAAGCAAGGAATAAAGTCTGGGTGTGAATCTGTGCTTGGGCAGAGCTCCATGGCAGGGCAGGACAAGCCAAGGCAGAAGGAAAGGGTCAGCTGGTGGCCCACCTGCAAGCCCTTAGTGGCCCAACAAAGCAGGGGTGACAGGGCTTCCTGTGGGGGAAGGGCAATGCAGTACTTGTGCTCCCCCTCTCTTCCCTTTTCTGAGGAAAAATCTTGAACAAGGAGCTTGTCAGAAGAGGCTGAGGAAAGCAAGGTATCTGGAGAAGATTCCGGGGATACTGTGTAGGCACAGGGACCAGAGAGGGGTGGGGCTGCAGGAGGTTCTTGAAGCATGTTCCTGATCACTGTACCCGGAATCCTTCCCCCTTCCCATCAGGCTGCCTGTGACATCAACCGTTTTGGTGTGGCATGGCCCAGGGGGAGAAAAAAAGAAGTGTCTGTATTCCTTTTCTGTCCTCTGATCCTGCCCCACGTGCAAATGAAGTACTCATTGGGGAAGAGGCTCTTCAGCTTCCTGTGGAAAGAAAAGAAATCGTCTTCCATGAGAAGCCCCTTGGCACCCTGTCAAAGGCTCTGCAACCAGGGAGCCACTGCACTCTCCATGTGTGGGGCATTTTACTGTTTTCATCTACTGCTGCGTACTGTAAATGATCTTTCTGATGGTGAATGAATGCAACAAGAGTGTAGTCTTTCTGAGAAAAGATGATGGTACTTGTGCTACAGGCTGTATGTCACTGAAAATGCTGTGAATTTCAAGATGAGTCTGATGTGGATAAGTAGATGCAAGTCTAAAAACTTCTGTCAGAAGATTGACCTTTCAAGGGAGCTTGTAACTTGTATTCTTGTAAGTCTTGCTATAGACTTGAAGTTTGAGGTATGCCTGTGTTACAGTGATGGTGCTCAGAGAGGCAGCATTGCTCTAATTTCGTGTGTGGTGTAAACTTAAAAAAAAACCTGGAGGAAAACAGGAGAAGTAGGTGCTTCCACAGTATGCTGCCCTCCCACTTCTCTGCTGTGTATCTGTGGGATACAGCTCTGCTGAGGAGCATGGTTAGTGCCTTCCTGATATTTTGCCTTTTGTGTTCTGAAAATCAGCAAGTTTGTTGCTCTGATTTGATGTCCCTTACTTTTTCTGTTCAGGCTCACATGGTGGCAACAAAGAAAAAATCAGGCTGCACCCCAGGCAGTAAAAGGCTTCAGGCAAAGTATTGACAACCTGTGGAAATCAAAAGAAGTCTTTCTACAGTGTCCAACAGACCTTGGTTCAGATGGGGCATATAAACCTTTGACAAGACCCAAAACTGAAACCCCTTGCTCCTTAAATTTGATCTTTATGCCAAAAGACCACTCTTCTTGTGCCTGTATACCTGGCTCCTTGGACAGACTGCAATATTCAAGTAGGTTTTTTGGCTGTCTTTGCAATGCACTATTGTTCCTTGTGCAGCTTGCTGGCTGAGAAAGTGCTCAGTACATTGTTATACTGCTTAGTGTGTCTGCCACTGTGTTTCATTATTCCTCAAATGTTTTAGCAGATCTGGAGGGAATGGTGTATGAAATAAAATAACTGATGAAATAAACACTTCAGTTGAAATGCTTGTTAAAGCATACACTGCACTGTTTTTGGCACTAATCAAAAGATTTTTAAAGCAGCACTACAACCAGGCAGATGATGCTGTACTCTTACTGAACTGATTTTCATCTTCTGTTGTTTACTTTGCAACAGACACAAGTTATGCTACTTGTACTCAGGCTTTGTATTGATGCTATGGCTTGTAATAAAGTACCTACAGATCTGGGTGACAAAAGGAGCTGTGCTAAGATTGAAGTTCCATTTTGTATAGGATTTTAGGGCACTAAAATTGGCTTTGCTCTTTTTCAGAGCAAAAGAAACTGATATTCATAAGTGTCGTGGTTTAACCCCAGTTGGCAACTGAGCACCACGCAGCCGCTCGCTCACCCCCCCACCAGTGGGATGGGGGAGAGAATCAGAAGGGTAAAAGTGAGAAAACTTGTGGGTTGAGATAAAAACAGTTTAATAGGTAGAGCAACAGTCACGCACGCAAGCAAAGCAAAACAAAGGAATTAATTCACTACTTCCCATCGGCAGGCAGATGTTCAGCTGTCTCCAGGAAAGCAGGGCTCCCTCACACGTAACCGTGACTTAGGAAAACAAACACCACCACTCCAAACATTCCCTCCTTCCTTCTTCTTCCCCCAGCTTTTATACTGAGCATGATGTCACATGGTATGGAATGTCACATGGTATGGGATATCCCATTGGCCAGTTTGGGTCAGCTGTCCTGGCTGTGCCCCCTCCCAGCTTCTCGTGTTCCTCCAGCCTTCTCAGTTGGTAGAGCATGGGAAGTTGGAAAGTTCTTGACTAGTATAAACACTACCTAGCAACAACTGAAAACATCAATGTGTTATCAACATTGTTCTCACCCTAAATCCAAAGCACAGCACTGTACCAGCTACTAGGAAGGAAATTAACTCTATCCCTGCTGAAACCAGGACAATAAGGAAGAGTAGTAGAGGAGATAAAGTGTTTTGGGTTGACAGACTACTTTTAATCAAATTGGAAGCAAACTTAGTTTTTCAATTCAAAGTTATTCCACCCTTTATATTATATATTATAAAACCAGAAAAAAAGAAAAGAAAGTCTATGTGAATCATAAATTATGTGAAGACTAAAACTCTAAAGGGATCATTACCCATATCTTGCTCTCAACTAACAGTCTTTCCCTTTACCTGTATTAAATATTTAAATGTATGCTCTATAAGGTCTCCTTGGACAACTATAATTTAAATATGTGCTTGCAAAATGCACATGCCTGTTACTTCAGATAGTGCTAAACATAAGAAGATATGCCTCATCTATCAAAGAAAGTGTTGAGGATAGTAATTGGCAAGTTGATTTGTAAAATGTGTGTGTGGGAATGGGGCAGGGTGTTTCCATATAATATGCAGTTGCCGCTAAACTTTGCCTGGATCAGGTTGTTCGGGATTTTTTTAGTCTTGGGAGACATGAAATTTCAATGAATTTGACCTTTGATGGAGGAGTTATAAACTTGATATATTTCCTTTATCCAGGAACACCTGAGATGAAAAATGTGTAATATGTTTGATATGGCACTTGGTTCTGGGAAGTTATGTTGAAGATGAAAGGCTTTTATTTATTTAGGTCATTCATTCTCTGTCACTTCTTGCTCATTACTTAAATCAGTCTACTGAAAGGGACTGTTTCGCAAGGAAATTGTCTGAGGCCATCTCCTTGCAATACTGGTAATTTACAAGTTTTCACCATGAGAAACTTATTTTCTGGACTGGATGCACAGTGGCATGCATTTGTATTCCAGATAATACATTACATTCCCTGAGATGTCCTTAAGTCTTTTTTTCCTCTCACCTTCTTAGAGATGATGATATAAAGGGCTTGATTTGCACTGAATCTTCCTAAATCCTGCACCTTTTTATCTTCAACTCAAAGTTCCGCTAAAACGTTGACAATCTTCGGCCAGCTAGCAGCATATTAAAATGAACAGCATTGGCCCACAGGAGGCTTTTGAGCGCCGTTGGCTGTGGTAAGCACTGGGAGCAAACTCCTTGAGATAGGTCATTTGAATACTAAGCAAAACTTTCAGTTGACGAGGTGAGTGCACGAACAGAAGAATGTGCATGCCCGTATGTTAAAATGAATGTTAGTGTCAGAAGAACTCCTAGCCAGCTGTTCCATTGCCTTCCAGGTGAGGAAGCATTTGAAGGCTGTCGGAATCCAAGTTCTGGTTCAGTCAGTATCCATGCTGATATTCAAATGGGTTAAACTCTGTGCTATATATAAGCTTGGTATCTGACTGTGGTGGACTGACACCAGTTAGCAGCCAACCACCCACCCTACCTCTTGCTCACTGCCCTCTCCCAAGGAATGGGGAGAAAATAGAAGGAAGGTGAAAAGACTTGTGGGTTGAGAAAACTACAGTTTAATAAGGAAAGAAAAAGCTATGCATGCAAGCAAAGAAAGAAATTAATTCGCTACTTCAGTTGGCTGGCAGATGTCCAGCAATTCCTCGATCACAGGGCTTCAGCAAGTATAACGGTTGCTTGGGAAGACAAATGCCATAACCATGAATGTCCTCCCTTCCTCCGCCTTTTCCTGAGCTCTTATTGCTGAGCATGATGTCATGTGTTATGGAATATCCCTTTGGTCAGTTGGGGTCAGCTGTTCCAGCTATGTCCCCTCCCAATCTCTTGCCCACCCCCAGTCTGGGGAGGGGTAAGGGGGTGGGGGACAAAAGAGAGAGGGCCTTGACTCCGTGCAAGCACTGATCAGCAATAGCCAAAACACTAGTGTGTTATCAACACTGTTTTGGTCATAAATGCAGAGCACAGCACCATACAGGCTGCTAGAAAGAAAGTTAACTCTATGGTAAATACCATGCCATACTGCTACCGCCAGCCAGACGTGGTACTCTGGCCATTGCCCTCAGTTACGCAGTGACACAAAAAAAATCAGGTTCATGTCATACCTGTTCAGCTCAAACCCTCTTAAATGAAGTGAATGTCCTCTTGTACCTACAAAGCAACTTTATTGGACTGTGCAGTAGGCATATTCTGAAACTTCATCCCAAACTAGGGTTTGCATATTCTGTCTTGGAGTTTTAAAGGGTGAAATCAGAACTTACAGTGAAATATTAACTTAGTAAAACTAATTTGATACAAAATGCAACACTACTAGTTTCTCCTTAATGAGTCAGTGCCCCACTCTTGCTCATATTAACAGATGTTAAAATATCCAGGAAAAAAGAACTCATAACCAGCTGTTTCATTGACTCTAATTACAAGCTTAATAAATGAATAATTTCCTTTGTAAGGCAATGGTTGGGGATCTGATCAATTTAATAATATACATTAGCCATTTGGGAATAATTCCCTTGTGTGACTACCCAAGTGAGAGCCAAGGATTTAGAAGTACAGCAGAGGATAATCATGGCTGTGAAGCAAGTGTATGAGCAAAACAAAAAGAATCATCACAGCCTTTTCAAATTTATTGGCTGGAATTGTTAGTTCATAATATAAAATCAAGCTATAAAACATCTACTACAGAGAGTGCAAATTAAACAGAAGGGTCCCATTTTACAGTCCTCACTTTATAGAATTCTTTTAGGAAAGATACACTTCCTACCTCAGAACTATGTTTGATTGACGTTTACTGCATATTTTTTATGCAGGTTCTGATCTGTGAGAGAATTCTTCCCTTTCTTGCCAAGTCTATTTATGGTGGTGCAGTTGAACATTTTCACTGGATGAGGGTGGCTGCTAGTCCAGTTTTCATCCTCTGTAGTAAACATCCCTGCTGGGATATACGTCAAGAGCCTTTGAATATAAGAAACTTAAGTACACTCAACAACCCAATAGAAATGCACAATATCCTGTAATGTGAACGACAAATTTCAACATTTCTCTTAGGCCTTTTAGAAGAGAAGAGGTTCTTGCATCGGTCAGAGCTAGAAACTGAAGATCTATCAAAGCTGAGCAGTAGAACACAGTGCAGAGGCTCTTACAGATTTGGAAATCCGTTCATTTTCCTGGTGCAATTCAGTATTGAGTGCAATTACTAGACAGTGCTGCTATATGAACATGCTGCTTCTGGGGGTAAGTGTCTTATGACAGTTATGCTGGGGTGTCTAAAGCATGTCTCTAAGCACTTCTGGTTGTGGATTTTCTGGATAGATTAAGGCTAGATGCCTTGTACATGTGAAAATCAGGACTGTTGGTTTCTAACTAGTTCCCTACTTGGCTGTTAGTAGAGGAGATACCTATTCATTCTGCATTTGGCTTATTTATCTGTAATACATGGACAGTAATGTAACAAATAGCCTTTTATTGTTTCCATGTTAAGTGCTAATAGTAATGCATAAAGTAATTGTATTACATAGGAGGTATGTATAAAGTCAGAAGTGGTGAGGAATGTAGTGATAATATAAGAATATAAATGCTTTCATGTTGTTTTCTCTCTGTATTAACAGAATAAGGAATTAAAGGTTACCTGTTCCTTTTGACCTATCTTTCTAAGTGTGCTGCTGTCAGGGGGAGATAACTAAATAGTTCTGAGATACAGATACATTTCTTGTTAGTTTGCCAACTGAAATCCATATCACTGTTACACTTCATCCTCTTCTCCTTGGTGCCCTGCCCAGTCAGTGAGAAAGATCACTTTTCCCTTTCTTTATCCAGCCTCATTTTCTCAGCCTGACAATGATTCTTTTCTAGTCTGAAGCTTAGGCTTGTCAGAGTGTCATCAACAAAATAAGAGGAACGCTGCAAGATTTGGTGCATTTACTGTCCAAGATATCTTTTTATCCAGGTGCATTTTCCATCTGTATCCAAGTCTTAGGTGTGTTAGGGATGGGAAGGAAAAAGCATGATGATGACCAGATATTCTCCAACAAACACTTATTCTTTGAAGGTTTTGTGGTGTGTTTTGTGTGTGGGTTTTTGTTTATTCTAACAAAATGTACAAAAGGTCCAGAAACCTCCATGTTTTCTATCTTAATTTCTATCATCTTCTCTGTCATTCTGAAACAACTTAAATACTTTGCATTTTCTTGCAGTTGTGAGGAAAAAAAATCTTATGATAAAATTAGCTCAAAGAATTTAGCTTATCCAGAGTATGACTAAAGATAAGTGGAGAGACAGAAATTTCACAACAATGCAAAAATGGAATGCTTTCATGCTTTTTTGTCTCTCAGAAAAATAAGTGCTACTTGTCTTTTTTTAAACAAATGCTAAATAGCCAATGACATGGTTCAAGCCCCTAATTTTTTCAACATCAGGGACAGAGTTTCTGATTTGTAGCTTTCTTAGACAATGCATTAATCACCTAGCTGACCTGTTCGCTTCTAGCACTGTGCGGACTGGATGGGCTTTTATTGGCATAGTTTCTTCGAATCTTTATTGCTTTGCTGCTAGTCCCAGCTAAAGTCTCTCTTTCTGCTAAGGCCATACACATGATCTGGCCTCACATCACATGGGA
The DNA here is from genome assembly GCF_000699105.1 of Pygoscelis adeliae. Classification (NCBI taxonomy): domain Eukaryota; kingdom Metazoa; phylum Chordata; class Aves; order Sphenisciformes; family Spheniscidae; genus Pygoscelis; species Pygoscelis adeliae. The sequence continues at coordinate 446,532 of NW_008824545.1, read as the reverse complement.
CAATTAGAGCTGTCAGGTTTGTCTGCGACCTCTGGACCATCATTCCACAGGCACCATTCTCTATGATGGTCATATCACCACACTATGGACGACCACTGTGAAAAAGGTAGGAAAACTGAAATTTTTAGCTCTTAATGGGAGATTTAAAATTCTTATGTTTCCACTGTTAGTGGACTTGCAAGACGAAAATAATTTGGAGTGTGTATGATGAACTGAGGGAGCCCTTAATAGGGGCAGCATGTCCATGAAGTAGGTATGTATGAGGAGAGATGGTTGTGAGGAATGGCTTCCTTTGCGGTACAAGAACACACCAATTACAGTTTGGAGGCAGGGGATGTGAATGGGAAGGGAGTTCATGTAGGATTGGATGCAGAAAGTGAATTTCACTTGGAATGAATATGAACCAAAAAAATTGAGTAACATGAGAAGAAATCGCATGCCTGAAGCCACTTACAAGTAGGAATTTTTATGTTTTGACCAGAAATTATCGGTGAAATTCAACCCTGTTCAAAGAATTGGCAAAAAACATTTAAAATCCCATTAATAACATTGCAAATTACTAAACAGTATCAGCACCAAGATTTCAGTTCTGGTGAAACCATAACCAAAAAGCAGTACTGCATTCACCGTGTATTAAACCATAAAATTGTACAGCTTGACATGCTAGATCAACACCTGAAAATACAGTCCTTTAAGGCAGATTGTTGAAATAACTAGTATGAGGATGGGTAGAAGTTTAATAGAAGCACTAAATAGGAGGATTTTTCTTAACTAGTAGGAATTAATGTAGCATCACTTGAGTTGTTTAAACAAATTAAGTGGAAATTTGGGATTGTTGAGTTTGTCATGAATCATTATATTCTGAATACAGTGTGTAGATATCACAGTGGTAAACAAATAACATGGTGGCTGAATTTGAGTTTGAACCTTTATTCCCACAAGAAATATTTCAACAAAGGGTAAAAACTGAGTAAGGAAAATCGCAACATAGATCTATTTAATGATACCTAAATCTGTAACAAAGGTCTGCCAGCATATGCAGACATAGCTATGTCATTCTTGCTTAGGTATGTCTTAGAACCAAATCACTGACCTGTCATTTAATCTCTATTTCAGGTAGTCAGTCTTGAAGTAAGAAGGTCTGGTAAATCTGTAGAAGCTCTTGTTGAGTTCTCCTAGTATTTAAAGAAGTAATGCAATACTGCTGTAGTACTGAATATTATGTCTGTTAATATATGTATATACAATGTCAACATGAACATTCATTGTCTCCCATCTAAGTAGGTTCTAACAGAACTCAGAGGAACTCTCAGGTGATGCTGAATTTTGGATTAGACATTGTTCTATGCTGAAGACAGGTCTAGCTGCCACTGGCCCATTAATGCATCCATGTATTTCATTTACACTTAAGTAAATATTTTGGTGAGAAAGAGGTTCTGAACTTTCCTTGTTGCATGACTTCATCCACTGGTAGCCTGACCTGTACCTAGACTGATCTGGACAGGTCATCTCTGTCATACTGCTTACTCAAGAGACATCATCATTACAGGGCCTACCTGAAACTCAGAAATTCTGTCTTCCACTGATTATTCCACCTTTCAATTTTTTTTCCCTCCCAAAGAAAAGTGGGGGGAATGGAAGGAAGCTAATTTTTTTTTTTTTTTAAGGTTTAAGGGTAAAATGCTCTGCCTGGTATTTTATTATAATAGCATAGTTGAAGTCAAATAGAGAATAGCTTCTGGACTATGAGGAGGCTATGAGGAGTATTATCTAGCTGCCTTTGTGCTTAAGGAAGGCCAGCAAAAATAGTGTTCTGTGTTGCCTTTGTCAACTTGATAGGAGTTAGAAAATTTATTAGCTAAAGAAACTCACTGATACAAAGTTGTTTTTTGTTTCAATCAAGTCTCTGGCATCTACTGTCCTGTTATGAAACTCAGGTCTTATCCTGAGTGCTTCAGTTATACCTAGAAATTCCTTTCATGATGGAAGCTAGGACTGACAAAATCCAAGAAATATTTCTGCTTCTTAATTAAAGTTGTCCCATATGTTAACCCATAGTATTTCTTTACAGCTGACCCAGGTATTGTCTAACCATCTGAAAAATGAAGCTGAGGCATAGAACAATGATGTCAGTGCAGAAATGGGTATCAAACAGAGCTTATAATTACTGTACCCTTAGTCAGTGTGAACAAGCCTAAGCTGCTGGCTTGCTGCCTTTCTCTTATAGAATATGGTAAATGACTGCTTGGGCAGTGTTACTGCCCTAGTATCAGGATTTCTCTTTCTCTGGCTGCAAGCTAGAGAGCGCTTAGGTCCAAACTGTTGCTGCTCATCCACCTAAGAGGGAGAAGATGTGGGGCTTACTGGCGTAGAACTGTGACATTTGAGGAGGTTCCAAGACTGGGAGTCAATCCTTACAGATAAGGGACTGAACTGTTCTTGTTCAACCCAAGAAACTAAAGAATTCACATCACTGTTTTAATTTTTCTTACTTATATAAATATTTAGCCTTAAAAAAAAAAAAAAATCCCAACACCTTTTTCCCAGAGAAAGACATAGTCATTCAGTACTTGCAATTGCAAAATAGAAACACTATTTTTAGACACATCAGTAATAGTATTTTGCAAGTAAATATTCTCTTTCACTCACCTGTCTTTCTGTAAACTCCCCTCTTACAGCTTTTTTTTTTTCATTCTTTTTGAATGGTATTGCTGAGAAAGCTTCTGGTCTCCCAGTTTGCTGGAGTGCTGAAGCAGTGCCTTAGAGATTCAGTCAGGATTTCACTAGCTTATATATGACACTAAACCTGTATCTTTGTTTAAGTGAATGACAGTTCTGACATGGGTTTTGTCAGGATCCTTCTACAGTCATGTTATCCACAGCTGAACAAGCCTGAAAAAGCTTGGGATTGTTTCCCAGTGTGGAGACTAATGGGAAATGCTGAGGCTGATGACAGCTTCTCGGCACAGCCGAGGCCGGTGGAATGAAGGAGTTGGTAAGAAGAGTTTGGCAATAATTCAGTAGCAGGAAAGAGGAATAGGGAGGGAGCACTGAAGCAAAGCCACTTGCTTGCAGCTGACCTCAGCTGGCTCTTCCTTAGCCCAGAGCCAAGTCAAGGAAGTGCTTGTAAATGTTAGCTTATTTATGGTGTCTGTGTATTGTGAATGGAGTTGCACAGATGTGACAAGAAAATGACCACAGTCAATCATGTGACAAGAAAATGCCCATAGTCAATCTCCTGTTCATTCACAGAAGACTTTAAAATGTAATCTTTTTTTTAGTTAAAATGTTTTGAGATACAAAACCTTCATAAGGAAATTTCCAAAGGCTTTTTACAATATCTTATCTCATGTTCTTGTCTGACAACAGCTAGCACCTTTTTGGCTCTGATTTAAGAAAATATGTGCTGCATCAGGTATATCTTGGTCACTAATCACACTGAAAAGGCCTCTTATTTCCCCCTCTTATTTCCCTGCAAGAAAGGAATTAAAATCAAACATGTTTTAAAAACACCTGCAACTTAGCCTTTCTCATCACATGGCTCAGGAAAGATTTAATTTAGGTGCTTCTAGAGACTTCTTTGTTGTGGCTACATTCTCCTAAACAACTTGCTGCACAGCCAACATTTGGTGGAACTTCCTAGTTACATAGATTTGAGTTTCTAATTAACTGTTAAGTCCCAAACTACTCCTTACAATATGGTCAACTACTTAAAAGCCCTAATGCTAATGATTCTTCACAGATACTCAGTGATTGTGCAAGTGAAGGCCTTAAAAATACAGCTGCTAATTCACAGTTCAGGAAGGCTGCATTTCCTTTGAGGTTTGTTGCAGAAGTTTGGGCATCTTCCTGTTCACCTGATAGTCTCATGCTCTTGGTTTCTTGTTTTGTGTGAGCACAGTGAGATCTCCACCTGCACCTGCTGAGCAGGGCTCACAGTCTTGCATATAGTTTCTGGCATTCCCTCTGCACTCCAATGCAATTGGGAATGCTTCAGCCATCCACAAGAGTCTGCTGCTCACCCAAGCTGCTGGTAGGTGGCAATTTGCTGCCCATAAAACCAGGATATGTGCAGAAATCTGAGCAGCATTATCATCTAGATGATGATACCATCTAGAAGATGATAATGCTGGTCTGAACAAGATAATTGACACACAGTTATCATCCTCCTCCTCATCTGCTGTTTCAACTGCAGATTTATTTGCCTTCAGGTTTTAGTGTTATTAATTCCTCTCTTTTCCTACTCAGACACAATATCTGAGGTTTGTCACTGTAACAGTCTCTTTTATCATCCTTCCTTATCTGCAGGGGCAGGAAGGGAAAGAAAATGGTCTTTTACCGCCCTACTTTTAGATGTGACCCTTTCTGACATTATGACTAATTAATTAAGGTAGCTGTAGGCTTCACATCCACACACCTGCTTACTCCCTTGCCTTTTAATCAGGGCGGCCCACCTTGCAATATTTTGGTGTTAGAAAGATGGGACACTACGGTATTAGAAAGATGGGACACTACCACGTAATTAGTTTTCTCTTTGCAGGAGAGATACGAGGCTTTCATTTTCTCTCTACAGGGAACCCACTCAGTAGCAGAGCAGATGCTTTGCTACTTTCTCTCAAATGTCTTGGCTGTATTTGCTGGGGTGGGCAGGGAAGTGAGGGAAACGTCCTCATTTTCTTTACAGCTGGAGGAGGTTTGCCTGTGTTTCTTATGCTTTAAACTGGTTTTGGACATGAAAGTAAATTATTAAACCAGAGTGGACTCTTTTTTTCCTTCCAGAGGAGGAAAAAACAGAACTTGCCAAAGAGTCTGCACGTGAAGCTCAGGGACAAGAGAATTTTCTTCTGTTATCACCTCGCTGAGCTGGAGAAATCACTGAAAATAGTAAATAAACCCCTCGTATTTGCTCTCAGCACCGAGGAAAGGAGAAATTTGGGACTTTTTTCTTTCTTTCGTCAGTTTAATTAGGTTAAATTGCATGTGGAAAAATGTAACCACCTCCTACCTGAAGAGAGCTAGCTGAAGAAACCTGTACTTCCAAGCCATAATAAGAATATTTCTGGTGTGTGAAGGTCTCTTCACTGTAAATTGTTTGCCTTGTCTCTCATCTTAAGTTTGTCATTGAAGTAGAAAATGCTTAGTCACCTTAACCTTAGATCTTTTACCTCTTCCTTGGCTGACAATGATTCTGATTGAGCTGCTGAGTTAGAATTATTTCTTGCCTGGCTTGCGGCTGCCTGGTGGGATATTGACAGAGAGAGTTGGTGCATTCCCTAACACTGTCCCTGAAAGGCAAACTGTATGCCAGTTGAGCAGCTACCAGACAAAGTATAATATGTAGCAGAAAGCACCTCCAGAGGCTGCAAAGTAGGGAATACTCCCTGAATCTTTGGGGAGATGCTGATTAGAGGGACATAAATATGCAAGGGCAAAAAAAGTTCCCCATGCTGTGTAGAACTTGTCTTTGTGGTTATAAAGTTCACTAATTCAGTATGGGGAAGAAAAAAGAGTCACAAAATAAGTAGATGAAACAACAAAAGAGAATAGGCACACTGAGAATAGCTCTTTTACAGTCCTTGGGTTCAGGTTAAGAACAAACTTATCTTCTCTTTCCTTGCCCTATTTTTAGTGATTTTTGTAGCTAGGGCAAACACACTGGAAGACTGACTAGCTAGTGTGCTACGTGTGTAACCTGTGGCTGACAAGTCCTATGGCTGTGGTGTTTTACAGAGGTTGATAACAAGAGAAATGTGTTCTCTGAACTGGCACATGCTTGTATGTTGGGAGAAATCCCTGGAAGAAAATCTCATTTACCCAAATGTAGTACAGACCATGTCCTTGACAGAACCAAGATAGTTCAAAGATATACAGCATTTATTTCTGACAGAAAAGTTTAGCAAGCCTTTTCTTGCTTTGCACTGGTTGGAATAGCATAGTATATGCCCCAGAGAAATACAGGTGTGCATTAAATTTAGACGAAAGATACATTAAAAGGAAGAAGAGGTGTGTACCTCTTCCTCTCTACCTTTTCAACAGGTGCTTTTAAAGCATTTTTTTAGGGATACATTTCCCAGTGATGTTAACAGCAGCAAGAAAGGGAACCAGACTCTAAGAACAGCCTCCTGAAATGTTTAGCTTCTTCAGCACCTCAGTAAGTACTCTGCTAGTACTGATTTACCTTTCTACCTAGCTCTTTCTTTTTGCAGCCTTAGGTTTTTGTTCTGGTTTGTTGCCAGTTTTGTGGTAGCACATGGAAGCTATCATCATGGGATGCACGTGTACTAGGTCCTCTCCAAACCAAGAACAAAAGTATCACTGTCTGCAATGTCCCCTTGTTGTCTTCCTATTTTCAGGCACTTACTCTTCAGGTTCATTTCCCTTCTGCTCACCTGCACTTTTCTTTTTAAGGATTTTAATTTTTATGTTTCTTTTTATATTTATTTGCTCCCCTTTTTTTCTTGCATTAGTTCTTCCCACACACGCTTCTATATAAATGTAAAGATCTTAGATTTTAAGATAAAAATATAAGAGGATAGTGACTGTTAAACACTTAAAATATGTCCTTTATTTAGGTGCCCAAATGACAGCTGAGTCTGACCTATCATGAAAGCAGGTGCAGGTCTGTTAATGGTGTTATACAGGGCTCAAGCTTGAGCATAAGGATCATTCAGGCCCTTGCTCCTTTCTCTGGTATGACTGCACATGGAATGAATGGAAAACCAGTCCTTCTAGGGGAGATGATAATTTTCCTCTCTTCTTCAGTGGCTGTGTGTGTGTACCTTTACAAAAACCCTTGGACACAGAGCCTAAGGAGTCCTACTCACGTCTAGGCTGAGGCCAACTTTTGGCTGTGATGTGCACCTTTGTTTCAATGCAGAGTCAGACAGGCCAACATAAAGCAGTTTGTGTTTTAAGCTCGTCTTTTGACTTCACTCGCAGTGAAATGAAGGAAAACATACTGACAAAGTCAACCCGGGACTCAACTGGAAGTGAAGGTCACAGTTAGCTCTCAGAGAATTAGGTACCAGTCTGGGCTGGAGGCAGCAGGTAAAAGCCTTTTTTCACTGGGTAATCTGTAGCCTGCTGTGATTTGTGACTGACTGTCCTAATTTGTACACATCAGCAGTGGATTAAGGAATCACATTGAAGCTTGTCAGACCTGCAGGTCAGTGCAATGTTGAATGTAGCCATATTTGCTGTGTTCAGGAAGGTGATATTTAAAGCAAACCCAAACTCTTCTCTCTCAAAACGGCTTTTGTGTATCCTGTTTCTGCACAGTATTTCTATATTGACAAAAAAAAAAGAGATAATTGCAGTATGACAAAAAATAGAGTTGATATAATATTTAGCTGTAAACGGAAACTATCTAGACTTTGAAGATGACAGGTAAAATATTCTGGAATGATCACCTAACCAGGAATGAAGGGAAAGCTCTGCACTCCCATAGCACTATGTCATTGGGCTTCAGGGACTTTCTGCTGTTTACACAGATATAACTGAGCTCCTGTTCCAGGTCAGCTGCTTGTGTGTTGTTGTGCTTGAATCCTAGTTCTCTACCAGTATACTCTGGAATATGTTCTGCAGAGAGCATGTTCTGTCTGTTTTCTTGAGCAAATCTGTCTAAAATAGTCTATGTCTAAGAAGATGTTTACAGTAAACCAGGATGCCCACACAACTGGAGTGCTGGGAAAAAGCAGTAAGAAATGCAATGAAATTCTTGTAAAGTGGTCAGGGAAGGAAGTGCATCTGGACCAAGATAACCTGCTCCCTTGAGATAAAAACTGCAGGCAAATAGGCATTGGTAGTTTTTTAATGTAACTGCTTTTTGCTTTCGGGAGCATGAGTGATATGTCTTAGATCAGTAGTTCACATGCAGTGGGACATGGGTGTGTTAACAAAGAGCTGTGGAATCTAACATAAAGCTTTGTTGTGCTGCCATCCTGGAAAGGGTGAGGGGCAGCAGCAACCCTGCATCCAGGCTGCAGTGAGAGATAGATGAGGTGCTAAGCACAGAATGTTTTACATTTTGTGAAGAAAAGCTTGGCTCCGGAAAGAATTTGTAATTTAAAACAATAAAACACCTGCTCCCATTTCATATAGCCCTTTAGGTAAAAGGCTTATTTCTTCCTTTTTCTCATCGTGTTTTTCCACCCTTGAGAAAATGATCAACAGATATTGAAGGATGCTTGCTTAATGCCATCTCTATCATGTGGCTGCCTAGTCTGTTTTATACTCCTGTTAGAGAATATGAAAAGTCTAGTTTATGCCAGCCTTTATGCAAATGTTGGTTTTGTATCCCCGAACACACGCTTACCAAAATTCTTTGAAATTTGATCAGAGCCCTCTAGAACAATCTGAAAAGAAATTGCTGCACCTGGCACCCAGAATCTTTTCCCTGTTGGTGCTTTCAGGTATAGACTACTTTTGAAAGGTCATTTTTGTCAGAAACTCCTTGAACAGCCTCACCCTTAGAATGATCTATTGCTTACTTGATGGTTGAGCACTTGGTTATGTCTAATTGTCTGTCCAAGGATGGTTCCTTTTGAATCTTATGTTTTGAAGGCTAACTGTATGTCATGTTTTGTTGGGTTTTGAATGTGTGGTGAGGTGTTTTTTGTTTGGAGGGTGGGGTGCTTGTTATTTTACTTTTCATCTCATGACAACATAAAATGATAGCAGAAAAGACACTGTGAGATTCAGGTCACCTCAGCTGCAGTGTCCCGAGGGTACATAAAATCAGTAATGCGACATCATTATTATGCTGGACTTGTTTATGCAGTATAAATATATATATGTGCAGAACAGTCTTCCTTTCTAACTCTTATAAGTATGTGTTAATAAGATGCTGTACAATTATTGAGCTTAATTTGAAAGTTCATGGTCTTTTTCATCCTTCTTCCATTTCCAGTCAGGGACAAAAACAGCATGGGTAGTTTTGTTGCATGAAAGTACTGACTGCACTGAAGTCAACAGGTTTTATTTCCATGGTCTTCAATCAGTACTCTGCTTTATGATTTTATTAGTAGGGGTACATTTATATGTAATGTGCTAAATTCATGACATCTACGTAACATAGCTTAAAAGCTATATGAATTTCATAATTAGTCTGCAGTTTCTACTGTATCCCAGGGTAGTTCATTCTTTCTCACAATCACATGAGCTCATAGGTGTGTGCATGAACATGTGTGCATGCGTGCGCACACACACTTTATCTTTCCCTGTAAGCACTATTGTCTCATGCTTTGGGACTTGGGATGTGTAACAATGACATTCAAGTAGGCTAGAATAAGGAAGACCTGCAAGTTTTTAGCAAAAAATTACAGAAACAATGAGAAAATGTCAGTTTCCTTCCGGTTTTCGTTATCCTCTTCTGTAAAATAAAAAAACATGTTAATTAGAACAGCAGTGAGGGAAGAAAACAATGGAGGTGGGCTTACAAGAAAGAAACACAGAAGGTCTAATCAAGGGGCTTCAGCTTCATTTCATGCATTATTAGTTAGATTTGGATTGCACTGATGACTACAGCACTAATCGTAGTTCCTACTATTATAACATCTGTCTTACTCTAAAATATATCGTGTGGCTGACCCACTGATTTGGAGAATGTTTATTTTGGGGTTGTCGTGGGTGAAAGGGTAATGCCAGACTTTGTCCTTGGGTAGACTGAAAAAGATTCCCCTGATATATTGTGAGAGGAAGTAGCAAAAATTTTTTCAAATATTTTTCCACTGGCAAAAATATAGAAACTCATCTAGTGGTTGAATATTTCTGTAGAAAATGAGGTCAAGTTATTTATTTTAAACCTGGTACTCTCTATTCCCCCCTTAGCTCAGAATGAAACCTATGAGAGTGGAGAAAATATTTTTGGTCAGGGACGCAGCACAGCAGAATGTTCTGAGTGTGATTACCTAATGATCTTTAGCAAATTGTGAAAAATCTTTCTGCCAGCAAAAGGAATTACTTTTATTGCACAAAATTCCTATTGCGAGAAGAACATTTTGTCACCTGATAAGTGAAGAAAGTCAGATGCTGCCAGAAGCACATCATGAACTTCATTCTTGCTGATCTTTTTTCCATGGAGTGTGTTTGCGAATGGTGGACAATGGTACAAAATTTTCCCTTCAGATATGATGATACTTAATTAGCAAGAAATGCTAGACTCTGTTACTGTTTCTCAGCTTGATTGATGCTTAAGAAATTAATTTGTACTGCTATTGAAATAGACTGGATCATTGTACTGGCTTTTTCCTTCTCATTCCTTTGTGTGTTAATAGGCTATTTATTTTTCAATAATATGAAACATATTATTGACAAATATGAAAACATTTCATATTGTAGGTGAATTATTTCAACCTTTATTTTTGTTGTTATGTAACGTGAATTGAAAACAGACAAAATGTTTTCATCTGTGCAGTCTGCACAGTTTATTAGCAACCGGGCAGGGATGAAAAAGAATGGAGGGAGAGTGAAAATATGTTGCTAGCAGAAAACTTAAATGAATGCTGAGTATGAAGATTTGTGAATCTGAAACAGTCTGGGTAGAAAGTGACTTTTTCACTCTAAAGACATGTCTACCAGGAAAACAGAAATACCAGTGTTGGAGTGGTTGTGAAATTCAGTATTATTCTAGTGTAATTATAGTCAGTACATTATTTGCCAGAAAGACTAAATACTTTATAATAAATACTATTACGAGAAATATAAATGTATAAATAAGAATGTCAGATTAATGGACTCTTCTCACCTGCAAAAATAGTGGCTTTCCAGTGTGTGTTAACCCAGCTGTGATTGATGGTTCCTGGATAGATCTACATGAAATAGTGCTTTTTAACTTAATAGGGCATTTTTTTGTTTTGCTTAGTTTCCTATTTCTTACATTTTCTCACCCTCTTTTTGTTCTATTTGATCACAAATCATTGTTTTCTTCTGATGTTCTGAACCTTGTGTTGGAATGAATTTGAAAGCAGACTTTAAGTCAGTGTCCTTCTCTTTGCTTGATGTCAATTATAATGTTTCCCTAATGTAAATGCTAGCCTCTAAATTGTCCCTTTCTGTGAACCTAAGACTTGGTCCTGCTTCCAATGAGCAAGGTAGCTATCCAGTCTAAGGCTGGATATTACCAAGGTTAATATTGTCAAAAGTCTTGGCCTGTGAACACAAACATTTTGTGTATGATCTCGAGTTTGCTTTAAAAGCAGAAAACATACCTCAAAGATTCTAGTTGAAGCATGTCTCCCTTTTCCCATCTTCCACTTTACAAAAATTAAAAAGCTACTGTTTTTTTTTCTTTTTCCCTTTGAGTTCCCTTTGCCTGCGCTCAGTACAGTAATATTATTGATATTTTCCAATTTCACGACTAAGCAATTACCACCAGAATTATCAGACCTCCAGAAAATTCAGTCACGTGTCATAAGCAAAGTGCAGTCTTACAAGCATGTTTGGAGGGCTGTTTCTATAAATATTTTTATAAATTCTAAGCACACTTCTTTTCTGAGCTGTTTGTAGCATTTTTATCACACTAGTAATATTAGTATTTCTTTGTGCACTCTTGGGATGTCAGAACCGTTGTTTGTACAGATTTCTCAGATTCAGAGATATATCATCCTACCTTGATGCCTTTTGCTATCTTCTTTTGACCCATTTAGATCAAATGATAGACGCTACAATGTATGGCGTAGTATTTCATCACTAATAAAGAAGTATATTTTTTTTAGTATTTGTACTTAATATTTTGTTAATTGTATATGTAATGGAAAAAACTGGGGATTTTTAAAATTAGTGTTAAATCATCTTACAACAAGTGTTGCGGATCTGAAGGAGTTCATGTTTGTTTGTCTTAAGTAAGACATGGAAGTTTACTCTTCTTCCTACAGTTTTTTTATTATTAATGTGGTGTCTCTTCATGCACTTCTCTTTCTGGGATTATTAAAAACTAATGATATATGTTGCTTAATGGTGGGAAGTCTGGGCTTGGTATATTTTCTTAGAGGATACCTTTTTTTTAAGGAATTCTTATTTTTGATCCACTATTCAGAATTTTTGTTCATGTCCGTTGTTTCCCAAGACTGGCTTAAATGTTCCTTATTTTACGTTCTCATATACGTTTGTCACTTGAGAAAAGACACACTACAGATTCATCCCCAGTAGTTGTTCAGTATTGATCAGTTTGGATACTTTATTTTATTTCACTAACATGTTTTACAAAAAAATAATTATGAAGTTGTCAGTGAAGTATGAAAGTTGGAAGTACTAAGAGTCTTTCTCAGATTTGGTGTGTAATTAAATGTAGGTGATTTATCCTTTTCAATCCCTCATCACAAAATAACTCTTACTCTTCACGTACTAATACTCACTGTACTCCAAATCTAATAGCAAAATGTTGAATTTACAGTTAGCATAGGAAGAAAAAGGTGGCCTTTTAAGATTTCAAAATAGTAATACTGATTTTGATGCTTATTTTCCTCTGTTCTGTTCCATATATTTTGGCTTTATGTGCATTTGTGGCTTACATTTTTAAAGGTGAATGAAGACATGACAAAAGCTTTTTTTAAAGACAGTTGGTCCTGTGCAATAATATTAGCTTAAATTGCTTTTTATCGAGAAATTTTAATTATGAAAATGAGGCCAAGCTGAGCATATTGAAATTGTTAAAATCTTTTGCCTTCTAAACATACACAGGTGGTTGACAATATTATGTTATGATATAAACTCTCACATCTATCAAAATGTACATGTGATAGTAAATATATTGTAATGAATCTTTGGCTCTGTTCAAACGTATTTCAAGAGTGTAATTCACATGTAAGTACATATATTTACAAAAATTTCTACTATTTATGTACCACAAAAACCATAATCAAAGACAAGACTAAAACTATGAATAAAAGAAGGTGGGAATACATTCTGCTAATATTTAGACTATCAGCAGGTATGTTGTTTGGGATATTTCAGCTTTACACAGAGCATTGGAACATGGTTATGTGGTAGCCTGCAGTTAATTAAAATCCTTAGTATATGTGAATTTTACTAGGTTTGTATGAAGTCCTGAAATGCTCTGGGATTGAATTTTCTCATGCAAATTTGAGGAAATAATTTTCTTTTGTGCTTTTCTATTCTTTGTTGTAATCAAATTTCAGCAAGAATTTTTTTTGTTTGTTTTAAAAAACAAACAATATTATGGTATAGATATAGAAGCTAGTCAGGATCCTCATAAGTCAATCTTCTTCCCAGTAAGTTATATCTTTCATCCCTGAGAAACATCTGCTTTACATGTGGGACACAAAAAAAGGAAAGAATCAAGGAGTGTTTTCATTTGGCCTATGGGATTCTTCATTTGGCCGAAGGATGTTCTTTTCATCATCTGGGGGAAAAATGGACTTTAGCGTTTGAACTTCAGTACTGAACACTTGATACCCCCTAGGGAAATGTAGAATTTCCCTTCCCTGTAATCAGAATTCCACCTGTGATCGTCCATATTTTGATAAATTGGACAATATCACAAAAGCTGCTTATACAGTGATTATCCCCAGGATCCCTGTATGGTCAGTGGAGACAAAAGGTCTTCTAGAAAGCAAACTGAAGCAGAAACTGATTTTAAGTACATTACCACACAAGGATCGCCCCCTCCCTGCCCCTCCCTCCTCGCCCCTCCCCCGGCCTCTGTTCCCACTGAATAGATGGGACAGTTAGAGAAGCTGAAGTCAGCTTCCATCACTACTCTTCTATCTCCTAGGGCAGTGTAATCAAGTCTTATTTCCCATTTACTACAACTGTTTTCCCCTTAAAATGACATAGAAAAAATGCTGTGCCTGTTAAAGAATTTGTGAAGCTGTGATTGTGCAAGACTTCTGTATCTTTTATTCATACATTATATAGACTATAAAGTGGAGGCTATTGGAATAGTATTTTTTTTCTTACATGGCTCTTTAGTCACAAGTGATTTGCCAGGTAGTATATACACATACATGCCTTTTTGTTCCTGCTAGTAAACTGTTGGAAGAGGCTTGTTAGTAATCACAGAAAATATTACCTTTTTTTTCCCAAGTAACACAATGCTCATGTGAACTCATAATATGTGAAGGTGCTCCTGAGGGCAAATGGCACCATCTGCAGTGGCAGAGTGAACTTTGCAAATAGTATATTACCTGGAGGTGAGTGCAACTGCCATTAAAGAAACACTTTTTAAAAAGAGATTTAGCCATTTCAGCCATGTGAAAGCTGAAATGCATTGAAAGACTCTGTCTTTCCATAATATGCAACCTTGAGAACATCAGCTGGAATTTCTGTTGGTGGATTGGGAATAACCACATGTAATTATGTGGTTGAGGCTGTGGGTCTTTTTAGAAGAAATTTTAGTTTAGCTCATGGGTAACTAGAATGCTCTGGTAAATTGACAAGTTCTAGAGAATAAAAGCTCTGCAAAATCAGTTTCTAAAGTCCCATGCTGCTTAGGTGCAAATGATGAGAGACACTAAAGAAGTGTGGGTAATGAGGCTCTCATTAAGAAAAGAGGGTAATCTCTCTGTCTTCTTATGAGATCCAGGAGTACATTATTGCTTCTCTTTGTTATAGATGAAAATTAAGACTGTTTCTAACAGTGGCCTTGTACTCTGTACAATTAGTAGCAGTGTTGGCATGTTCTTAGAAATATTTCTTATAGGTTCATGTGGCACCCAAGCTCACCTCCTCTTTTCGTACCATTTGATTCAAAATGAGAAGTGTTCTCTTATTATTTTTTTTAATCAGATAATTTTTTGAAATATGTACCATTTTAAACTTTTATCTGTTCAGTTTAGTTACCTATCCTGCTGTTTTTAACCCTGTGTTTTCATTCTTTTTTTAAATTTAGTGAGAAATCATTTAACTGAGAAGTACTATTACATTATTGATATAATACAAAGATTCTTTTAAATTAGCCCTTAAGACTCTCAATATGAAAGACTCCATATTAATTTTTTCTGAAGATTTCTACAATGTAGCTCTGCAATTTATTGAGGCATTGACACTGTATTCATTTCAATGTAGACTGTCTTTTCTGTATGCTAAAACATACATGGTGTCTCTGGGTTATTTCAAATGGTGGATGAAACTTTTAGATATTAGTTCAAAGAGAGATTGCATTAGAAGGTTAGAATGTAACACCTGGCAGTATAAGGGTTTTCGTCTCGTCCAGGTTGTTTTAGGTTATCCTCCATTGGGCTGACGGATTAGGAGAACAGGCTTATTTAAAGATTGACACAGAAAAATGTTCTTTAGTCACTGTTTTCTAAGGCAGATGCTGACCACATGGAGAAATACCTGAAAGAGGCTAAATTGTAATCAATCTCACAGAAACCAGGGTGTGGTTTTCTCTGAAAAAATGCGAGTTTCAGGTTGAAGACAACTAAAGTAGGCATGGAACTGGACAGAGCTCCTTTTTGTTGGTTTTTTTTGGGAGGTTGGCTTTTTGTTTGTTTGTTTCTTGTTTTTTTTTTTTTTTTCACCCTTGTTTGTCTTTAGGATTATCTCTGCTTTCCCTGGGTAGTTTTAGGTAACCATGCTTCTTGATGGTAAGCTACTTTAGAGTCCAAGGAAGTATGAAAAAATATGTAGTCAAGGTAAATATAAATTCACTAATTTTTACTAGCAGGCAGCATTAGAATTCACATATGTTGATGTAAGTCCATTCATATTGACTGTGTAACTAAGGTCTGCCTTCTCCCATAGCTCCAGTTGTCAGGTGAGAGTCAAGCTGATTCTGATTTACTTGAAATTCCCCTGAATCCTGGACAGGAAAAAGATTCCACAGTTTTAATGCTGCATTTGTTTTTCTCAATGTACTGCTGCTTTACATTTGATGTCAGAGAAAAGAAGAGAATCTGCATGTGCAGATTGGCTCTCATTTGTGATGTAGCATGGTGTAGGCTGATGAATACTGAACTGGCTCAAATGCTGTTATTTTAGAGGCAAAAACCAAAACAAATGACCATTCTTGTAATGTTTATTCTGTTAAATGCTGCTCTTGCATGTATTTCTCATGGATCTCCATATAAACTTCTAATGCTTTACCGGGAGAAAAAAGCCAAACCAAAATGAACAAAAACCCACCAAAACCAAAGACCCCACAAATAATAATAATTAAAAACAAAACTCCTGCTTTGCTGTAGTAAGACTGAGTGGTCACTTATTACTGTTGTTGTATTTATGGACAAAGAGCAATGAGAGGCCTTAGTAGAAAATGTACCAGGCAAGTTACTGAAGCAGATCATTGCCACCTCTGGCTTACTTTGGTAGTCAGAGAAACTCATGGACACATCCTGAGCTAACAAACTCTACAAAACTAAGACCTGCATAGGAATATCCACAGAGAGACTACGGAAAGGTCTCAAGCCCAAATCACAAGCAAACTACACTAGAAAAAAAAATGTTAGGTTTCCAGACTAAGGAATGAAATTGGGCTAATATGGCACTTAGGGATTGATTCACTCCCTGGAGATGTAGCATAGCAGTAGCCTTATTTCATGGTTTCAGTTGAGAAAGGATAGCTTTAATGTTTCTGGTATTTATTAGATGTTGAGATAGTTAATAGTGGTCCCAACAGATTGCTCTGTCGTTGAATATCCTCAGCTGTTTCTGTCTTACTTCCAAAGCACCCTAACCACTGTCCCTCTCTCTTTGGAGCTGTGCCATGCCTTTAAGTACTTAATTCATAGCAGAGGAGTAACTGTGGCAATGCTCAGTTTCATTGGAGCAGTAGTGAATTTTAGCCTTGGGGATTCTGTTTTATTTCTTTGACATAGGTAACGGTTTTGTGGAGATTACTTGAGACTACTAATACATATGCAAAATAGTGACACAAGATTTTAAGAATGAAGACCAAGCAAATACTATTTTTTTTAGTTGTGTTTAGAATGGGTTGTCGTGGGTTGGCCTTGGCTAGATGTCAGGTGCCCTTTATAGTAACCATGAAATGGTGGAGTTCAAGATCCTAGGGATAGTGAGGTAGAAGAGTAGCAAGAGTGCAGACCTTAGACTTCAGACAAACCAGCTTCACCTTATTCAAGAACTTGTAGATGGGATTCCATGGAAGGCAGCTCTGAAGGGTAAAGGAACTCAGGAAAGATTATAGGTGTGTAAGGACAGTGTCATCCAAGCACAAGAGCAGTCCATCCTGATACTCAGGAAAATAAACAGATGTAGCAGGAGACCAATTTGTCCAAACAGAGAACTCATGACAGAGCTGCAGTGTGAAAAAGACAGCATACAGGAGGCGGAGACAGCAACAAGCTGTGAAGGAGGAATTTAGAAACATTGCCCAGGCATGTGGGGT
>NW_008824545.1:424183-429207 GCF_000699105.1 Pygoscelis adeliae | reverse complement strand
AACTCACCTCTTTGACACTTGCAAGGGATGTCAAGGTCAACAAGAAGAGCTTCTACCTCTAGTAGTAAAACACTGAAAAAGGAAAACCTGTCATTGCTGCTGAATGATGTAGGGGGTTTAATGCCAGTGGACATGGAAAAGGAGACTGGACAAGATAAAGTCCTGAATAACTTGGTTCTGACCTCATAGCTTACCCTGTTTTGAGCAGGAGATTGGATTAGGTACCTCCTGAGGTCAATTCCAACCTGAATTATTTCATGATACTATATTTTTTCCTTCATAAGCTTTTGGAATTTTTGCCTTAAAATTTGAACAGGTGATTTATTTATTTTTTTGAGTAATCGGGTTGAAAGAGCCTCAAGAGCTGGGTGGGTGGAAATTGCATGTAGTTAATAACTACCTTCAGAAACCAGGTCTTAAATATTCTCATGATGGACAACTCAAGTGAGCTCAACACAAATAACTAGTCATTTACAAACAGAATAGGAAAAACATCCTGACATCAATAACACAAATAGATAACACTTTGTAAACTTCTTAGTGCTGTACGTAGAGATATCTTGTGTGAAGAAAAGTTTATCTCCCAGTTTTCAGTTTTGCTTTGAAATAGTGACGTGAAGATATTTTCCAGACTGCATGATGTTTTTATTTTAAATTTCACATTCTTATTTCAATACACATGTTTCCACAAATCAGCTTTTGTTTTGTTGCTTTTATTGTCATTTTAAACTCAGTTGCAGTTTAGAGGCATGTGTATAGGGTAGATGAGCAGTACATTGGTCAACCATCATTCTAGATTAATAAATTTTTGCTTGGAAATTGCATGACAGCAGTGATTCTTTGATCTTTTTTTTGAGATTATAAGGCACAGTCTGTCATTGATACATACAGTTTCTTGGGTTAATGAAGATTCCCAAAGCATTTTAATCTGAGCAGTCACTCACTGGAATAGAATTGATGTAAGACAGAGTGTACTGTTACTTGGCAGAGAACATCTTAAATCTGACTAATTGCAATATGAATGATGGTTTTATCACATGTCCTCAAAGCTTTGAGGTTTTTGATGCATATTATATTTGTCTATAAATGTGAGACATCTATATAATTTTGCCCACAGGAAAGAAATACATCTTTTTTTCTGCTGAATGAGCTGTGTTTTGAAGTGAAATATTAGGAAGAGCTAGAATTTAGAAAAGGTGATATGCTGAAACTTGGGTATTGGGAAGCTTTTTCTTTTGAATTAAATATAATTATTTTATAGGCATATGTATGTTTTATATTTTACTTAATTTTGCATATTAAAAGAAAACTCTAAAATTCTAATTCAAGGTCTTCTTTAGGGCATGCATATTGTTGGACTAGAAATGTTATGAAAACTTTGGACATGGCCACACGATTGAGAACACAATATTTGTATTCAGCAAGATTTCAGCATGTATAAACATATTCAGGAAGAAAGCTATATCATTATTTATACCCTGATTATTTTTAAGTATACCTGATTAAAAAGTAGACATAGATAAATTATGTGGAGCAGATCCTACACTAAAATAAAATGGGAAATTAGTCACTTTTTTCATTCTATTTTATATAAAAAGGATATAATAGTACTCTAAGTAAAAAATCATTTGTAGTACAGTACACTAGATTAGTCAGGTACAATTTGCCTTTGGTGAAGCCATGCTGGCTGTCTCTAATCACTTCCCTGTCTTCCGTATGTTTTGACGTATCTTCCAGAAGGATCTGTTCTGTGATCTTACTGGGCAGAAAGGTGAGGAAGGCTAGACTTACTAATATTTCCCACCAGTTTATCCCATTGTGTATATTATTAGAAAGATACTGAAAAGTAATGAGCATGCTTAAAGGGTTTCTATAGTAGAAATGAAACATATAAAAATTAATATAAACTAATCTTTCAATTTAACTGTCAATGTCATCATCGTTATTCCCATATATATCTTTGACAATGGTAGTAAATGTAACACTGATCTGACTTGGATAACTAGTCTGTATGTTTTCAATGAAGCTGTACAATGTGGATTAGGTGGGGAATAGCAGGATAAAAGATGTGAAGAAAACAGTAGAGTCAAAACCAGAAACTAGGAAGAGCAGGGTTTGTGAGCTTGACTTCAGTATTTGGCCCTATCAGACCTAATCTGAAGGCACTCAGGTTTCCTCCTGTTAAATTTCCTCAGCACTTCCACAGTTCCAAGATGTCTGAGCTGTTGTGCAGCATTGTTTTGACTAATTACTTAGCTTCTCAAATTCACTCCCTGTCACTCATAGCATGTGAGCTATCTCCCCCTCTCCCCTGCCTTGGGAAAAGATGGTCTGGGACAACTGCAAAGAGACAAGACCTGCCTCTGCAGGTATGGGCTCTGCTCTGGAAGCAAGGTTATCATCTACGATCTGTCATGTTTGAAGACACCTCAGCTGCTCATTATCCTGGGTAAGGGAGAGTTGACTGAATCGCGCTGCTGCCTCCTGGTGGTTCTTGAAGACGAGGTTATCTCACGTCCTATATAAGCACATGCACCTGTCTTCTGTATTCACAGACAGTGATTATTTTTTCTGAGTCAATGTAGATTATGTATTGCGAGTTTAGAGATAATTTTCATTAAGGTTTTTCCTTTCCAATTATTATTACTATAGGTTTTGCAGGAAACTTTTGAAAGTTATTCGGTTAGGATATGAACAAAGCAAAAAGGTATTAAGTAACAAAACACAGATGTTTCTCTGTTCCTGTTTGTTACTTTTTGGCTAGCTCACCAAACAAAAAAATAAACCGAACAAAAAAAAGGAAGCAAGTATTTTTGCTTGTTTTTTTTTAAGGACAATTTCTTTAAACATCTGAGTTGTTAACTGTAATTTTAAGTCCACCCATTTCGAACAAGTTCTTTCTGTATTGTTTCAACTGGTTTTTCAGCAGTTGCAATTGACTTCAGTTGCCAGCTTCACCGGCTTCACTACTTATTTATATCAGCCGAGGGTCTAACCTATTACACATGAAATTGCAGAAGCATTAATGCAACATGTAAAATGTACAGTATATGTAGTATAGGTAATGACATATTATTAAAATAGAGAAAACAAATAACTTTTCTAAATTTTTGTTTATGTAATAAAAATTTGATTTGTGATATAAATGAAAGGTCAAACAAGAGTACACCTGCATCCTGTTCAGAAACTCTAATCCAAAACTAAACTTGGTGAGTTTTTTCTATTGCTTTGATAAATTAAACCAAATTTTAGATAGTCTGAATCTCAGAAAGGCCAATCAGGGCTTATTGATGTTAGAAAAGGCCTCAAGTAAATTCTGCCTTTATTTAAAACCATGCAAACTGTGATGAATTACAGTGGAACTCTATAAGTAAATAGGAGTGGTCACCATATCTTGAAATCAGAAGTAAGGGCATTTGTGGGCCTTGTTTTGAACGATTTAACAATTAATATAAAATACAACATTTCACTGGTTTTGGATACTGCTGATTCTTTTTATATTCACTTTATTCCTGGCAAAACACACATGCCAACATAACTTTTAGATAAGCTATTTTCCACTGTCCTCATCTAGAAGTAATAATTAATTGTGAGAAATTTATATAGCATCTTTTTCATAGGCACTGCTTTACAGGTGTCTAAAGTAAGTTTGGTTTAGCTCATCAGGCTACTGAAAAACAGTATTAGAATATTGCTGTATGAATCGAACATGTTGAAACTGACACTGAAAAAAAAGAAAACATACTTTCATTATAAAAGAAGATATTTGTAATTTGGGTTAAACATGAATTACTGTACTCATTGCATTTTTGCTAAAATATTAAATGAAAATTTGTAGTTCCCAGCACCTTTCTATTTTTGGAAACCAACAGTCCATCCTCCAGTTACAGAAGATAAATATAATGTGTGGTCAGAGACAACAGCAGATTCTACTTTCATCTGAAAATGGTTTTGTTTCTCAAAAGGATAACGCTTTTTAGAATAAAGATGTAACAAACCTGCAAACTAAGTCAAACAGAAATGAATTTAAAATGCAAATCAAAATCTGTATTTGCTAAATAAAATAAATTATAACAGAAGAGAAATAGAGAGGAATTAATAAAGCAATTAATAAATGCTTCAGGATGCAAAAGCTTCCATTGATGCAGATGCTCACTGTTACCAACCAGAAGGCCAGCGCAGCCAATGGCCAATACACTGGGAAGCTGGATAAATCATCTTTTGCCAACTGCATCATGTGTGACTTCTGAATCTTATTCAGGACTCAGAAAAAAACAGGCCATTTTGTGCCCTTTGATACTGGTAATTAGATGTCATCAGACAAAGATGCTGATAAAAGCATTGGTAATCTGTTTTTAACTGGGCAAACTGGTACTTTGTACAATACCATATTGTCAATTTAATAACAATTCCTCCTATGTTGCATGACCTTGGGGAGGTGTATCACTTTATCCTAAATAGTTTTTGCTTCTTTTCTCAGATATGTCAGATGACAGACAGACAAATTTCTCCACTGACCTTCAAATAAGATCATTTTAACCTAATCTTAGAATTTTTCTGCTGTGTAGCTCTTCCTACATTTGTTTCAGCACATTGACTTAAGTATATAACTGGCTTGCAAGTAAGAGTCCTTTCATTATGATTAATAAAAGACACTTTTAGTTGAGTTGGTTCATATCATTTTATATTTCAGTAAATATACATACAAAATTAAATGTGAATATACTAAACTTACACATTCAGGTTTTGTCATTTGTTTGCTTTTTTGATGTAATTTACAGTGCAAAGTACAATACAATAATATTACATAAAATCAAACTCATAATTTATTGCAGTAGTCACTGAATATGAGTTCTTCTGCCTTTTGGTGTATACTTATCATAAATGTTAAATTAATATTAATGTGAAGAGAGCATTTATCCCTTTAGCTGCTCTATTTTTTATGCACAGTTAATTAATTCACTTATATCCATACCATTATTTTCATAGTTTCTGAATACAGCTCAGACTGTAGCTAATTCTGC
>NW_008824545.1:415900-424126 GCF_000699105.1 Pygoscelis adeliae | reverse complement strand
AAATTAAAGTCTTATTTCTAAAGAAAAAACAAATGTCTTAGTTCAGCAAAAATCACGGAGGCACTGAGTTCATTTCAGCTTTTAGAATCCAATTCAGGAGAACCTTTCAAACTGTTCTGAATCAGAGCTTTGTTACTGGCCCACAACTCCTATCTTTCCTGTCAAAAAGCATTCTCTTTTAACATTTATTTTACAGGAAGGTGATATATTTTATCTGGACATCTATTCAGATCTATACAGCTATTCTGTTGCTGTTCTTGCAATATTAAATTATTAGAACAACAAACAGAAAAAGGCATCAATATAAATGGAGGGAAGAAGGGGGAAGGGAAGGGAAGGGAAGGGAAGGGAAAAGGGAATAGTTCAGTTGGAAGGGACCTACAACTGTCTGACCACTTCAGGGCTGACCAAAAGTTAAAGCATGTTATTAAAGGCATTGTCCAAATGCCTCTTTAAGGCACTGACAGGCATGGGGCATCGACCACCTCTCTAGGAAGCCTGTTCCAGGGTTTGACTACCCTCTCAGTAAAGAAATGTTTCCTTGTCAACAGAAATGTCAAGTCTGAACCTCCCCTGATGCAGCTTTGGACCATGCCCACGTGTCCTATCACTGGATACCAGGGAGAAGAGATCAGCACCTCCCTCTCCACTTCCCCTCCTCAGGAAGCTGTAGAGAGCAATGAGGTCACCCCTCAGCCTCCTTTTCTCCAAACTAAATAAACCCAAAATCCTCAGCTGCTCTTCACAAGACATGCCTTACAGCCCTTTCACCAGCTTGGTTGCTCTCCTTTGGAGGCATTCAAGTGCCTTAACATCTTTGTTAAATTGTAGGGCCCAGAACTGCACACAACGCTCAAAGTGAGGTTACACTGATGCTAAATACAGTGGGATAATGACCTCTTTTGACTGGCTGGTCGGGTATGTACACACATGGAGTCATATTATCCTTTTTTCCAGAGAAACATGTTTTGTCTGGAGCTTCTGTGTAACTCCTAAACAGTACAGACAACCTTGTAAAGTCTCAGGATGCTGAAATAGATATCCATGTATAAGCAGTTCATACGGTTATTTGCAGTGTATAAAAATAAGCACATGCATAAAATATTTAAAGGATCAGGGCCTTAAGAAGGAAGAGATTAGGGTTTCATGTACATTTAATACAGCATAAGCCTAGTTAATGCAAACTGTCAGAACACAGTTTGGTCACCCAGGAAGTAAAAAAAAAATTACTTTACACATATTTTGCTCCAAATACAGCAGGGTAAGTTTGACACAAGTTGTCAGATGTATTTGATTTTCAACAGCATAATTAAAGTCCTTTTACTTCAAATAAAAATATTTTCCAAGGCAGTATATTCCAGAAATAAACACACTAATGACTACAATGCAACCAGCCATAGTGACACCAGGATGCAAAGAATCACCATTTGAAACTAAATGAAAAGTCGAGAATTTGATGAATGCAGTATACTACCAGCAGTTCTAATTATGATCATCTGCTTAGAAAGAAGTTGATGTCTAAGAGAATAAAAGCAACTACAAAAAGATGTCACTGAGAATTTCATTGTACCTAGAAAAAGTACACAGCTGTGTGTAATTATCTCTATATGGGCTTCTTATAATTTTTTTTTACATTTCATTGGCAAGACAAGTTTAGAATGACAATTTTCATTTGTGTAACAGAGTGCATCATAGCTTTTATAGTTTTAAGTTTTATCAGTAAGTCCCTGGAACAAGTCCTTCCCTAGTTTAACTCCATGGCTCCAATGAAATAAGACAGATTACCTTGGACAACTCTGTGGAAGATTTTCTTTTAATGGCTGAAAGAACTCAGATAGTCATTTAAATGACAAAGAAGTTTTTCAATACATTTTATTTAAAGCAGTGGGCAATACCTATGTATACTCTGAATGGGATTACAGAAATATAGAAATAAATATGTATACTCATATATATTTTTCAAAAGTCACAGCCAGCTTTAGCGCTTAGAAGGCCATGCAGGCTATCACTAACTTGTCAAGAATAAATGGAATCTCACCATACAGATCTAAACTGAAAATTCAGTTCTGCTTGATAAGAAGAAAAGTACTTGGACAAGCTCCATGTGCAAGTAAAATCTCTGTCATTTCTAGGATATATATGAACATTGCCAGAAATACAGCAGTTGTTTGAAATACTGTTTTGTCTACTCTGATGATTTCACAGCCTTGCCTGTAATTCAGTGAAGTTTAGCTATATCATAAAACAGCTCATAGCAAAAAACATGTGCCAAGGGCCAATGACACCTCCTAGAGTAGTGTAAATCAGCTAAAACCCTAAACTTTAGTTTGGAATAACACTTTAAGGAAATGACTCAAAACATAAAAGTACGTAGTGTCATGTCGTCAAGTCTCAGCAACCTGAAGAACTTGAGAGGGTGCCTGATTCCACACTTCCCTGAAACAATATCAGCCAGAGCAGTTCAGTCAAAACTGGGATCCTGGTTAACCAGTTTGTAGATGGAATGGCTACCTGAGCTCTGAAGGTTTAATTTGCTTTCCATGTAACTCTCATATGCCTCCAGATTTCCCTTCCTTCCCACAGCCTGGGAAGAAAACAGTCTCCCATAATGCTAATCCAAATCACCGCCTGCAGAACACTATGGAGCTCTGTGATCTTCCTTCTCTTTGGCAAAGCACTTTTAACTCCTGATAGTTTTATCACTTATTTTAATGAAATAGTTAATCATCGGTGACATTCAAAATTAGTATGACCCTTATGGCTGGTTTGCTGGAAAATTTCTAGGCAGACTGCTCCTCCGCACTCAATTGCATGCATTCAGCTTTGCTGAGATTTCACCACAGAAGACAGAAGAACTGCATTTCAAAATGAAAACTGGGTTCTGGGCAATGAGGTGGAACACTCAAAAAACCTGCTGTGTCACTGATCCAGTGCAGCTCAGCTCAGCTGTCTTCCTGAACTAAATGCATGTCAAGAAATTAGAGTTTTCCTTTAAATCCAAATATCCACCTACTTTGGTCTGTCTTACATTTTGCAATCAGCTAATGGAAACACAGTCTAGAGAACCAGCAATCTGTTAAAGCTTCAAAATTGCTTCCCAATATTTAGAAGAGTTTAAGTAACACTAGAAGATAGCATTAAAAAAATATACCCATAGAGAATAACTCCTCAGTACTAATAATTTGAGGGATGAATGTGACATTTTTTCAGCTTTGAATATGATTCACTGGATATATGGAAAAGTTCACATTTATACTGGCAAGTCCCTTATGTATTAGGCTAAATTTGTAATGCATATACAAAACAATCAGCAAAAGATATATGGCTTCTTGAGAACAAAACTATTCTCAAAAAACAGACATGTGTTCACTTAAGCTATGTCTTACAGCAATTAAACAAATATATCATAGCACATAGTGCACCCAGCAGATGCAGGATACTGTTGGTCTCGGTGGATATCAAGACACAGTTAGTAACTTGTTAATCGATTCACAACTTCTTGCTTCAGCAGTCCTTTGATATATGATGGCCATACTGCTGTGCAGTTGTTCATAACAAGAATTCAAAAGTGTGAGCTTAGAGACATGCAGAGGCTGAAAAATGAGCAATTGATGAATAATTCAACAGCTTTTGCCCTGTCTTGAAAGTGTTCCCAGCTGATGGGAGGAAGACAGCCCTTTCTCAGTGTCACATATAAGCTGATGAGGTATCTAGAAAGTGTTAAGAGTTGAAGGCCTGAGAAGAAATCATGTCTATATGTGCTGTTTCACTATCTTTTCAAATAAACGTACAAATTATCTGTTACTGCAAATGTTGCAAAATGCATACAAAATTAATGTTAGTAAAAATTAATTTATTCATTAAATATCTTCTCACTTTGTATTTATGGTTGAACTGATATTACTGGGAATATCAGCTTTTGTGGCCAGGGATTTTAAAACAAGGGCTGATATATACAAATGCAGCTAAGATATTTCCAGCTGTTGATCTGCTTTATTTATACCAACAAAGGTTTCAGTGCACGAGCTTACTGCTCTCAGTAAATATTACCATGAAATGTTTCATAACAGCTCTGGGGGAGCCATTATGGGAGATGCTTTGAAAGTGTATTAAGATAGGTATGAAAAAAACCCTTGCCTCTTAACATGATAACCTATAAAATGCTTCAAGTACACATTACAATCTATTCTGTAAGTAGATGTACAATAAAGATGACTACACCTTGGCTTTCAAATAACACACTGGAATAGATCCCATTAAACCAGTATTTTTTTCCAAGTTTCTCAGTTCACAAATATATAAGCCAATATGTGCATTCCTTCAGCGCTGTGTTTAAAAGGAGTTGCTGGAAAAAGTTTATTAAAATGGGGCTTCCATGACTTCCTTTAGCTACAAACTATTTTCAGAACAGAGACCTACTTGAGTCAGCTTATGCAATACTGCATGTCCAGTTTGGTTCTATCCTCTAGCACTGATTCTAAAGATACACACCAGCATTTGAACTAAATTAATTCAATGTATGAATTTAAATGACACTTCCACACAATATTTGATAATTTTTGAGCCGGTTGCACTGCATGTAATTTCATGCTCTGTCTTCAATTTTAATATTGTATTGCAGTCTTAAAGGGGGCAAAAATACCTAGGACTCATTTGCAGTATCATTTTCCAAGTAATCTGGATACAAAAGTGAGTAATGCCATGCATCAGCCCTCTATACGCTTTGATGTAGTCAAAGAGCACATCAGAGTCATTCAGTACTTAGGGCGGCATTAAGTCATAAGGAATGTATGTTAATTAACATAGAGCCATCTAGATTGAGGAGCATTGATATGTTACTGCAATAGAGTTTTATGCTCCACACCCATTACTGTTAATCATACTTCCTGTGGTTGAGATCTTGAGACTTCCCTGAAGAGATTCATTCTTTTATTTATTGATATACTTGCATTTGACACACAGTACTGGATATTTAACCCAAAAGATATTACATATGGTCAATTCTGTACACTGTGCCCATCACTGTAATCATGTAGTTAGCTTATTTAGTATTTGCATATCTTCTGAGACTTCCTGATTCTGAATCTAGAATCACCAGTTTTAAGTAAGGTCTGTAGGAATAGCACAGGTTTTCCAGACTATATATTTTATTCATGGGTTTCCACAGTCAGCCAGTTCTTTCTTTTTCTTACCTGGAAATTTTGTAACCTCCCACTGAAATTCATGCTATGTTCTCATGCAGGCCTCCCTGCTGGGCTAATAATTTGTTCTTTGAGCTCAGACACAGGAATAGAAAATCTGTTTTCTGAGGAACTTGCCTTTGTACCTCTCCCTTATAATGGTGGGCCTGATTTGCTCCACTGTCCTTTCACAAGATCAAAGGAATTGCTTAATGAGAACAAACCTCGCATTAAAGAAAGGTTGTCTTTGGAAATTCTCTTTGAGCTGAAGACAGTTAAGTTCCTGAAAAAAAATCTGCTAATAAGCTGGATTTCCCAGCTACTTGTCATTCCCGTAAAGTTTTCTTAAGTCAGCCATCCTAGAGGTCAAAAGTCACACAACTGAGAAAATGTTATTTCTGTTTTGACTGATATGCAGGTAAAGTGGTAGTAGTGCAGCTACAAAGAGGGTGGTGCCAGACCTCAAAGTACCATAATTCTCTCCTTGAATTTTCAGGGGCAGATGATATGCCCAAGGTCTCCTGTAACTAAGAGAGCTGCTCAGCTTACAACAAAGCTTGAGAAATCATTTTTTATCCCAGCTTGCATCATTCTAACTTGATCTGATCCCTTACTTTCACCTGTATGCAGTCAACAGGATGTGGATTCCTTATAAACATGGACAGTACGTGTTATTTCATATGTCTACAATCCACTGAAGGCAAGCAGAATCTCTAAGTATAAGATTTTGAAACATCTCTGATTCAGACATAGATTAACTGTACCCTTTATCATGTCAAAGCTATACCAAAGCTTATAACCAACTTCAAAGTACCATACACCATCTAATCACGCTCAAAGAGACAGGACAGATATTATATTCCATTTTCTGGTTTTCTGCTGCAAAAGCACACAGCTGAGCAAGTTAGCATTTTTTTATCTGGGTTAAAAGTCTGCGCTGCCCCCTTCCCAACAACCTGGTGTATACACTTACAGAAGTATTGGACTCATGTATCTTCTTTTCTACACTTTTACCCTCCATAGCCTATTCTGAACAATCTCTCATGACTCCTGTGGTGTGTAAACCTCTGATTAGCACAGATAGCTTGGACTAACAGCATGCAATTAGAAACCCTCCACAGACTAAAAGGCAGTAATAATTTCCATTATGGAAAGTCTTTTTATTAGATTTATTTCTTATTTGTTTTTTTTCCCATCAGTGCTTATTATTCATGTTTTGCATTTGAGATATATGCATACATACTTCTTACTACAAGTTTAACTTCAGCTATTAATCTCAGGTATGGGATAAAGCACCAGAAAAGCATGTAAAGTATTAGTAATTGGAGATTCTTTACTGTGAGGCATCAAAGCACCCATTTGCTGGCCAATTTCTCTAGAGAAGTTTGCTGCCTGCCAGAAGCTTGCATTCACGACATCACTGAGATGCTGTCAAGTCTGGCGAACCCTACAGATTATCATCTGCTCCTATTCCACGTAGTGTGTAATGATACTGTGATGAGGCAACTTAGAATGATCAAAGGAAACTGTATTTACCTCAGAGCAATGTTAAAAGGATCAGGAGTACAGATGGTGCTCTTCTCTCTCGTCCCAGTCAGAGAAAGGGAGGAGACGAATTGAATAGGTGAATGCCTGGCTGGTGCCATACTCAAGGTTTTGGCTCCTGTGATCATAGGTCTACCTTTGAGAAGCTGGGTCTGTTGGGAGCTGATGGGATTCACCTGACCAAGTGGGGCAAGGTCTTCAGCAATAAGCTGGCCAGACTTATAAGGAGAGTTTTAAACCAGATTTAGTGGGGGAAGGGATGGAGTTTTGAGCAACAGAGAAGAGGCAGGGGCTGCTGATATATTAGGAACCAACAGGGAAACCTGTGAAGTGCCTCAGAGCCTATTCTGAACAATCTCTCATGACTCCTGTGGTGTGTAAACCTCTGATTAGCACAGATAGCTTGTTCCTCGAAAAAGGTGACATGGTTGATAGCCCTGCCCAAGTGCAGCTATACCAATGCATGCAGCATAGTAACAAACAGGAAGAGCTGGAAGCCACTGTGCAGCTAGAAAGCAATGATCTAATTACTCTCACTGAAATGTGGTGGAACAAATCACATGACTGAAGCACTGCAATCAATGGCTTTAAACTGTTCAGAAGGGACAGACAAGGAAGGAGGGGCGGGGGTTGCCCACTATGTAGAAATATTCGTTGATGGCACAGAGCGGTCTTTGAAAAACAGCGATAAACAGATTGAGAGTGTATGAATAAAAACTGCAGACCAAGGTAACAAAGGAAAACTCATGGTTGCTATTCACTACAGGCCACCTGATCAAGGCGAGCCTGTTGATGAAGCGTTCTTACTCCAACTATAGGAAGCATCACGCTTCAATCACTTTGACATCTCCTGGAAAAGCAGCAGAGCAAGCTGTAAACAGTCTAGGAGACTCCTGGAGTGCATCAAGGACAATTTCTTAATCCAGATCATAGAAACATAAAATCATAGAATGATTTAGGTTGGAAAAGACCCTTAACATCATCGAGTCCAACCGTAAACGTAACACTGCCAAGTCCACCACTAAACCATGTCCCTAAGTGCCACATCTACACATCTTTTAAATACCTCCAAGGATGGTAACTCAACCACTTCCCTGGGCAGTCTGTTCCAATGCTCGATAACCATTTTGGTGAAGACATTTTTCCTGATATCTAGTCTAAACTTCTCCTGGCACAACTTGAGGTTGTTTCCTCTCTTTCCTATCACTTGTTACTTGTGAAAAGAGACTGACACCCACCTTGCTGCAATCTCCTTTCAGGTAGTTGTAGAGAGTGATGAGGTCTCCCCTCAGCCTCCTTTTCTCAAGGCTAAACAACCCCAGTTCCCTCAGCCGCTCCTCATAAGACTTGTGCTCTAGACCCTTCACCAGCTTCGTTGCCCTTCTTTGGACATGCTCCAGCACCTCAGTGTCTTTCTTGTAGCGAGGGGCCCAAAAATGGAACACAGTATTTGTGGTGCAGCCTCACCAGTGCTGAGAATAGGGGGACGATCACTTCCCTA
>NW_008824545.1:400196-414604 GCF_000699105.1 Pygoscelis adeliae | reverse complement strand
TAGTCCTCCTGAGTTGCCTGCCCCTTCTTCCAAAGGTCACAAACTCTCTTTTTTTCCTGAGTTCCAGCCAAAGCTCTCTGTTCATCCAGGCCTCTTCTTCCCTGCCGGCTCATCTTTCAGCACATAGGGATGGCCTGCTCCTGCGCCTTTAAGATTTCCTTCCTGAAGAATGTCCAGCCTTCCTGGACTCCTTTGCCCTTCAGGACTGCCTCCCAAGGGACTCTGTCAACCAGGCCCCTAAGCAGGCCAAAGTCTGCCCTCTGGAAGTCCAAGGTAGCAGTTCTGCTAACCACATTCCTTAATTCTCCAAGAATTGAAAACTCTATCATTTCATGATTGCTATGCCCAAGATGGCCTCCAACCATCACATCACCCAAAAGTCCTTCTCTGTTCGCATACAACAGGGCCAAGTGGGGCACCTTCCCTAGCTGGCTCGCTCACCAGCTGTCCCTGCCATGGGCAGGGACATCTTTCACTAAATCAGGTTGCTCAAAGTCCCCATTCAACCTGATCTTGGACACTTCCAATGATGGGACATCCACAACTTCTCTGGGCAACTTATTCCAGTGTCTCACCACGCTCATCATACTGGATACAGAACTCCAGGTGGGGTCTTATGAGGGCAGAATAGAGAAGGAGAAGGAAAGTCACCTCCCTCAACCTGCTGGCCATGCTTTATGCAGCCCAGGGTACCATTGGCTTTCTGGGCTGCAAGCACACATTGCTGGCTCATATCTAATCTTTCATCTCCCAGTATCCCTAAGTCCTTCTTTGCAGGGCTATTCTTAATCCGTTCATCCCCCAGCCTGTAGTGATACTGGCAATTGCCCCGACCCAGTGCAGGACCTTGCACTTGGCCTTGTTGAACTTCAGGAGGTTCACATGGGACAAGTTTTAAGAAAACATTGGTACATTACCCCGAAAGGATGATGTTGTTTGCAGTTTCAGGGACTAGGTAAGAAGATTCTTCGATCTGTTCAGTATACACCTGCAAAATGACTATACACTCAGGAATATGTGATAAATGAAGGTGAGTTTTTTTTCCCCAAAAATGTAGGCTGTAGAGATTGGAATTTCAAAAGGACTTAATATTGACCTTTTTCTTCTTCAAAGTGCGAATGTATATATGAGTGAACACTAAATACTTTGAAAGACAATATAGATATAGAATGTTTTAGTAATGAAAGGATTTTGTATTTAGAATATTTTTAAAGTATTTCTTACAAGAAATGAAGCTCTTTCTCTTATTTTATCTTCATGTTGAGTGGATATTTACTCTTAGGATATTGATCAGATAGCACTGAAGCCATAAGTTTTAGGCCACCTGTGGTCATATTTCCTTTATCAATAAAAATGTTCAATCATATCAATTAATGTGCTCTGCAAATTAATTGCATAGTGTCTTGATGGTTGAGAAGAAATGTGTCATTACACTTTAACATTAACCCTGAGAAAACTAAGGAAAGGCAAAACCCCCAATGATTGACCTTGCAAAAAGTCAGGAACATAACGTACTATGCCTTCCCACAGAAATATGATCTGTATTAGATGTTTTCATGTCTGGCCTACAGATCACATGTTAATTCTATCAGGACTTCACAGTGAGAAGTTGACCTTGAGAAATTGCAGGAAAGGAAATGTATTTTATCTTACAGTGGAATTGCTGAGGATTAAATTAATGGCAGAATATTGTCTAATAATTACAGTGTCTTTCACACACATATCACCATGACTGACTGAGGCTCAAGGGCTTTAAACTAACTTGGTAAAAAATAAGTACAAAGAGACTTTGGAATTGATACAGAAAGATGAACAGAATTGATTGAAGAGAAAGATGGTTATTTATTAAAGCTTTGTTTGCACTGGGGATTTGTTTTAATAATACCATCTGTAAATCTTCACTGATGTTGCTACACTATCACAGGACCTATAGTATACTTGGCATAGTGGAAAAACTATATGTGCTTTGGAAGCCTTCTGGAAATCCATATGTGCTTTGGAAGCCTTCTGGAAATCCATGGCTATAGCCAGACATTCTGGTCACTCCCATTTATGGGGACTTCCCTGTTCACCCTTTCTTCCTTCAATGAACCTAGTGTCTTGTCCTGTCTACTCTTTTCCTACCCTGCAGATGTGTGTAGCATCCTTGAGCTCTTTCTAGCTATGTTCTAGTGATTTTTTCCAGGTGCCAATAGAGATCTTCAGCTGAAATGGTTTAGAAAGATCTACCAACGTTTCTTATTTCAGGAGGAGGACTGCAGGAATGAAAGAACATCCTGTGAATTGGGCTCATGTTTTGTGGCTGGAAGTCTCTGTCCCCGTACCTGCAAGGGATGGGCTGCAGACTGTAGATTCTCAATGTAAGGAGAGTAGAGTTAAAATGCAGTCAGCACGTCTTTAACACTGACATGTTATTAAAATAGGCCACTAATACCCTAATTTCTAGATTCACCCCTTCTATGCAATTATCATACTTTCTGGTGGTTCTCTCTGGCTGATGCAGGCCTCAGAAAGAAACACAAACATCCTGCCTTCAGAACTAAAACATGATTACAATCTAGGAGTAGAAGGATATGTGAGTGAACAAAAGGATCCTTGGACAAGTGGAGCTAGAAAAAATGTAAAAGTTCTGTATGTGTAGGCCTTATCATCCATCGATTAATTTTTATTTTGGACAAGTTCAAAGTACTGGAAGAGATTCTGAAAGGACTAATGTCACACTGACCCTGAGGGGACAGATACCATAAACCAGTATGTCTTTTCTGTCTCTAGATTCTGTGAATTAATTGAAAGATAGTCTTTGGATTTTTTTAAATTTTCTTTTTTTCCTCAGGGGCACTAAAAGCAGTTTAATGTGATCAAGATTAATAACAATTATAGTCACCATATATAGAATTGTAAAAATGTCCTACATCACATAGCTGTTGTGATAGTTTGCTTTCTCCCCCAGCAATATGGCAGTTATTTTAACAACTTTTAAAATGAGTTTTTTAAACATCAGGATGTTTTATTTTCTTTCAGAGATGGAGTTCTTAAATTATGTCTGCAGCTGCCTTGAAGGTGGAGTCTATTTTACCAGAGCCACCTCAGATTCAATCTAAACAGATGTCAGAGATGAAAATATGCAATCTGTTTTTCTAGCTGCTAGCATTGTTTGTTTCAGTTAGATGAGAATGTACTTCATATCCAGTCATATATCCATCATGCAACCATTTGGTCATCATGATGATTTGGTCATCATTCTCCATGGTGTGTTTTCCCAAGATGACTTCACCTTGATGTGGACACTAGCCAAGAACATCACTGAAGTTGAAGCACCCTAAACAAACAGGCACATATTAGAGAAAATCATGTGAAGACAGGAAGATTGGTTATTTTTTGCCGTGTAGGTGTCTGAGGGTACTTTCTCCTCGGGTAATAGTAGAACATGTTTTGCAGTGTGTAAAATGCGACCATTTTAGAAGAATGAGATTTTTTAAATCTTTGCAACATATTCTGACAATATTCTTCGTTCTCAAGCACTGAGATTTTTTTTGCAAGAAAAGAGCTTCCATATATTCTGAGCTGAAAGGTCAGCTTTTGCTAGCTTTCTGCCTGTCTAATTTGACATTAGGTTCAAACTTTTCTGTTTTATAAGGCAAATTCTGTGGCTTTTAAGAAGTACATTACTAAGTGCATACTAAGTCCTGATATGGCTCTGACTGAGCTTGAAGGTCAATATATTCCCACTGTGTTTTCTTTAAGAAATTACTTGGCAAAAGTTTAAAGAGAACTTGGGAACTTGGCTTTTTTTGTTGGGTGAACGTGACTTTGAAAGTCATTAGAGGTCCTTCTCGCTTTGAACACATTGTTCTATCACTGAATTTATAACTTCAAAACTATGGTTTCTTACTTTCTGTTCGCTAGCCGGAAGAGCTTGGTATGGTTTATTTATTATTGATCCTATATAAAATTAGACACCCAACACCTGAGTCTATTTTGCAAGGTGTTGAATCTTCTTCTGAGCAGGTAGAACAAATTATGGTAATAATTTTAGGTCATAATTCTTCACTATTAATTTTCTCAGTGGCATTCTTTCTATCAGAAACATTTTTGTGAAGTTGCTGTTGCAGTTCTTAGGCTGGCACTGTAAGTGCTCTTTCCCTGGAGATCAATTTTTAACTTTTATCTCAAAGATCCAAATATACATTGGAGCAGTAAGCTGGCTTTGCAGATGTACAGATAATATGTCCTAGGTCAGCCTCACTTGCGGTGATCCATGACACACTTGCAGAAGAGAAAGTAGAGATATAGTCTCTTCGCACTTTCCACTGAGTCAAGAATTCATTGCAACCTGAGTCTTCCATTATTGCATTTTCTTCATGCCTGAGAGTTTCCCTGCTGAAGGTACTGGATGGAAAATCTAAGTAGAAAAAAGTTACAACACTCATAAATTAAAAGTAAGAACATGTCAGTTTCTAATTTTTTCAAATTTCTTTTTGTAAAGATAGTTCTGTATTTTTTTCTGTAGTCTTTCTGCTACTCAAAGTTTTCTTGTGGAATTTCCACAAACCATACATCAGCACCACACCACTTACTTTGCCTACACTGTGTTTGGCCCTTGTCCATATACATTGAGAAGCAGTGGGACAAAGAAAAAGGAAGGAAATTAGTACTTTGAAGCTTTACTGCAATTGTACAGAAAGGTCCTGAAATTATGTAGCAGAAATGGATTTTTCCTAATTCTCGTGGGGAGTGTGAATAATTTAAGGGCTTATGGAAAACTAGAGACATGGAAAGTTGTACTATTGCCTCTTCTAAGGGCCTGCAGAGTTGTCTTGAACAGCAGGCTGCATTTTGCAAAGGGATGGAACAAAGTGGACATATTTCTTGCATGCAGGCAAATAGAAAGGATTCCATTGCCTCTGAAGAAGGAATTACTTCATCTCTTTTGGAGCCACGTTTGTGGCTGTATGAGCTTGCAAGTATCCCAGTGGGAGCCATTGTGCCTGCAACAAAGTCTGTCTTCCATTCTCCCATCCAGATGGGAAAATCCCAGTGATATAGTTTATTCTTGTTTTTGAAGCAGATGTTTTTCTAAAGGGTTGGTATTTCCTTATGTATGAAGCTGTTTTGATTTCCTGAGCTTAGTTTAGCTCAATGTCTTTCTCACCCAAACAGCTTATTAGAGGGTGACATGATAATAAAACAACAGGTTGTGTTGAGGGAACAAATGTATAATTACACCTCACTATGACTGCATTGCAATCATTCCATTGCATTGATAGGAAAATATGTGCCTAAGTGGAATAAGACAGCTAAATACAAATATGGCACTGTCTTATTTCACACCCTGTGAAATTCGTTGTCACCTGTTGATCTGGCTGCTGTGTCAGCAATGGAATCAGTAAAAAATATGTTTTGAGTAAAATTTAATCAATTATGATTTAAAAGATAATTTTCTTGGTAATCTAATACCTCGCAGAGTGAAACTTTAGCTTGTGTTCTGTGTCAGGATGCTGTCTGATGGACAATGGCAACCAAGTTTTGGGTGAGGTCATTCAGAGCATAGTCTGATGAGGAAACATAAGCTTACGTATACCTAGAGAGCACTTTTATACTTGAGCACTCAGACTATTGTAGTTGTTGCCTCACTGAGATGACAAAGGCTGGCCAAGATAAAGGCTGGGCTATTATCTCTCTGTAGTAATGTGAGTGTTATACTTAATATTTAGGGACAGAGGATTATCTTCATCTTCCAGAAAGAGATATATTCAATAATGTATTTAATCTGTGTTTTTAGTATGTTTTTTGTTCTTTTGTGTTCTCTGTAATATAGAATTAATTTAAGTCTGGTTACACAGAAGTCCCTGCTGGCTGGTGTCACAGTAAGGTAAATAGCAGCAGAAATCCAGCTGCCTCATACGTACAGTCAGACAGCTTTGACTAATAGTAGTTGTCTACCCAGATTTTTAATTTTTTTATATTATTACCGTGGCATTTCTCCCCAGTATTAGTGCATATGTTTTTGGTAATTTAAATCACTGCTGTGTTAATAGCATGATCATGTATGGTTAGTACACGCTTTCTACAACACAACGCAGGAAGATCTTGTGAGCTTCCATATTTCTTGGGGGTGTCTCAGACAAAAATGAAAATTATAGAGAAAATGAGATACAGAGGAGGAGCATTGCCTGAAATCCCTCCTGTATATCAGTAAGGACTGACTGTAACAGTATATTTTTAACAGATAGTAGCGCATATTTAGAAGACATTCTCCAGGACTGTCCTTTAAATCTTCATAGCAGCGTTATGACCACTTGCACAGTACCAGCCATGAGACCTATTCTAGTAAGTTCTGCAATATTTTTGTCTAAAATAACAATCTCTCACCTTCTTTCTATTCCGTATCTGAGCTTTTTTTTCCCCAAATAACTTTGAAAAATTATTCTTTCTTTCCTCTTTTTACAAGTGTCACATGAAGCTTAAAGTTTAACAGATTTCAAAATTAAGAATGAGTCCCCTTGTTCTCAAACTTCATCATAATCAAGTCAAAGGGAGACTTTCTGCTGACCATGGATGTGCTCTAGTTGTTCCATCAGGGGTAGAAGGCTTTATAAAGACTGATAAATTGACAAGTTCAAGTGATATTTATTAGCACTTTAAATTATATACATTTTAATGATCTTAGAATTTGTCTCATTTCTAATTAAACCCTGACTATGGTTATTCCCTAAAGGTCTTTCTTGAAATTGTTTTGTGGTTTTCCCATCCCTGTGCTCTTTCAAACTGAGGGTCTGGATGATTTTCTCTTTTCTTCCTAGAGCTTCTGAAGTACAACTGGTGGCACAGCACTAAACAGAACAAAAGGTTTTGACCAGTGATGCCAGGAAGTCTAGGGGAGCTAACATTACACAGCAAATTAAGGTCACTGACAAACAAAACGATAAGAGAGAAGAGATGGATATGCAGATGAAGAAAAGAAGCAGAAAATTAGGAATTATATTGGTTGCAGACAAGCATCAGGGGAGTTCTATTAACACAGATTTTTAGACTAGTTTCAAAAAAATCCCTAACCCCTGCACCCCCAAATCAGGCTTATGCAGTTGTTCATTCTGTCTGTTTGGCCCTGACCAAACAGCTTTCCAATTGCCTAATCATTTTCAGATATATTTGAAAAAAAGTGCAATATAATCTGTTTTTACAGCTTTTGTTAAAATTACCCAAAGTAGTGCTACTAGTGAAGAAAAGGCCGGCATAGCTCAGCTGCTACACTCTGCTTTGCAAGAGCCAGATGGCTAATCAATACTCTCATATTGCCCTTCAGACTGTCATCTCCTCTCTGGTGTCCATTTCTTAGGAAGTCTGGGCGAGAAAGCAGAATTATTTTAACAGGGAAGGTAAAAGGGGAGAAAATTGAAAATCCAGATTCGATCACCCTTCATTCAACTTTCTGTGCTCAGAATGGTTTTCTCCTTGCTTGTGTAAAGGCTGAAGGACATGCTGATTGTGGCTCTATAAACACTGAGAAAAGTGTGTTGACTGGTCAGTTTGGGAGAAGCTTTGGCAGGAGTGAAAGAGGAATGGAACAGAGGTTGCCTATGATGCCCTGCATTATATATGGGGTAGAGAGGATATGGAAATTGACAGGAGATGAGGTATATAGACTAACATTTAATGCTTTCAACTCCTGATGTTTGTAATGTGACTGGTTCAAATGAAGAATAGCAAGATCTCAAGACTCCAGAAATAATTCTTTGGCTACATTTGCTATCTTTTCAGTCAGTTGAATGATGTCAGCCTACTTTCACTAGGCCTCTGTTACAACTGAATCTGCAGTTTGCTGAAAGAAGGAAAAGAAAAGTGTGATAAATCCACCGAAAGGGCTGGAAATATAATCAGAAGTTACTGTTAAATTAATTCTCAGAAAATGGAACTAAGATACTAAAGTCAGCAGGTATAGGAAAATATGGAACAGAAACAAACAAAACAGCTACACATTAAAATAGAGGAATAGCAGCTTCTTAAATGACCTTTTCAAGAATATTTGAAAAAATTTTCGAAAGCTCCCTTGAATGTCTCAGAGACCACTGACATGACACAAGGAACTTGGTGAAGATATGATGCATGGGAGGCATTCGGGGCTTTTTTTTTTGTTTGTTGCACTCTCCTTGGGAGACAATTAATATGTTCCCAGATGTGTTTGGACAAGTGCTATGACTCCATTTCTTTACCTGACTGTCCATTGTAAATGAAGCAATCCAAACTGTTGTTATATGAATCCAATACATACAGGTGGTAGGAAGCCAACAGATCTATTAATTTACAAGGTATCTGTCTGCCAGGTATGTTAGAGCTCTGATGAAATTCTGACTGGATTTTACTTCACAGGACGTTTTAATGAATTTTAGATATTTTACAGTATACCATTATAAGAACATATTGGAGTTAATTAACTCCATTAGTTTTAAAAATGTTTATTATTTCTGTATTTTTTTCTACATAGATTGTCAGTGTGAGCTCCATCAGCACAATGGAGTAAAATAACCAGAAATGTTCCTGAAATTACATAAACCAGGTCATTTGTATCTTAAAACATGGGGTGTTAAAGTTGTGACATTTCAGAATTACTTGTGACTCTTAGATAATAATGGGAAGCTGAGAGACCTTCTCTTCTATAGAATCGTAGAATCATAGAGTCATAGAATCGTTAAGGTTGGAAAAGACCTCTAAGATCATAGAGTCCAGCCGTCATCCCAATACCACCATGCCCACTAAACGATGTCCCTAAGTGCCTCATCTACGCATATTTTAAACACTTCCAGGGATGGTGACTCAACCACTTCCCTGGGCAGCCTGTTCCAATGTTTAACCCACTCTTTCAGTAAAGAAATTTCTCCTCATGTCCAATCTAAACCTCCCCTGGCGCAACTTGGGGCCATTTCCTCTCGTCCTATCACTTGTTACTTGGGAGAAGAGACTGACACCCACCTCGCTACAACCTCCTTTCAGGTAGTTGTAGAGCACGATAAGGTCTCCCCTCCTTTTCTCCAGGCTAAACAGTCCCAGTTCCCTCAGCCGCTCCTCGTAAGATGAAGCTAGCTACTGTTGCTATTCCCTTCTTCAAAAACATGATAACGCTGAATGCATGCTTTCTCAGTCATTTCTGACATATTTAGTTATATCAACAAAAAATGTTTTCACTTATCCCAGACACTGCACTTCTTTATTTTGTTATTCTTTC
Organism: Pygoscelis adeliae; assembly: GCF_000699105.1. Taxonomy (NCBI): domain Eukaryota; kingdom Metazoa; phylum Chordata; class Aves; order Sphenisciformes; family Spheniscidae; genus Pygoscelis; species Pygoscelis adeliae. The sequence continues at coordinate 405,381 of NW_008824545.1, read as the reverse complement.
TGTTTAAGGTGGTTTTCAATTTTTAGCTTAGAAGTTAATTTTTATGGAAAAACATTTACAATCTTTCTGGTATGTGAAAGGGGGAAAAATTCTCTAACGGTTATACTGTCTTCATAAAAACTAAAGACCCAAAATTTTTAGCATCACCTGTCTTCATAAAGGTTCCTGCAAACTTTCCTTTTCTATTATAAATACTTCAGGAAAATACAAAACAATCCTATAGATCCTACTAAAACAAAACATTGCACTATACTTGAATTCTGTTTCTGGGAATAGGATGGTAGAACAGATACCACAATGACAGGTGCAAACCATATCTTTTAATGAAGTATGGTGGTGGAGAACTCTATCAAAACTTAAGCAGAAAAGTGACAGTCTACTGATGCAGGTTTTGTTTAATATGATTCCAAAATTAATATACTTTAGGAAGCAAATTTACAGGGAGAAAGAAGAAAACTAATGAAGAAATTAATAGACTTTCAGGTTTACAAATTGTTCTTTGTAAAGAACAATTGTTCTTTGTAAAAGAAGCAGCAGCCTTCAAATTTATGTTGCATGTTGTATGTGCAAGGTAATTTTATACAAAATGATGACTGAGTTGACAAGTTGTTATTTGCTTTTCAATTGCCTTGAAACCAAGAAAATTCCCTTGTACTTTTTTACTAAAGGAAGCAGATTAAAAACAGTCCTAGAAAGATCTGTGAGCTATGTTCTTAATGGTTCTTGTGATATGCAGAAGTTCTTAGTTCAAAAAAATTGCATGTGGCTCTGCCTGCTGTTCTTGTATTCCTGTCTTGGCTCCTTGATTTACTAGACTGGATTGCAAATTTACTAAGCAACATAGTAACAAGTTGACTCCTACTACAAAAATATATAGTATAAATTCTTATTTAGCCAAACTAGGGAACCAATTTGGAGAGGGAAATGGAGGAACTATATGGGATTTTCTCCCTGCTTTGCTCTCTTTTAATACACTGAATAGGACTAAAAGTAATTTCTGACAGGTCTGAACTAGGAAGAGAGAAACTCACATCTTGAGGAGCAAAAGTAAGTGTGGGAAAAAAAGTTAAGGAGAAAAGTGTGAGAGATGGAAATAGATTATAGAAAAAGATTAGAACCAGGAGAGAGAGAGAGAGATTAAAGATTAGATAAACAGATTAGGATGGGGAGTCAAGGGAGAGAGAGAAGATGCATTAGTTCCCAGTTTGTCTGTTTTATAAACCTGAGTAGATGCAAAGTGATATATAATCCATGAAATTACAAATATTCCCTACTTATGGAGTAAGAACCTGACTCCATGTTTTAATCCTTGCTATGATTTTTGACAATACATATCTTTGGTTGTGAAATTGATTTATAGCACTGTTAGTTGGCATAATTGCAGCACTACTCAGTGCTTTCAGAGTTATGTGGTTTGTTGTGTTTTCAGCATTCTTTTATATTTTTGAGATTTGTTTGTTTGTTTTTACACTTAAGTGGGAAATATCACAGATACCATTTGATGCAGTGCACCACACAGGTGCAAAGTAGTAATCTGAATTCAAAACATATTATTTGTTGGCTCCAGTAAGCTATCCCAAAATTGGCTAGACAGTACTATCTTTCACCCCTTGTTGCTACTGTATGATCAATGAATCAGCCAAATGTAATGATTTAGCCAGTTGTTAAGAACATTTCTAGTCTGCATGTATTTTTATATAATTTGGTGCGTTGAAAGCAGATTTCAACCTTTTATAGTAAGGATGATTGCATTGTATTTTGTTTGGAGAAACACACTGATTATTCAAAAACTTAATCTCTGACAGCACCCCAGTCTTTAAAGAATCATTCCCCAAATACTTTTGGTATGGTAAGTTAACCATTAAAAGCTTTCCTCCCCTCATTGAATCCTTACTTCAGCATAGCTCCAGATATTTCATAAAACTACAAAGAGGAGGAGACTGAATGTTTGGTAAAGGTACTGAGAATGGCATGAAAAGGAAGAAATATCTAGAAATATCTATTCTTTGAAGAAAGGTCTGTGTTATAAAATTGTAATCATAACTTGATTTCAGAGAGACAGTTGTAGGTTAGCTTCCTATGCCATTTATGCAACTTTGAACTATATCTTAAGGTGCTTCATTACTATGTTCATTTAGTGTCTTTGGAGAAATTTCTGTCTTCAGTGTAACATGTGCATCTCCTATAAGCTTTTCAAAAAGCTACTAACAACATCTTTGCAGTTCAAGGCAGAAACAAATGCTGTAGCATTCTGTGAAAAAAATAAATATAAAATTAAAGCACTGTATATTTTAAGTACTCTTCTCCTTTCACTAGCACTAAAGTAAGTTCTCTTTCACCTTTTCCTTACTTTCTGAAATGTGCTAAATATTTTTGCTTAAATTTGATATCCTGCTATGCAGCACTATAATAAAAAGTCTGTTAGAAAATTCTGTATTTGTCTTTTCAATTAAGGCAGGTGACACTATGGGACTCATGACTAATGCCTGAAGGAGAGTAAGACTTTTTCTTCATGACCATTTGCCACAAAACTATAGAAAGATCATTTTGTCATGAAGAACCTTGCTTCTAAAGTGATGTCTTTCCTATCCTATTTATTTAATTAAAGAATATGAATTTAATATTGCCATAAAGACTTCCTGAGTATATTACATTATGCTTTAAAATCTACTTGTTTAGCTTAAAAATATGGCTTAAATTCTTTTCAGTAGGCTTTGTGATGAAAATGGTGAGGGAACCAAGTAATGTCAGAGTAGCTGTTATGTTTAAAGGTACAGGAATATTCACAGAATTGGAGAATCTCAGAATGACAGAGGCTTGAAGGCACCTCTGGAGGTCATCTTGTCCAAACAACCAGCTCAAGCAGGGCCACCTGGAGCCTGTTGCCCAGGACTGTGTCCAGATGACTTACGAATATCTCTGAGGATAGAGACTCCACAACCGCACCGGACAACCTGTGACAGTGCTCAGTCACCCTCACAGTCAGAAAGTGTTTCCCGGAGTTCAGAGTGAATCTCCTATGTTTTAGTTTGTGCCCATTGCCTCTTGTTCTGTCACTGGGCATCACTGAAAAGAGCCTGGATCCACCCTCTTTACATCCTCCCTTCAGGTATTTTTGTACATGGATAAGGTCGCCCCTGAATCTTCTCTTCTCCAGGCTGAACAGTCCCAGCTCTCCAGCCTTTCTTCATAGAACAGAAACTGTTAATTAATCATCTTTGTGGTCCTTCATTGGGCTCTCTCTAGTGTTTGCATGTCTGTCTTGTACTGGGGAACCCAGCACTGGACACAGCACTCCATGTGTGGCCTCACCAGCACTGAATAGAGGGGAACGTTCACCTCCCTCCACTTGCTGGCAATCCTTCATCTAATTCAGCCCAGGATACAATTCACCTTCTTTGCTGCAAGGGCTCATTGCTGGCTCATGTTCAACCTGGTGTCCACCAGGACCCCCAGGGCATTTTCTGCAAAATTGCTTTCCAGCTGGGTGCCCTCCTGGTATGTACTGGTGCCTGGAGTTGTTCCTCTCTAGGTGCAGGACTTGCACTTTTCCTTGTTGAACTTCATGAGATTCCCGTCAGCCCATTCCTCCAACCTGTCAAGGTTAGTAGTTCTTGCTAAAATTCATTCCTGTAAAGCTTTGAAGAACCAATACTGAAGTATCCAGAAGTCATAATTTTCCATGAGAAATGTAATCTCCAGAGATTGTACTTTTAGAGATCACATTTTTTGAAATAGTACTGAAATTTCATGATCAGGCATGATGAATACAAACTGTTTCCTTTTCCATGGCCTTTCAAGCTTAAAATTTTGCTTTGTGAGGTATCTGTATTATTCAATTATCTATATAACAGCAGTAATGTGAAGCTAATTTCTGAGCTTCCTTAATTTACTGAACCTTAGACCTGATGACTTCAGGAAATCAAAAGAAGGATTCTACAGGGTCCATAGTACTGGGTGCTATGTTGTCTGTCTTCCTCTGCAATTACGTGAAAACATCTTAAGGCTTCAAACCACTTAGCTATCCTAGAGTTTACAAGTTCTGCTGTGGTGTTGGAGGTGCAAACGTTCCAGCATTACTACCACTAGTGCAGACTTGGCTTCCATTTCTGCAAGTCCTGTCAGCAGCCACTGAGGAATCAGGTGGGGCTGGAGTGGCTGACTCCAGGGAAGTTGCCCAGATGGCACAGATTTTAGGAGTTCCTGCTGTCAGTAAGTGAAATTCCCCATGTGTCAAGTCAGAAGATAGAGATTAAGGTGTACACTATATAGTTTACATGGTATCATATACAGAATGAGATAGCTGAAGACTCGACCAGAACACCAGGATAGATGCATCTTTAACTCATATCTCTACAAGATCCAAATAAGTAAAAGATTTTGACTGAGAGTCAAAAGAAAGGAAATCCCTTTAGGATTTCCATGGGAGACAAAATTCACTATCCTTATGTTTATATAATTTATGCAAAATTTAGTAGCATTGGTCACATTCTGCAGCCAATATTCTATTCCCTTAGAAATATTAAGTAAAAAGTTTTTACTTAGTCAAACTTGTGGTTTCATGTTTTGGAATGAAAACTGGTTCTGTGCTGCTATAAAAATTTTATTGTACATTTTTGAGCAGTACTGTCCTATCTAATTTTTTGCCTTTGTATCTATGATATTGGAAATCAAATTAAATAATGGAAAAGTGTTTTTCCCCTCCTACTGAAGCCCATATCACTAATATTTATGAGAAACACAAGCCCAACCGCTGAAATAGGCAGGAACAATCAGATGTCTTTATAACATACTGATGTCTTTAAATCATAACCATGCAAACATTGGGAAAAGCAGTCCAGTTTTGTATTAATTGTTCCAGAGCAGCAAGCTGGAACAGGTTATGCCTGCTCAAATATGCAATTACTCACACAAGTAAGGATTTGCTGACCTGATGCTTAGCTTCAGTATCTTTAGAAATAATTAAATAATTATTTTCAACTCTCTGATGATTTGCTTATTGTGTTAAAACCCTTGCTCTTACTGTCCCACACATACACAACCTCCTGAAATATAAGGAAAGCTTTGACAGTGCAAATACAGTGTGTGAGCTGACTCAATAAAGCAAATTCAGACATAATATACCATTCAAAACACATGGAATATGTAAAAGTCTGTTGCCTACAGAACATTCTGTAATATAACA
>NW_008824545.1:384290-400175 GCF_000699105.1 Pygoscelis adeliae | reverse complement strand
AGCAAGAATACATCCTTGAGAAAAATAAATTGGTTTATCCTTCTTCCACTACCACTGAGAATGAACATGTTTTTTCTACTAAATCTGTAATGTGTTCTGCACAGTCTGGAGCTCTGGAGAGGTGCAGTATGGCAGGAAAATGTGCATGTTCTGCTATTACCTGTTTCTCATAGCAGAGTCCAAGAGCAGCTTTGCAGTCCAACTTCCAGCTCCTGCTCTTTCTGTCAAAGATGACAGTCTAGACAAGGAAGCTATCTTTCAGATTAATGCTTATCTTCCACCTGCTTATTTTTTGTTTTAGAATTTCCTGTTGATGGGAGAAAATGAGCTCTGCTTGCAATGTAGTTAAATGGGGTTATAAATTAGCTATGGAATGAGAAACAGCTGAGTGGCACAATTCTGGGGGGAACGATGTTTTGTTCAACAAAGAATGCTTATTAAAGAATGAGTTCTTATTGAGTTCTTATTAAAACTCAATAGTTGCAAGGCTCAATGGCCTTAGTCCTTTGGTGAACACAAATTGACAGGAATTACTGGTACCCAGCTGCAGCAAGCACTCACATGAACTTGACCAGCTAATGAAGTGTCTCAGAATGCTAGAGATCTGGATGACACCACTGTTTCACTCATTAAGTCATTTTAGGCTCAGGATGAATTATTTTCATGTTCTTCCACCACCACCTCCAATTTCAGGTTGCAGGTTCTATAAAACCTTACTTACTCTGTTAGTGTTTTGACTGCAAAGGCCCATGTTATCTAAGGTTCTGGAGGTTACACATTGGCATGCCTACTGAGGGCTTCACAGACCATCCTTGAAACAAAATGGGAAATTAGGTAAGAATGGAAGTCATGAGGCTTTCAGACTTGTATCCCAGATACGTACCCTGTGAACAGGAGCAGAATGAACTTCACTGTACTGTTCAGTTGCTAGGTCCTAGCCTACTAGGACTGCAATGAGAAGATGCTGTAGCTCAGATTCCCCTTCTGTGTAGAATATAGAACAGACAATAAGTTTGCCTAGGCCTTTTTTTTTTTTTTTTTTTAATATATTCACCTGACCTAAGCTTTGGATTCAGTTATTGTGTTCGGGTTTCTCAGTCCAATTATCACTTGCTGAAAGAATTTTGAGTGCTTGCTGTACAAGTAGGATAAAGCTTTTGTAGCTCTGGCTTTGTCTCTTAGTGACTTAGAAGTGTGTAAACGATATTTTACAGTTATAGAGTTACTATTGTGGGTCCTTTCCCTCCTTTTTTTTCAGATAAGGTCATGTATTCTCAGACAAATCACTAGATCGAAATAGGCAGACCACAGTAATAGCAGACCCAGATTAATTAATTATTATAAAGAGCACTTTCACTTTTTGCAGTGGTGTCCTGGAAGTGAAAGAGGAAGAGATTGCAATAATGATCTTCAGGCATACATTGCTATTTAGTATTTGTTTACCTTTCTTCTCAATAGGAATTTACTAGTATTAATTCTGAATGTTACTCGTGAACATTGTACAGTGCAATAACATTCTAATGTTAATAGATTTAACATTACTATAGCAATAACAGTCTAGACAAGGAAGCTATCTTTCAGATTAATGCTTATCTTCCACCTGCTTATTTTTTGTTTTAGAATTTCCTGTTGATGGGAGAAAATGAGCTCTGCTTGCAATGTAGTTAAATGGGGTTATAAATTAGCTATGGAATGAGAAACAGCTGAGTGGCACAATTCTGGGGGGAACGATATTTTGTTCAACAAAGAATGCTTATTAAAGAATGAGTTCTTACTGAGTTCTTATTAAAACTCAATAGTTGCAAGGCTCAATGGCCTTAGTCCTTTGGTGAACACAAATTGACAGGAATTGTATCCCAGATACGTACACTGTGAACAGGAGCAGAATGAACTTCACTGTACTGTTCAGTTGCTAGGTCCTAGCCTACTAGGACTGCAATGAGAAGATGCTGTAGCTCAGATTCCCCTTCTGTGTAGAATATAGAACAGACAATAATGTTAAATATATTACTGCTATAGTAATGTTAAATCTCAACCAGCAGTACTGCCAAGGAAGAAGAGCTGCATGTGTTAGCTAAAGTGATAAGATGCTTGTCTGCATACACAAAAAGAGCACAGAGAAACAAGGGCCTGTGGGGCAAATTGATTAATAACATGCCCTGACTCCTCCCAGATGTGCTTCAGCTCCTAGACAGGAGCCATCAGCCCATTTCCACAAGCCCAGAGTAGCACAGAGGCACCATGAAAGGCAGGGTAAACCAAATTAGAGACTCCAGGGTTGTCCCAGGAGGGACATCAACCTCATTGTCCAGATGTGAAACCCATCAAGATGAGTCATTGGGATCAGCTCTCTAGATGACCTTTTTGAACTGAGGGAGGTTATTAGGTAAGGGTGTGGGATATATTATGGGATGCAGGGGATTGCACAATACTGATTATGGGATGTTTAGGGGAAGAACCTAGGGAGAGAGGAACAAGTGTGAGAAAATAGAGGGATAAGGAAATAAAAGGGTCTGATTGGGTGTCTGCTTGTTTGTACACTTATCTGGCCATGCCTCCACCTGATCGCCTCAGTCAGTCCTGTCTCATTAAACTCTACCTTCAACTATTTTCTGAGCAAGGAGCTCTTTATTCTCTGTTCCTGTGTACGTATGGGGTCTGAGTGTCAGCAACTAGAGTGAGACCATAGGTCAGACATTGTGTGTCTGTGGTGCCAGCAACTGGAGATACCAGTGAGTCAATAGACTTACGTGTCAGCAACTGGAGTGGGATCTCACTTCATAGGGGCCCATCTTTCCATGGTGCCAACAACTGGAGCGAGTGAGGGTCTGTGTACCAGCAGCTGGGCTGGGACCACGGGCTGAGGACCCGTGTGCCTGGGTGTCAGCAACTGAAAAAACTGGAGTGAGTGAAACCAAGTGCCACTGTGGTGGGAGCAGGGGTCAGAGGCCCATATGTCCATGGTGCCAGCAACTGTAGTGAATGTGGATGTACAAGTGAGTGTGTGAGCACTAGCAAAGATCAAGCTGGACTAGCTCGTGAGTAGGTGGGGTGGCCCAAGAGCCATGCATTTCTGTAAGGGCAAAGTAATGGGTAAGTTGGCTACTGGGGACCAGGGGAGTCCCAACCAGCTGCTGGAGAGACTGCAGGGTCTGGGGGTCTCTAGAGGTGAGACTTAGTGATGTGTGTTTGTGCCTCTTAGAGTAAGACCATGGGGGAGTTGCCTACTCCTAGGTAGGCAGGGAAGTTCTGGTCACCACTGTACGTTTGTGAGAAGGTCTGTATCAGCAAATGGAGTGGGGCTGTGGCTTCAGGGATCTTATATCCAGGTGTCAGCAACTGGGGAGATTGGGATTAAGAGATCCACATTGTACGTATGTATATCTATATTCTCAGTAGTAGACCTCCATCCTGCTTGGTCAGAGAGGGGAACAGAATGGGGCTGGTGGTGCTGTCTGTGTGTGTGTAAGTGCCCTATGTGTCTGTTCCCTGTGTGGCCAGACATGTAAATATGTAAATATATTGCACATAGTGAAAACTGCCTATCGGGAATACACGCATAGCCTCATTATAAGAGAGACTGGGGGACTGAGTTGGACTAGGATGAACCTGTGTGCTAGACGTCACTGCAGAAGGTCTGGATGATGTGGGAGAAAGAATGTTATAGGTTCTTAAGCTCATTAGGTCAGGTAACGCTACCAGTATGTATCATAGCTATTAAAATTAACTTCATCTTTATTAAAATGAAATACCAAGATCTGTAGAGATATTAACCTAAAACCATGGATAGAAACATAAGAAAGAAGGGTAGATACTCTGTGCAGGCCTCTGACTCTTTTCTTTTTCCAAAAAGACAATCTTTGCTTTCCTTTCAGAGCAGAACTTCTGACCGTTTCTCCAGATTTTACCAAGACTGAAGAGAATTTATTTGGCTTCTTGAGAAAAAGGGCCCAAAGCTGCCATCTTTACAGGGGTTGAATCTGAATACTAATATCTAGTCTGGAAATGTTTTTCAGCTTACTTTGCTAACAGAGCTCACAGAGAACAGCTAAAGAGATTTACAAGTTACTGTATTTAGTATTCTGAAGTTTCAGAGGGAGAAAACAGCTTTGCTATTGGAGAGCACACTTGCAGCTGCATGTATTAGGACTGTTTTCTAAGATCTGTGGCAATGCACACATCTGAGAGTGGGGATTTAAGAGATTAAACTGCGATTTTGCTAACTTTGAACATTGACATATTATCGTGGATGAAGTGAGACTGCATTTCACTCGTAAGAGGAAGAAGCAACAATACACTTTTCTGATAGAAGACAGTGAGTTAAAGTGTGAGTTAACAAAGTTCAATGGTAAATGCGACAGTGATTTAACAAGACTCGATGGCAAGGTACACTTGGTTATTTACTGCATAGAGGACAGGGTCAGACAAAACTGTCAGGAAGACGCTCCCGTTGAGCCATTATGTTCAGAAAGGACCCCTTTCTTTCTAAACTTCTCAGGGAGGAGTCTAGGTGCAGCTGGATCCAATCCTAGTCCTAGACTTGGTCAACAGTTTATGTCCAAAGGATTATATATGTGCCATTAATCCTTTAGCTAGGATTTCAAAGTTTAGCATGCTATCAGTCACTGAGTATCTGTTGTGGCGAGGAGTCTCTCAACCTCAAGGAGTAACCTTGAGAGGTGTCCCGACTCAAGGGGAGATCCCATTGTGCAGCCCGCTGACATGCAGGAGAGCTCAATGGGCCCTGGCCTGTTGTCCTGGTTTTGGCAGGGATAGAGTTAATTTCCTTCCTAGTAGCTGGTACAGTGCTGTGTTTTGGATTTAGGATGAGAACAATGTTGATAACACACCGATGTTTTAGTTATTGCTAGGTAATGCTTACATTTTTCAGCTTCCCATGCTCTACCAACTGAGAAGGCTGAAGGTGCACAAGAAGCTGGAAGGGGGCACAGCCAAACTGGCCAAAGAAACATTCCATACCATGTGATGTCATGCTCAGTACATAAACTGGGGAAAACTGGCCGGGGGGGGCTGCTGCTCAGGGACTGGCTGGGCATCGGTTGGCAGGTGGTGAGCAATTGCACTGTGCATCACTTGCTTTTGTGTATTATTATTACATTATTATTATTATTATTTTATTTCAATTATTAAACTGTTTTTATCTCAACCCCTGAGTTTTTCTCACTTGTGCTCTTCCAATTCTCTCCCCGTCCCACCGGAGTGAGCGAGCGGCTGCATGGTGCTTAGCTGCCAACTGAGGTTAAACCACGACAGCTGTCCACTATTTATAGAGTAAGATGATTGACCTATAGTCATATCTGCATATCAGAAAGTCGTTTGGGTCACTGCTCCAGGGAGCCCTTGGCTACTGTGCTGCCATCCATCCCCAACATCCAGCATAAACTGGATGCAGCCACAATGACCCCCACTGATGGTCGTTGCTTACACAGGGCAGGGGGGAGCACACCGCCACACATCTCACAGGTGGATGAAATCACAAACCTCCTCTCCTTCCAAATACTCCACTTTACCTGAACTTATTTCTTTTTAAAAGGCTCATAGTTTTTCTTCAAAGGGGCACTGCAGTTTTTCCCCTAGAGGAAATAACGTTCTTGAAATATTTGAATGTTTAAGACTTCATGAAAATGGTTTGTGAGTTTCACAGAACTATGAAGCTATTTATTTTTCCTTCTAACTTGCACATTTCACAGTTCTACTGGTATTTGCAGTATTTGCAGTTTTTTGCCACCTACTACATCATTTAACTTTTACATTGCCTCAAATAAAGTATTTTGACAGAGAGTGCAAAAAGATTTCTTATCCTCTGTTTATGAACATGTATAAAAACACATTCCTAAAGGAAACATGCATGACAGTTTGGGAAGTTCAGAATTTCAAATGGTAGAGAGGCTTGGGCAATTGAACACTATCAGAGTGAGCTAGGGTATGCATTTGGAGAACATCAGATCCCCCTCCTGCCCCCAGCAATAGAAATTCCACAAAGAGACCAGATATCCCTGCAGATATCAGGCTAAATAGAGGGCAGCCTACCCTCTACAGGATAAACATGCACAGCTGTTATGATGAAATAGCTGACATGATAAATGTTCCCAACCAGCTAACTTTTCACGTACCACTATTCAGAAGGCACAGAAAGATAGGAGCCTGTTGATCAAACACTATGTTAAGGAGGATTTTCACAGTTTTGCATCTCCATTTTAGGACTTTCTTTTGAGGATGTTTCAGGAAAAAGCAGATCTGGAAGCTGACATCCATTAAGGCAGATTAGAGGACCGATAGTCTATGTTGTGCTTAAAATTGGTTTTTACTCCTGGCTTTTGAAGACTGTTGGTTGGTAGGTTAAGCCTTTGTTAGTAAACTCTAAGAACAAAGTATATGGACTTTCCATTAATATTTTTATGCCTCCCTGCAAGGCAGTGGGCACTGTTCATACATACCCAATGTATAACACAAGTTACCTATAAATAGAAGACGTAATTAAAAATGTGGGAAGGCTGAGAGTTTCTCTTGGAATGATTTTCTGACAACAGACACAAGTGAGTCTTAGCCAGATTCAAACCAGATTTTTTTTCTTAACGAGTGCAAAAGGTTTTATTTTGAATTATTTCAGCCTGTCATGACAGAGAATCTAACAGGCACCACAATTTCCTTGAATGGACCAGGTTCAACTGACAAAAACTACTCAATATTTTTTACTAAATGGAATACTTAATCTTTTCCGAAAAAGGTGCAAAGCAGAAAAAAAAAAAGTTTGCAGTGTTACCACCATGGTTTTCATGAACAGTGTAATCAAAGTTACATTTGCTCCTGTGATAGTTTTATTTCTTCCCTTTTCTTTCTCGGCTGCATGGGAATGTAAGCATAATGATTTTTATTTCTTTTTCTGTGATCTGATTATCTATTTTCTAGTGCCTTAAAGAACTTCCTTTCTGATTTCTTGCCTTCTGATTTGTATGGTGTACTTTCAGTGTCACAGTACTGTGGAAAAAACCCCACACTTTGAAAGGAGATACTTGAGGAGAAGTATTATACATTAGAGAGCTATTGTAATCTTTTTCTACTCCTGCAAATGATGAAAGCCAAGTACTGCACCCAATTTTGGACATTGTACCTCTAGAAAGATGGTAACCAGGAAAGAATCCAGAGGAAAATAATTACCTAGAAAACTTGACCTGCGAGGGAAGGTTGAAAGAAATAGAATTGTTTAGTCTGCAAAAAAGAAGACTTGGGGTAGGCCAATTTCCAAATATACAACACGTTTCTGCAAAGACAAAGAAAAAAAACAACCAACAGTTTGCAGGTATGCTGAGGATGGGAGAAGCAATGGAGATGTTAGGAAAAAGCTTTCTAACTGCAAGGGCAGTTAAGCATGGAACATATCACTTACTAAGCTGTGAAACAGCTCAAACACAGTTATAGCTGGTTCTGAATGGGGAACAGGAAAATTAACTAGGCAGCCTGTTAATAGGCTATCCACATTTGTTTTTCTTGGTTCCTTTAGCAGAGTGACATGTGAAGGATACTATCTAGCCAGAGATATTAGGATTCCTGGATTTCCTTAGATAATGGAAAGATAAAGAACCAGATGAGAAGACGACATTTTAGGACATTTTAGCAAACTGAAACTAAAAACATTACCTAAGAGGCTGCCAAGTTATTTAAATTCTTTTGGACATGTCTAAGTTATACATTTACATGTTAAATTTTTGCTTAGTGAATTTCCATAATGTGGAAAAATTTGGAATTTCTGGTCTTCATTCCCATTCAAGCTGCAAATGAAAATGTAGAAATGATTACATTTGTAATGTGGTGAAAATCCTGAATTTTACTTAGTGCAGTTCAAATTCTCAAAATTCCTACTCTTTTGTGGAGATAGTGATATGCAAACTGACATTTTAAATTTCCCATATTTGTCATGTTTGCCTAGAGATATCTGCTGATCAGTCATATACTTTTCCTAATAATTGTGCAATATGGGAGATATTACTCAACTGACAGTTTTCTAAGTGAAAAATGTGTTATGCATCTAGAAACAAATGTAGAGGCCAATGTGATTCACTTGGCTTATGGAGAAAGATTTCTAATAGACAGGCATACTGAAGCCTGTAATGATAGAAATAATCCAAGTATAATTTTAACACCGTCTAGAAACAGAAGATGAGACTAGGGAACATGCCAAGGATGGAATAAAGATAAAAGGTTCCAAAGAGACCGGTATGGCATTAACGGACTTTTCACTGATGGCTAGATGGTATTCACGTGTACTTTCTTTAAATCAGTACAGTATAACCTGGGAAGAAGTGCAGTGCTTGACAAGAACTATTAATGGATAGCAGGGTTATTATCCAATGTAAATGTACAATACCATGGCAAATAATGCCATACAACATGAGAAATGGTACTCTTCAGATAGGTTTCAACCATTTTGCAGCATGGCTATAAGGTACAGCATAGTGCTGTGAGGAGATACCTGAGGTAGCACTAAACAAAAAGTCCTTGGGGGTTTCAACACATGGTTTCTCTTTTCACTTAAACTATAAACACTTAACAAAGAGTGAATTTAGGAAGCTATTGGCTACTGACTCTTACACATTAGTTACTAGTTGCAAACTGAGACTGTGGTGTTCACATACTCCTGTGTGCCATCTACACACTGACATGTCTGAACTGTCCAACTCTCTGGACATATACCCTACTGCTATTGGTACCTCAAGGTAGAAATTACCTGGAGAAGTGGGGTTGAAAGAAAAAAATAAAGTTCATCGTTGAAAAAAATCCTAAACTGAAAGATGTTGAAAACTTGTCCCAAGCTGTGAAAAGACCATGGAAAAACAACAACAAAATCTCCCTGTCAAAACTCTCGCATATCTGTTACGTATTCAGTATCATCTACGTTCTTGTACTTGTAAGTCTTGCATCCAAGGTCTCCTATTTGGGGCTCATCTGCCTCTATTCTGAAAGAGTTCATCTCACAGAAAGGATCCTGTCCAGGAGCAGCAATAGCTGGCTGTGAATAACAGGATAAGGTAAGTCAGGTAAGTCTTTAAGGCCAGGTAAGTCAGGAGTCAATGGTGACACTGGTGCAGGCAGTGCCCTAACACACAAGGTGCCATCCCACAGTGTGTAAATGTGACAGGCAGACCCAGGTGCTGGTAATTGGCTCCATCAACAGCCCTAGACACAGCAAACAATAAGCCTGGTCCAGGGTCAACCAAGGCATCTAGTCAGGAGCAAAAGGAGATGGGGTCAAAGATGAGGCTAGGAACAATCTATAGCATACGTCCAAGGGGGTCTTCTGGTGAAACAAGCTACCTGCAGCACAGATCCAAAGTCTGTCTGGGATCAGAATCAAGACTGGAGACAGGCACACCTGTTCAGACAAGGACAGCAGGCCCAGGTCTAAGTTTAAATGGAATCTGTGAAGGTGTGTGTAAGGTCCCCAGGTGAGGCTGGTCAGGGCCATTAAAACTTATTAGTGCCCTCAGGGCCCTGACAGATGCTTTTTGCTATAAGAAAAAAATCAAATTCATGAATAAAATAAATGCAAATGATGTCAAATTAATCTGAACTTAAAAAGTCATTATATTGTATCTAAACTTTTTATGATTTCATGTTTTAGAGCACTTTTATTAGTCCTAGCTTCTGATTAAAACTCTTGCCTCCCAGATAGCATGAGTCATATTCTACTAATGTATTTGCCATGTCTGTGCTGTATTTCATCTTATTTTTCTCTGAGAACTCTGAATGCCCAGCTGTTTGTCAGGCTTACTCAGAAGGAAACATCAATATCTCTCATTCTCGTTGTATTGTTTGCTATTGAATTAATTTATTGCTATCAAAGCTGTGTAATGCCTGAGCTCTCTTCGTTACAGTTGTAATTTCCCTTAAAATAGTTGCAAAACGAGGATCAGTAAAAAAATATATCCTGTTATTCACAGAAATTTTAAAGAGTAGCACTTTGTGTCTTTTCTTAAATTGCAAAAGCTTTGAAATCTGTTATATTTAGCAGAGTTAAATTTACAAGTTTTCTATTAGTGAAAAGACATCCTCAAGAAATTTCCAGATGTAGTTTGGAAGACTACCTAGAACTTTAGTGTTTGCCTGATACGTCTGGCAATTAAATACATTGTGGGATCAAGTTGTATAGTCAAGTAATACAAAGCAGGGCATTCACATATCACAGTTTCATTCCTTCAGTTAGGCCTTGGCAGCCAAACTTATCCAAGTTAAAATGGGCATGATTGTCAAGATGCTGTGCACTATGAGCTCTTAGTCATATGCCTGCAATTTCCAGTCACCAGCTGAGATGGAGTTAGGATCCATGTGTCAAAAAATCTGGTTTGCCCAAATACTCGAAGATTCTTATAATTGTATATTATTGCCTATGTCCAACGCATAGTATAACTTGAAGGAATTTACACTTCAAATTTTTTCCACCATTGTATTTTTTTTTTATTGTTTCACTTAACTTCATTTAACTGTAGTTTAGACAAAATGCTTTCCTTTTTTTTTTTAAGTGATCCATGCCATTCCCCAAAATCTCATACAAGACATAGTCATTTTCTTATGAGGTAACTATGTAGATAATTTACAGTGATGTATGATAAATATTTTGGTATTATTTGTTACATTTTTGTATTCCTTTATTATATGGATTAGCCTACACAGTTTGACATCAGAGTAGTAATGAATTATGTGTGGTGGACTGAACTGAATTAGCTGTAGATTTGCATATACACCATCAACCATCAACCATCAACCAATTACTGTCTTCATACAATTCAATAAAGTGAATGTATCTGGTCAAGTTCAATGCTTGAAGTTAAAAATAGAATTTTGAATTCCATTAGAAATTGATCAGCAGGGCATAGAGTGGTGGTGGTGTGGCACACTTCTATGCCGATGAGAGTGGTTCTGTACCAGCTTCAGATTCTGAATGGTCTCAGTGTGTAACTTTATGGCATGCAGACTGTATTACAGTAATATAACCAGGAATTGCCAGAGGACATTTAGTATCTTTTACTGTTCTACTTTAGAAAAGAAAGAGTGCTATATTTGTCTGTGTACAAAGGCTACAGATATAAAAATAGCTGAGTCCTTCCTGTTCAAAAGCAAAAACGCTTACAATAGATTTATTTGTTAACTAATAGGTTTTTCTTCTCTTTGTCATTATCTTTCTAGCTATGTATCTATCCTTTACAAGGTGGTATAGAAAGCACTTTTGATGTGCATATGAATAGATTAGCTTTTGTATGAAGGCCTGAATATATAAAATCCTTAGCCATACAGTTGTTCAAGGAGCTACTGGTCATATAAACATTATGACAAATGAACAAAAAAGGGTAAATGTGATGACCTAAAATCGTGAGTCAAATTTAGCTAGCATGTCCATGAATAATTTTTTCCTCAATTAAAAAAAAAGCAAATTGAGAAAGGAACAAGTGAAGTTTTTTCTCACATCCAAAATGTGGATTGTCACTGTAAGGCCTAGCATATAAGCTCTAACTACAGTCTGCCATCTCTGAGCTTTCATACACATGATCAGTTTTTACCTGAGACGTAAAATTGCCAGGAGGGCTGTTAACTGGATGCTAACTTCAAGAGAGCTTTCAAAGCCAAAAATTGAAATCTAATAAGTATATTTGCCAAGCCACACCAGGTACTTCTTGACTTTTCAAAATGCTTGCAATAATCACTTAATAAGAGGCTATATTAATATGCTTATTAATGATAGCTTGTATGTGTTTGTATGCACATGTTGCAAGTTTTGCATGTTAATTTTTGATTTTAAAGTATTTGAATTATTCTTGCTGTATTACTACCTGCCAGGCATTTAATATTTTACAGACACATAATTGAATTTTCTCTCCTGTTTACTTATTCAGCTTTAAATGTCACTGAGAAGAACTCTCCATCAAAGCCTATTACTTATGGTGTATGCATTTTCAGTTTCATTTTTTGTGATACCAACACATTTAAATTATCACAATGTTAACTTTAAAATGCAGGTCTTTCTTTGATCTATACTTAGAATGTTAAGTCTCTTTTCCTTACAAATGTTCCAAAACTTAGCTCCTTGCAATTTACATAGCCACATTCACTGAGGACAACTATCTGTGCGTGTATCACCTGGAATGAAGGACAAACTGCATTGATACTGCAATGATTAATAGTAACTTTCTCCTGTAAAGTCAATTGCACAACACAGGCTTTTGGTAATTTTAAAGTGAATCTGAAACTGCCTTGGCAATGAAGCTGGTAGAGATCTGAGGGGAAGTTTCTGTGTCTGAAGCTTATGTATTTTTCCAGTTTTGTCAGGAGGACTCTTAGTTTGTGATACTTAGTTCCAGTTACTCTGGAACATGAAATTTTTTCTTGGAATCCAGCAAAGTTCTGGCCATTTTTTTAAGAGATCTCCTATTTTTCATGTACTGTCATGTTTTTCAGTGTCTTGGTAAGCAACCACCCTACAGTACCACAATTTACATCACAAAGACCAGCAAATGTACTGAGCATATCTCTGTAACAGTACCCAGCAGACCTTAGTAAAAATAATTCAGTGATCCTGAAAAATGTTTAATTCATAAAATCTGTATCATGATATGTATACACCAATAGGGTGTAATTAGCTTCATTGAAACATAAATATGGCTATTCTTGCTTTCTAGTGCTTGGCATAGCAGTCCAGGTAGCTTCTTGTTGATAGCTTTTTAAAATAAAAATAAAAAAAAAGAAAAGGCAAGCATGCACTTCCTTATGTCATCAGCAAAGACCGAACCCTAAACAACATAAATATTTCTGCATAACTATCACTTGATCTTTGAGTCTATTTTTACTAACAAAAGGAGATTGCTCTAACTCTAGAGATGGAAAAGTGAATTCTGCTGGCAGTGGCTTTTCCTGCCTCATTTTCCGGAAGTTGTAGGAATATGATTTGCAAGAAGAACAGTGAGAATGAAGGAGGAGAAGCTTAAAAAATCTGAATGTTACCTCAGTGTGATTTCTGATGCTGCAGGAAAGGGAGAGAGAATTCCTGTCACTGCCATTGCTTGAGGTACCTAGAATGCAGAGGACCTTGTGTGTTGGTGCAAGGAACTGCTCTATAAGCTTTTGCCATTCCTAGTTCATTGTGTACGTTTGCTGTGACAATAGGAGTCTGGCCTTAGAAAGTCCATGCACTTATTCAATCTTTTGGTGGACTGCCAAATCTTTCCAGAGGAAGATTTCTCAGTTAAAAAGAGGAGAAATTGTGATTTCAAAAACTGAGAGTAGCTGAATTTATATGTTTATGTAATACTGGAAAAATCTTTTTGCTGGATGAAAGCAAAGACCATTGTTGATTTTCATTTTGGTAATCCTAATCCTGGAGGATAAAAATGACAGGAGGGAAGAAACAAATATCTGTGTAATGCAGGTCTTTCTTTCCCAAGGAACTGGAAGAATCAGTCAGAGAATCTACTAAAAACCCCAGCAATCACAGGAAATATTTCAGCTCTTATCCCAGCATCATTTCTTAGCCAAAGGATGTTATGACCCATAATGACCCTATTGAGATCACCATCACTATTTTTTACTCAGAAATAAATTTTTTTTGTTGATGCAATCTTTTTGAAGAAATGTAAAATTTTCTGATGAAACATAAAAATTACTTTCATCAAAATTATTTCACACAAATCAGGATTTGAAAATAAATCAAATATTTTGAAAATAAATTTGAAATTATTTGAAAATAAAAAGAAGTATTTTTTTCAACATATTTTTAGTATTTGAACAAAAACATGTATTACCTACCCATGTTACACAGAATTTACTTTCTGTCATGCTTTCCTGTATAGAATTTACTTTATATCCTTTCTCCTGCTTTCCTTCCCTTTCATACTCACTTATTACACCTAGAAAAGGACCAACTAGACTTTTATATCTAGGTTTCATTCCAGTTCAACTTAAGAATTTAAGGGAATACTTGGAACATGTAAGGGAAGGTTAGTGCTTGCATTAATCTGTACCCTGTCTGGACATAAATCTTAAATTCTCTCTGGCCTCTACTGTAGTTCATTCTCAGGCATACAAAGGGTAAGAGGACCAGCATGGAGCAAGGAGTGGGTTCAGAGAGGAAAGCCAGCACTCACTGCAGCTCTCAGCATTGTAAAATGTATTTAGCTATGTATTTAGAGCAGAATTTGGATTCAAAGACCAAGCTAGCAAACATATACTGTGATGAGCCAGCTATCTGCATGCTCTAATACATTTCAAATAATGCTTAACTACACGTGGCACCGCATGATGCCATTTTTACTGTAGCTGGACCTAGGAAAAGGTACATTAATATAAAAAGGACAACATCACTGGAAAAAAACCAAAATAAATGAGATAAAAACTATAGAATATCATATTGTGTCATGTAAGATAGACATGAGGAAAATTACTCTTATGGAACACAGCACTAATGGATTTAGCCTGACAGAAAAACATACACCTGTTTAAATTACTAGGCAGAAGTTTAGGCTGAGCTTTCTGTGCAGAGCTTCATGGAAAACAGAGCACAGAATTTAGACCTGCGTGGCTTTACCCTAAACAAGATTTTACTGATTTGAGGAGGGCAAGAATGAGATTCTGAAAACAGTGTTTGTTACTTAATAATGTATGTTTTCTTGTTATAAAGTGGTATCATCTCAAGAGTTGTGACAACAACATCTAGAGCTGCTTTAGCGAAAGATCTGTCAGAAGTTTTAAACCTTCTTTTCCTTTGATAATACCCCATCCATATACATTCTTTCCTGGCAAAAACAGTGCACAGCTTATATTAAATCAACTAAAGGAGGCTGATTCATTTCTGACATGCACAAGTTTTAGGCTATCCTACTTAAGTAAAAGGTGCAGGTGCATGGAACACTGTTTTGGGCAGTGAAGCCAGCAGCAGATCATCCTGCTGCTCAGTAAGATCCTTTCACTATTGTCCACCACCCACTTTCCTTGTACTGATGCAATTATTTGTGGAGCTGTGTTATCCTGGATTGTTTTGGTGTCCTAGGTTCCAGAGTAGTCTCACCAGTGCTTCTTTGGCACAACTGAGAGCTTCTCAAAAGCTGCTGCCTGAAAGGACAGTTTCATCAACTTTTGTTAGTAAGGCATTGCCTTAAAGCATTCTGCCCAGGTGGAGGACCTCCTGCAGCAGGTGGCTGAGCTGCAGGAAGTGGTGAGAAGACTGCATAACACCAGGGAGGCAGAGAAGGAGCTAGATAGCTGGTTCCAAGTGCAGTCTGCAGTGGACCCGCAGCCCACGGCCAAACAGCCAAAAACTCCCCCACCGGCACACGCAGAATGCCGTGTGTGTGTGTGGGGGCCAATAATGCAGAAGAATGGACAGTGGCAAAGGCAAGGACCAACAGGAGGAAAAGACCTCCCCTGAAGCCTGAGGTGCCCTTGTAGAACCACTTCACTGCTCTGCAGGCCGAAGAGGAAAGTCCTGTCACACCAGAAGAAGCGCTGGAGCTGAGTAATGCAGCCCCCCGTGTAACAACCAGCACCACTAAGAAAAAACGACGAGTGATAGTAGCAGGTGGCTCTCTTCTGAGAAGTACAGAGGCACCCATTTGCCAACCGGACGCACTCTCTAGAGAGGTGTGCTGCTTACCGGGGGCAGGGCTCGACCCGAAGAGCTCCCAAGCCTCATACAGTCCACTGACTTATTGGCTGCTGCTGTTTCATGTGGGCACTGGTGACACAGCCAGGAGCAGTCTGAGGACTATCAAGAAGGACTACAGAGCCCTGGGAGCAGCGGTAAGGGACTCAGGAGTGCAGGTAGTTTTTTCATCAGTCCTGCCAGTCAAAGGGAAGGGGTTTGAAAGGGCCAGTCGAATCTGG
>NW_008824545.1:314797-381695 GCF_000699105.1 Pygoscelis adeliae | reverse complement strand
CTCGCAGCCCAGAAGGCCAATCGTATCCTGGGCTGCATCAAAAGAAGCGTGGCCAGCAGGTGGAGGGAGGTGATTCTGCCCCTCTACCCTGCTCTGGTGAGACCCCACCTGGAGTACTGTGTCCAGCTCTGGAGCCCTCAGCATAAGAAAGACATGAACCTGTTGGAGTGGGTCCAGAGGAGTGTCACAAAAATGATCAGGGGGATGGAACACCTCTCCTATCAAGAAAGGCTGAGAGAGTTGGCGTTGTTCAGCCTAGAGAAAAGAAGGCTTTGGGGAGACCTTATTGCAGCCTATCAGTGCTTAAAGGGGGCTTATAAAAAAGATGGCGGCAGACTTTTTACCAGGGCCTGTTGCAACAGGACAAGGGGGAATGGCTTTAAACTAAAGGGGGGTAGATTTAGACTAGGTATAAGGAAGAAATTTTTTACGCTGAGGGTGGTGAAACACTGGCACAGGTTGCCCAGAGAGGTGGTGGATGCCCCATCCCTGGAAACATTCCAGGTCAGGTTGGATGGGGCTCTGAGCAACCAGATTTAGTTGAAGATGTCCCTGCTTATTGCAAGGTGGGGTTGGACTAGATGACCTTTAGAGGTCCTTTCCAACCCAAACTATTCTATGATTCTATGGTTCTATGATTCTATGTCTCTATTAAGTATTTTAGGAGCCAGCATATACATGGACATGTTTTATGCAGGTTTCCTTTGTCCCTGTGAAAGCTTTGTGCATATATATCTACATAGATGTAGTTATTAAGAAAATAGGTTCTTGTTCTGTGCTCTCATCTATTTGGGTAGGCCTTTAGATTTTAATGGAAATCCACAATAGAATAGTCCACCAATCTAAATCAAAGATTTAGATTTTTCTTTGTGTGACATCAGGAAAAAGGCATAGAAAAAAATTTATACTTGTTATATTTTATGAGTTTTTTCTGTATAAAGGGACTATACGTCTGCCTTGGTGGTTAATCCACTACCATTTTATAATCCCAAGGCATTATTGTTTAACATTCTCAACCCAGCCATATGTAGAAGTCTTGTATGGCCCCCGTAGAATACCACACTAAGGCTGCTGAATCACTTAGCTGACTTGCTTTATGCGCTAAACTACATTTTTACATTCATTTGTGGGACTTGAGATCTAACTTTTATGGATTTCTTGGGAAAAGTGATTTTGTGGGCAGCTGACAGCTCATTCTTAATGTATTGCACAGGTTACCATCAGTACATGACCTGTACAGTTGTACAGAGGACTTTTCTCATGTAAATCAGAATCTAGATTCTTAAATTTAAATCTTAAGGAAGCCACAAGCAAATATTGTTAATTCTGCAATATTCTGCTATTTTTTCCTCAGCCTGTGTATTGTACTACACACACTACATAAATTTTTTAAGGGAAACTGTGAAATAGAAGTCAATGTCCAGCCTTTATAATTATGCTATCGCTTTAGAGTTGTTAAGATGTTTTGATGACTACAAAAACTTAAAAGCCAGTGGAATGACTTACTTTAAAAGTAAGTACTTTAGAATCATATGAACAGTAATGGTTCAAACACTAGTAAATGAATAATGAAGACTCAGTATACTTTCACCAAGAGGTATCTGTGGTGTAAACTATCAATAAATAGCAATGTTTGCAGATAATTTTGAAAAATTCTGTTGCTTCTAGGTCCTTATTTGGAGGCTTGAAAGGAAAAAAAGTTTCTATTTAGCAATTATGAATATAATTTTCTTTCATATACAGCAGAAATCAACACAAATTCATGACTTCTTTTTTGTTCGGTAGTTATCATTAGCAACAACTAAAGAAATAAACGTTCTAAAAAGCGGAGGTTGAAGTTTACTACTGATGCAAGGAAATCACAGTATATAGACATTTGAATTGCTATTGTCATAAATGACACAATGCTCATAATTATATAGATAGGTGCATTATAAAATATAGTAAGAGTATGGTCTGGATCAGGACCTCCTTTTTTCTTTGGAACTGCATGGATTAAAATGTTGACTATATGCATATATACACACATATGTAATATATAAACATGTGTGCACAAACATTTATAGGTCAACCCAAAAACTGTATTTCTGTCATCAGCTTTCCACCCACCTCTGTGCCAGTGCTCCCTAATCACTCATTTCTTCTTGTACTCATGATAGTTACAGACTTCACTCTCTTTTTTATAGCACTGTGAGCATGGATACCTTGGTTTCACCAGTTTTCAAGATGCAAAGAAATCAGGAATCCAGGTACAGATTGTGTACAGAGAAACCTTGTGCTGAGACAAGAATCTGAACAAAGGGAATAAAGAGTGAAGGAATCTTAAGACTGAGTCTTGGTTTTGCCAAGATTACTTTCCCTATACATAGTAATTGTGCAAGCCTTTCAGAAGGCAAAAGGAGCCTGTCAAAAAATCTCAGTAACCTTTGGTTCACAGCCTTGCAAGAATTCATGGCTACTTCAGCTTATTAATGTTCTTTTCCTTAGCAGAACATGATGCTAGGTCTAGTTCATAACCTAGTTAGAACTAAACTTGCAAATCTATGGCAAGCAGTAGGTGGGAACAACTCAGCTAAAGGTAACGTTATAATGGGTGTCTGCTATAGGCCACCTGACCAGGAAGAACTAGTGGATCAGGCCCTCTACACACAGCTAAAAGCAGCCCCACATTTACAGGACCTGATCCTCATGGGGGACTTCAGCCACCCTGATATCTGCTGGAGGGACAAACAGCAGGACGTAAGCAATCCCGGAAGTTCCTGGAGTGCATTGAGGATAATTTCTTCCTCCAAGTGATAGAGGAGTCAACAAGGAGAGCTGTTCAGCTGGACCTCACACTCACCAACAAAGAGGAGTTCTTTGGAGATGTGAAGGTCAAAGGCAGCCTTGGTTGCAATGACCATGAGATGGTGGATTTCAGGATTCTGAGGACAGGAAGGAAAGTGAAAAGCAAGCTCACAACTCTGGACTTCAGTATAGCAGACTTTGGCTTCTTCAAAGATCTGCTTGGAAGAGTCCGATGGGTAAGGCCCTAGAGGGAAGGGGGCCCAAGAAAGCTGGTTAATATTTAAGGATCACCTCCTCCAAGCTTAAGAGAGCTCCATCCCAACAAATAAGGAATCAGGCAAAAATGCAAGGAGGCCTGCATGGATGAACAAAGAGGTCCTAGCAAAACTCAAACACAATAAAGAAGCATACGGAGAGTGGAAACAAGGACACGTAACCTGAAAAGAATACAGAAGCATTGTCTGAGTATCCAGGGATTAAATTAGTAAAGATAAAGCCCAAATGGAGTTGAATCTTGCCAGGGAGTCAAAGACAACAGAAGGGCTTCTGTAACTACACAGGAGACAAAAAGAAGACTAGGGAAAATGTGGGCCCATTGTTCATGGAGACAGGAGACCTGGTTCCACAGGACATGGAAGAGGTTGAAGAATGCCTTCTTTGCCTCAGTTTCCACTAGCAATACTGGCCTTCAGGATGCCCAGGTCCCAGAGACTGGAGGAAAGGCTGGAGCAAGAAAGACATACCCTGACCCATTCATGTCAGGTAATACTTAAGGAAACTGGACATACATAAGTCCATGGACCTTGATGGGAGGTACCCCTGAGTGCTGAGGGAGCTGGCAGGTGTCATTGCAAGGCAACTCTTGATAATCTTTGACTCATCATGGTGAATGGCAGAAGTACCCAAAGACTAGAGGAAAGCAAATGTCACTCCTATCTTCAAGAAGAGCAAGAAGAAGGACCCAGGGAACTACAGGCCGGTAGCCTCACCTCAATCCCTGGGAAGGTGATGGAGCAGCTAATCCTGGAAACCATTGCCAGACACGTTAAGGACAAGAAAATCATCTGGACTAGTCAGCACAGCTTCACCAAGAGGAAGTCATGCCTGACCAACTTGATAAACTTCTGTGGTGAAATGACTGGCTTGCTAGATGGGGGGACAGCAGTGGATATTTTCTACCCGGACTTCAGTAAGGCCTTTGACACTATCTCCCATAGGATCCTCATAGAGAAGCTGTTGATGTACAGTATGGATGAGCAGACAGTGAGGTGGATTGAAAAATGATTGAACGGCTGGACCCAGAGGGTGGTCATCAGTGGCCAAAGTCTAGCTGGAGGACAGTAACTAGCAGTGTACCCCAGGGTCTAATACTACTCAATGTTTTCATTAATGATCTGGATGATGGGACAGAGTATACCTTCAATATGTCTGCTGATCACACAAAACTTGGAGGATTGGCTGATATGCCAGAGGGTTGTGCTGTAATCCAGAGGGACCTTGACAGGCTGGAGAAATGTTCTGACAGGAACCTCATGAAGTTCAACAAGGAGAAGTGCAATGTCTTGCACCTGGGAAGTAAAAACACCAGGCACCAGTACATGCTGGGGGCCACTCAGCTGGAAAGCAGCTTGGCAGAAATGGATGCCAAGTTGAGCACAAGCCAGCAATGTGCCCTTGCTGTAAAGCAGGCGAATGGTATCCTGGGCTGCATTAGATGAAGCATGGCCAGCAAGTGGAGGGAAGTGATCCTTCCCCTCTATTCAGCACTGGTGAGGCCACACCTGGAGCACTGTGTCCAGTTCTGGCCTCCTCAGTACAAGAGAGACATGAGCATACTGGAGAAAGCTCAATGAAGGACCATGAAGACGATGAAGGGACTACAGCATCTCTCCTGTAAGGAAAGGCTGAGACAGCTGGGACTGTTCAGCCTGGAGAACAGAAGGCTCGGGGGGCATCTCATCAATGCATATAAAGACCTAAAAGGATTGTGCCGGAGGGAGCCAGGCTCTTGATGCCCAGTGGCAGGACAAGAGGCAATGGGCACAAACTGAAACACAGGAGATTACCTCTGAACATCAGGAAACACTTTTTTACTGTGCATATGAGATTCCCCAACAGATTTAGACATTATAAATCAAATCAAATTTGTGCCAGATAACATATATGTCACTTTAAAGCAGCTTTGATCTGAGCTGGCTCAGCATCCTGTTTTATAACTCTATGAACCTTTAAATAATGCCAGTTATGACAAAAGTGTTGCTGAAACATTTGAAAGCTTAAAATGGAGGCAAATTGGTGCTTTTATATGCTGATGAATATTTCAGGCTCTCATTATGATGCATGAGAGGGGAAGAATAATGCTTGATTTTTCTAGAGAAGAGAATCATATTGTACTATAGTTGGAACAAAACTAGTGTTTACTTAAGGATAAATGCTGTCTTTGGTTCTGAAAAGTAAGGCCTACCATGAAGAAATATGCACAACTTTAAATGCACTTGGAAGAAAATCATTGTGTTGTCAGCAGTTACATGCTTTACTTTGGGTTTTTACTTTGGGAAAACAAAGGAAATTTCATTTCAAAAATAACAAATTATCAAAATAGCTGAAAATGAGGACAGATAATTTTTGTGCCATGTGCATGTATTAAAAAAAAAAAAAAATTGGACTGCAGGCAGTATCAATGCAAGATTACAAAAATGCAGTAATCTTATGGTGCAGTCTAACCATCTGTTTAAGCCAAACTAAAACCTTTCTGTTGCCAAAGGTGTTGAGAGACCACAAATTGTTTCAGGTGCTCACTGTTTGTACTGGTTTTGGCTAGGATAGGGTTAATTTTCTTCAGTAGTATTTTGTATGGTGCTGTTTCGGGTTTGTGATGAAAACAGTCTTGATAACGGGGATGTTTTAGTTATTGCTGAACAGTGCTTGCAAAGTGTCAAGGCCACCTCTGTTTCTCACACTGCCAGCAAGCAGTCTGGGAGTGCACAGGATCTATTTAGATCAGATGCTGGGGGGTCCAATGTTATATTATCGCCAGATCTCCTGAACTGAAAATGATGTAGGGGTAATGAAAACAGATTGGAGTTTAAAGAAGCAGAAGTTGAAGCTAAGAAACATGGAGTCAGAACATGTACAGCAGCCTGGAAGCACTGAAGACAGCTTTAATGAGTGTAGACACAAAGGGCTTCCTTTGCAACAGGAAGGTCACTTTTTATTTCCATTATTCTACATGCTCTGGTCACCAGGCACTGTTAATAAGACTGCAGTGTAGTATGGGCCTAATCAAGCTAATGTTAAGCTCTCTAGCTTTGGTATTTGCAGCAATCTGGTCATAGCAGCACAAAATTGGGGTCAAATATGTAACATATTTCCTACGTATGTTTTGCTGACTTGGCTGTTTTTTTCCATTGTTCCGATGAAACTACCTGAATTCTGCTTACTTTGTTCCTGCTGTCATAGAGGTAGCTATAATATGTTTTCTGTAAATCACCAATTGGTCTCCCTCTCTCAGGTCAAACATAAGATACAGAAAGGTAGAACTCCACTTTCTGGCCGCTGGATAAATGAAAGAAAAAAAGAAAGAAATAGAACAGGTTGGATTTCAGATTTTGGTTATTGCATCTTAGAGTACCAGGAGATACACTCTGCCATTCTTATTTACATGATGCAAAGCAGAGGGAACTTGTTTAACCTTTGTAGGTCACCTTTCTAGGAGGAGGTACTCTGAAGCCAAGTATAGATAAAAAGCCTCAATATGCTTTCTCTATTATGAAGGCTTTACTACCCATTCTTTTGGTCAACTTTTTTTCATACTAGCTGGTCCTTCCCATAGAGGTCTGATTATCATTCAACATTAACACAATGAAGTTTAAAATGGCATGAGATATTTCACATATACGCCAAAAACTGCAGCAAGTGTTGTTCTAAGGTCAATGTAATGAATTCAATGTCATGAATATATGGTACAATTTAGCACTTCTCTGCCCTGCTCCCCTGATGATTTTTATAGTATTGGAAGAAGTTTCATCAGTGAAACTGTTTTACCCTTGGAAAAGACAATGCTTGTGAAGCTTCGGTTTGAAGGTAAAATACAGTTACTGCAGACTGAATTATATCACAGAGGTCAGTCATCCAAGACTAAGTACAAACAGCTCAGATCAGGAATAGATCAGATCTTTTAAACACCTTATATTTGGAAGGAAAATCTAAAAAAGATAAATATTAATTTTCAAAATTCTGCATAAAATCTCTTATCATTGCAGTGTGTCAATGAAATCGAATATTATTCATCCTTCATTAGAAAGAAGCTCAGAATCAAATTATGTCTCCCTTGCCATGTGAAATAGTATTTAACATAATGATTTGAGTGGGACTATTCACAAAGTTTCACAGGTGAGGATAACAAAATCTTGCCTATAAAGAATAACTGGTTTTCCGGTATTATTACATAGTGGCTTCTTTGTAATGCACTGATTTTGGAAGTTATGGAGAATAATAAAAAATGTTCTTTAAAAAGGTATGTTATATTGGATATGATCATTTGTGCCCAATTGTTTCATTTAGTTGTGTTAGCGTAATAGGCTGCTGTGCCCTGAGAGCAGACACAGAAACTGATCATATTCATGCACTCGCAGACTGGAGTAAAATAAATTTGCATATGACACCACTGAAGATGACACAACAAATACTCTTTGCCTCTCTGAAACAGATACATAGATGAAGTACCTACAATCCCTTCTAGTTTTTCCTCTTCCTTGAGTGTAAACTAGACAATGCAATTATATAGATTTATAGGTGCTAAGATACACTCAGAAAGACCTGGAACATGAACAGCTAGCTCTTCATCTCTTAACTTATTGTTGATATCTTAAATGTTGAGGAAGTATACTAATCTCTACTGTGAAATTTTACAGAAATTCAGTTCTAGGTCATGTGAGAGACTGTAAGCCTTCATTTTGCCTTGATTTTGTCTCTTAATGACTTGATTGAAAACAAGCAAGTTGTATATAGTTGGTACAATGCACTTCAGTATTTGTACTGAAAGCATGGTCTGCTAGTGAATGAAATGAAGAAAACACGTTTGGGGAGGGTCTAGAA
This sequence comes from Pygoscelis adeliae, assembly GCF_000699105.1. Classification (NCBI taxonomy): domain Eukaryota; kingdom Metazoa; phylum Chordata; class Aves; order Sphenisciformes; family Spheniscidae; genus Pygoscelis; species Pygoscelis adeliae. The sequence goes on along the minus strand of NW_008824545.1, from coordinate 373,811 downwards.
CTAGGGAAAACAAACAAAAAATTAACAACATTGAAAAAATTTACAAGTGCCAACAAATATGCAGTGTTGTGTTTAAGGCTGCATGTGTTATTTAATTGGAAAGGAAGAGCTTTCCTGGGACGGTGTAGCAGAGTTTGAGCTGGATACAGTCGCTGAATATCACTAGAACACACATACAGACCTAAAGCACTACATTAAAATGGTATGTAATAATTGTTTCCCTCTTTCACCTCATTAATGCAGTTGGCACAAAGTTGCTGCATGGATCTACAAATCCTACAGATACAAGGATGCACAAAATAATTTTTTGGAGAGGGAGAGCAGAAATTGCTCCAATATTAGATTAAGTGAATATATTTATTGGTTAGTAAAATTCTCACCTACTTTCTCTTTTGTGTACTTTATCCTCCATGAAAATGGATTACTGAGTCATGACAGAAATGACTCAGGACATCTCTTTTTATTACTGTGCTTTACAGATTTTAGCCAATGGACATTATATTAAAGAAGTAGTTTCAGTAATTTCTGAAACTATTTGCACATCTTTGCAGAATTCATTATTTTTCTTTCAGAAAAGAAAATACTGACTAGAATTACATGATGCCACAGAAGCAAGACTACTAAGGGTGCTCAGTCAGAAAATGGGAGTAGCAAGGGTCAATATTTTCTTCTGCCTTTAGAGAAAAAGAATTTCCTAACTACTTTACAGGAGAAGAGTCTGAGATGAAAAAGAGATTAGTTCCCTATCTACTGTTCTCATTCTTGCCTCTCCTTCTAGTTTAAAACAGTTCTCAGAAGGATGGATTTAACTTGTATTATTGCATGTCTTCCTAGATGTCCTAAACAATGGGTCCCATTATGAGGTAAGCCTCTGGCATTGTTCCACTCTTTATAGAATACTTAAATGACGAGGGAGGACACACAGAAAGAATGATACGCCTGATGAGAATATGCACTTGCAAAGTGGAACATGTGAGCTCTGATCCCTGCATCAGTTATTATTTTTCTACAGAAATAGAACATCATCAAACAATAGACCAGCTCCAGAATAGCCTATATTAGGGCATTAGTAAGTAGGATTTAAATTTTCTCAGGCTAAGCCCCCATTTTCCCTTCACCTCAATGTGCCTTCTACTGGGCTTCCTAATTGGGAAGAAAATACCCTTTTCTCCTCTTTTTCTAACTCAAATACATTGCTCCAACCTCTGACAAAAAAACTTTTTTAATGTGATGAAAAATTTACTTTTATATTTTATTAAGAAAAAAATCCCAGAAGAAGCAGAATAGATTTGGGAATGGATGAACCTGAAATTTTTACCAATTTTTTGCATCAGATGCTGAACAAGAAATAATTAATTTTTCACTATGCTATAGTTCTAAAACTATTCTTATATCAATACTAAGGTTATTTGTTATTTCTCTGTAGCAAAGTTCAGTTTAGTTCAGGATAATGATGTGCAACTGCATTACTACTATAGTGTAAAAATACTACTAGAACCAACCAATTATTTTAACAAATCTGTATACGCAGGACAGAACATCATTGCCACTGCCTCTCATTTCATCGTGTATGCCATTTCCACTATCCTGCATGAAGAATGCATTAAAATAGCTTCATTTCTGACCGTCTCTAGTTCACTTAAACTTCTAGTACAGCACTTGAGCACTAGCCTTCCATTCCTGAACAGAAGTTTAAGATCAGGCTTCAAGCAATGTATTTGTGCTGCAACCTGGATTGTTTAGGTAGTGCTGTGTGGATGGAAAATGAAGTCAAGAGCCTAACAGCAAACATTTGTTCACATGGAAGTCAATCTCAGAAAACAGATTTTCATAATTTCATGTTATATTTAAATGACTCACTTTCCTGAAGGCACTTCCAAATTTTTTCTAATATCTGTATTCTGTTTGATCTTCCTATGTCTTAGGAACAGGCACAAAACTGAAGAGATGATGAGGCCATAGCTACCAAAGCCAGAGAAACACAGCCCTCATCAGTTTACAATCAGAAAGGACACAGGATATTGCAGCCACTCCAACTCATGCTGGATCCCAGACTGTAGAAGACACAAAGAGACATTTATAAACAATTTCATTCAGTGGTTGTGAGAGGATGCCCGCATAATTTCTCACTTAGTAAATCAATATGCCATGCAGCAATATTTAAGGATAGTTTTCCTTAGGAACCTTAGGCCTATTTTAAGACAGACAGATGGACAAGAAGGAAGGAAGGAAGGAAGGAAGGAAGGACGGACGGACAGATTAAATATAAACCATTAAAAATGCTAATATGGAATCAGTTTTTCTCAGAATTATTAAAAGAAGTCAATTAGTATTGCAGAAAAATATTCAGGCGTCTAAAAATCTAGCATATTGACAGAAAGTTAATATCCTCATCTTTTGTATAATATCACTGAGGAAATAAATCAGCTTTCCAAACTGTTTATTTTCCAGCCCAGGTAGGGGAGAAATAAAGGACTTTGAGAACACTCCTGAGGACCCACTGCATTGGGATAGTATCACAATGGAGTGGTCTGAACATAATTACAATAAAGGCCATTTGTTATTCTGTTACAGCTGAAGGCATACATCTAGGTCATTAACTACAGGCTTGCATTAGGGGAGGAATACACTGTCTGTAGCCAAAAGAAATTAGGGCCAAAAGTTTCAGGAAGTCTACTTCAGTATGAATTAAAATCACACACAAAGATGCATTAAGTACAGTGAAAAAGTGACCTTTAAAGAAGTGTTTGTAGACAGTTTCAAAATGCAAAAATTTAGAGACATTTATGGCTTATAGCTATTTGATTGTTTCTTTCTTTCATACACAAACACTATGTGTATGTATGTGTGCAGATAGATTAGTGGTGCATATGCACGAACACAGCTTGCTGCAGATAAATTATTTAGGCCATGAAAAGTGAAGCAATATCAATGAGGTTTTACACAAACAAACTGCATGAAAATGTACTATTTGTAACTCAGCACATACAACATCTGAATGTCATCTAACATAAAATATATATAAGATTCTTAGTTTTCATCTCATACTGTCACTGCCTCTTCACCTGTTTTCTAAGAAAAAGAAACATGAGGCTAGCATTGTGCTAATTCACATCAGACATGGCTTTATGTACATTATAAGGTTTAAAAGCAAAAAAGAGGAATCCACATTGCTATCTGACCTATATATAACAAATTATATGTTTATGAAAGTTTTCTCTCCTCCTATTTGTTTATTATCTTGGAATGTTTACAAAAAGCAAACAACAAAAACTTTATCCCAAGATACTTGTGCACATACTGATTTGGAGGGAGGGCGGAAAATAAAAGCACCATCGGGAAGCCTGTTTTAATCATGAAAAATGCCTGTTTTCTTATCACCTCATTACCATCAAGACTTGAATAGGAAAAAGGAAACTTAACAAAAATGAAGGTGAGATATATGAAATTTAGGCTTTAAGTATATTTTGCCACTTTCCTGTGTAAGTGAAAATTATGAGTGCTCCTTGGAAGATGCAATGAAAGACCCCATAGAAAATGTGAAACAAGTCCGTTCAGAAACAGGGTTATGATATATTCCAGTTTGGAATTAATTAATCACTAGATTAATTAATCAGTTAATCAGTTAATTAGATCACTAAAAAATGCCATGTTGTACCTGAGTATCTGAATTATACGTTCCACATCCCACCTGAAGTTCACAAAAACGTGAGCCTCATTTAATGCCACCATTTCAACCTTATGGTGGCATTGTTCTCTATTGTTGGTGACTTTTCTTCCATTCTCTTTCCTCATAAGCAGAAAATTACTTTTGCACCTATGTGTTTCTGGATCAACAAGATCTATTGCCATTTCTGCATTGCTATTAATACCCAGTATCCCAAACCGTCATGAGATAGAGTTAAAGGACCCCACAAAAGTAGAAACATGAAAGAATGTATGTCCCCAAATTGTACCAATTGTTTTCCTCAAGCATAATGTAACCAGCTCAAACTGTGCTAGAAATCCATGTCTAGAAGAAACAGCATAATTTATGTGAATGCACATGGCTTCTTATACCAACAGTGGGGAAATTTGTAGACTTCAGTACCTGGTTTTATGTTAATTTATCTTTAATCTCTTAAATTTATGTTTTGAAACAATAATCACATTTAATTTTTAAAAAGTTTTTTAAAAGTTGAACTTTCTGTGAATTTGGGTCAAATATTTACATTAATACTTGTTTCATCCACTTAGAACTTAAGAATTTAATTTCATCCACTTATTCACATAGAATGCCTAACCTTTATCTTTACAATGGAATAATATGACAAAAATACACAGTGCAAAACACAGACATTAGAGATGATCAATATTATATACCATAAAGGTTTTATAATGGTAAGAACAATAATAAATACCCAGCTGCATCTTGATGTACCTCGTATACTTGCTGTTGTATGAATCTCTAGAATTTTTCTCACATCAAACATTCTATTTCTTGAGATGATAAAATGCTGCTGTGTATGTTGCTGTGGAGTAATCTCATTCATCAAAAGGTAGCCTGAATGTTTTTATATTTGTCCACTTTATGCTTTCTAGTGCTCCCCATGTTCGGCTGCCTTCAAAACATAAAGGATGGCTAATTGAAAGAGCTTCTTCAACATGTGTCTTTCCTGCCTGGCAGAGAAACACCTGCATAGCCCTTAGCCAAAAGCTGCATATACTTTGGCTTCCACTACTCTCCTTCTGTGTTACCCTGTTTGATACGGCTTTAGGCATCTCAGCACACACAGAAGGTTTTTAAAACTCTAAGCTTTACTAAAAATGTTTTAACAGAATTTCTCAAGGTCTCTTTTATGTGTGAGTCAAAGATAATATGGCTTTATTCTCACTTTATGCTGCTGTAAATTCAGAGTAACTGTATACAAGTTACAGAAGCATGGAGAGGCTGTAGAAGCAGCTTGTGTGAGAGAAAAAAATGAGCCTACAATGTCAGAATAGGCATTCTTAACTTCTAAGAAAAATATCAGTAAGGACTGCTAAACTAGACAATTAAAATAAGAGTCTAAAGAGTTAAAGTGAGTAACTCAAGTTATCTAATAAGTATTTGTAAGAAGTGAAGGTGGAGGACTGTATTAGAAGGATAAGCCACATTATAGAAAAACTAGGTGTGTTCCAGAAAGCAGCAGGAAATGTAATGAAAACAGTCACCCATTAAATAATACATTCTAAGATCATGACATCAGAGTCAGTTTTGTTGTTTTTTTTTATTTTATTTTATTTTGACCTATTTTTGTATTAAACCTGAATAGCAAGTACGGATTTAGTGTTATTACATGTAACAGTAGTATGTTTCTCATAAAAAAACAGGGAAAAAAAGAAGAGACAAAGCAAATTGATTCTTCCTTCTGGAGAAGGAAGAACAGTTTCTTCTTTGTTATTTTGTTACAATTATGACATACATTTTTGCATCAGGAAATACATGATAGTAAATGCAATCAGTGTCCTTTATGGTAACAGAAAAAGTTGAACTCAACCAAATTAAGAAAGAAGACAGATGACTGCTCATGGTACTAAAGTTAGGAGAAAAAAAACAGTGATATCAGATGAGAGTTAAAAGTTGGAAAGAGAGAACAACACATACATCTATCTACAGTTTAGGTCACAGGAAAAGACATTTCTGTACCCTAAGCAGCCAGCTCCCAGTGATATAAAGGGGAGACAGAAGAATCGCATTTGCCGTTTTTAGGGGAGAATAATACCTAGGTTAACTTACCACTGAGAGTGGTAATCTTTACAATCATTAATCCTAAGGACTGAACTAACAGCTTATGTTCTGGTTTCCAACTATTCCAATAATGTACTGAGCAAATAATTTCAGCTGCAAAGTGATGAAAAGGCACATTTGAAAAAATCATCTGTAAACTGACACGCCCCCCCCCCCCCCCCCCCACACGTTAAGGGTTTTTTTGCCTAAATAAAAAAGGTAAGTAAGTGGATGTATCATACAGGAGAAGGTGGAATGGCCAGGATGAAGCATGAAGGTGTTTTTCTTTTGTTTTGTTTTGTTTTTTAAAGTGGCAATTACCTTAAAGTGCACTGCAGTTTATGTGAAATCTAGGTTAACATGTATTTTCATCACTATATACACCATGTGAGAAGCACATACCACCCTTTTAAACTCAAAGGCTGATCACAGATATAGCAGTAACTGACATACAATAGCTGAGAGAAATACCAGTTGCTTCAGCAAGCAGAATGTGTGACTTAGTACTTGCCACTAGTTAATCAACTATTATTAGTCTAAAGGAGGGTAACATGATGCTACTACACTACTAAAAAGAAAAGTAAATCAGAGGTTCTAATTATGGCACATAGTTATTAGAGACAAAAAGGCAGTGGAGGCCAGGATTAATGTTATTAACAATCCCAGTTTGCTGTGAAAATTCCATATGCGTAATAATTAAATCTGGCCTGTTTATCTCTTTACTCTCTACTTTGCTGCCTCAGAAAACATCATGTAATGCTAACAGTGCATAATAACTGACTCATCCCATTTCAGCCTTGGGTGTTTGCCACAGTAATATAAGATTAAGATAAGAAAATATATATTTATTAATGAATTAGTTTATAAGATTCTCTTTACAAAAAAATGCGAGGATCACACATTTAAGAAATTAACAAGGTAACGTCTTTACCAGTTTGACCTGCATGTTTGGCAAGAATAAATATGCTCATTATAGAGCTCTGCTCTTCTGCCAATATTTTCAATTAAAAAAAAAATAAATCAGAATATGGATATTATGGCCTAGATAAATTCACACTGGGCTAAAACATTATTTTATACACTCAACAAATTTTTAGATCTCAGCTTCAAAGAACATGTTTTCAGAGTTCAGGACATCTGGTATTTTGTAAAGCTACAAATCCAAAATGAATTTGTTTAAGAAATATTGAAGGCAACCAGTCTTTAAAGTAGTCAAATAACATTTCTGATACCTGTGTGAAAAAAACTGCCAGAAGTTTAAAAAAGTACAATGAATTTTTCCAGATCTTACTATTTCAAGAGCTATACAAATTAATCCTACTTTCATTTTAAATACTTGCATTTCATTTTAATGCTAGAGACACAGATGTGTAGAAGACACAAACCCTTTACTAATCCAGAGAGTAGGTATGCACAATAGAAGTCTTATTTTTTTTTACATGGCTATCAAACTTACCTTCACTCCTCCATCTTTCAGGAGGGTGAACGAAGTACCAGGCCAGACTACAGCCTGTTACATATTAGTATCCAAGGTATTATAAGGGCTTCTATGCAGGCCATGAAATAGTCTTTTATTTGGAATACATTTGGAGACCCTGCAAAATCAAGTTAAAATGACTATTTGAGAGCAAATTGCCATCACACGTGAAGTTCTTATCATTGTCAACACCGTCCCACCCAACAATACTCATGATTCAGTCTCAGACTTCCCACAATACAGTTTTGTTATGTTGGTATGGTTTATCTAAATGGGTTATTTCAAGACATATAATTAAAAAACAGTGGGAGAAAAGTGGGAAAAGCACCTATAATGGTGTGGATATGGAAGTGAAAGGGTAGAGTGATACTCTGGAGCAGAGAATGAGAAGCAAAGTAACTAAAAGACTATCAAAGTTACATACCAGCTCCTGCCCTGGAAGTAATGGGGACAAGATGGCACCCTCTCTGTCCTTTCCTTCCCTTCCTCCTCTGACTCCACATATTCCTGCAGGGTATGTGGGCATGACACAGGGCCCATGAAAAGGAGGGGGAGACCTCCCTGAAAGGGTTGAGAAATCCACAGAAGCATGCAGTAGGTATGAGAGAAACGGCAAGGTGTTCATTCAGAGGGATACTTAGGAGAAAACGGTGGAGTGAGGGATGCAAAGACCCTACAAATACGTACAATAAGCCCATTCTGCAGAAGCAATGCAGCAGGCCACCAATTTACCTCTTTAAAGTCTCTTAAATCTTGCTGTTGATTAGACAAGGAGAAAAGAAAAATAACCTACCAACCATTCCCTAGTTCAAAGGCACGTGCAATATTTTTAGATATAAGAATTTGGATTCTCTCTTGTTTAGCTCCATGGCTTGACAGGCAAAGGCAAAGTTGAAGCAGACATTGTTGGCTTGCTTGTGTACAACAATGTTTTTATTGTTTCTCAGATAACTATTTTGATTTTGGCTGACAGATCCTGTTTTTTTACTGTTTTACCTATCCCTCATCAACATCAGTGTCACGGGCAACAAAATATGATAGTTTTGAGTTGGGCAATTTCAATCAATTTTATTTATTGCCAATTAAGAAAATTTTAATTACTGATTCTGGTATCAAAAAATAAAAACAAATAAATAAATGACTAGAGAAAATACCTCAACTTCCTTTTAGACACCTCTTCTCCCCCTTTGCTGGTCCCCAGTCCCCTTGCCACATGCTGCACTTGGTACCCTTGGTAAGGCAACAGGCAGTGCCTGTCATCTTCCTTGTCAGGCTACCTCTGTCCTGCTTGGGGAGGTCCTTTTCTTCAGTGTTTCTCCTGATCTACTACCCCTGAAGTCTTATTTCTACCTTGTCCCTGCATGGCAGTCTCTCTTGCCCTGATGTTTTGTCTTGCATCTTTTCATGCTCTGGTTTTTGTCTCTCCTGCTTTTCTTCCCATGTCTCCTCTTTCGGTGTTTACCACACTTTCTTAATTATTTCTTTGAAGTGTCACCATAAACTCCTCTCACTGTCTATGTTTTGGCTCATGGAGGGTCCATTTAATCCACTTTTGAGCCAGATGGAACCAGCTGTGACCAGCACAGGGCAGCCCTGACCTCCTTGCGCAGAGTTCATGGCAGTGGGACCTCCCCAGCCCTGTCAGCTAAGCTCAACACAATTGGCCACCTTTTCAAGTGGAATTCTGCCTGCTCTTGTTTGTCCAGTCTTGAAGCAAACCAAGAGATTTTCTTAACAGGCTACAGTGACATCACATGTTATTTAGATATTTTTAAACACAAATAACACACTAGTATATTTAGATCTTTGCAGTCAAGTGTTGCCTTTGACTGTGGTATTGGGAATTTATACTGCTATAATGTGCGGTAAGCGATGCAACCATTGGGGGGGAGGGGGAGGGGAAAAGCAATACACTTTCTTTTAGTTTTGCCACAGTAAGAATCCACTCCCACCCCTCAGCAGGCTGGTTGCACTGTCACTGTCACTGTGGTAGTGATGCTCCAAGTACTGCCCAAATGAAATTTGCTGGAAGCAGTATTTCAATGCTCTCTTCCTCTAAAAGCTAATTGTGTGGGCTATGTGAAAACTAACTTCTTCCAGTGTCACTCAGCCTGCATACATTATTACTTTTAGTGTACAGAGTACCAGGATCCCTGAAAATTTACCATGAAACTTGCCTGAAAGCTTGCAAAGCCATGAAAATATCTATCAAGCCTATTAAGCGATCCTGGACTTATCCTGGGTATGTAAAAAGTTTTATACAATTTAAGAGAATAATTCTTCCCCATATTTATTTGTAATTATGCTTAGGACTTTGGAACAGAGGATTTTAATTCTCCAGGTAGGATACAACTTCTTGCTAAATTGCCAATATTTCCAAAGGTCTCTCTGGGAGCATGGTCGTTCCACCTTTATGATTTTAAAAAGGAACTGTTCCTTTTCATCCTTTCAAATAGTTCGAGCTTTTAATCTATTTCTTTTCACTCCTTTTTCTTCATCATCAGAGACTGCTAACTTGTTCTTCCTAGCACTTTTGGTCCATGTGTGTTTAAAGTGGGATAAGTGAGGCCATTCCTATACTGTGTATCTCTTGGACAGAAGAAGTTGCACTTTTCCACAGAAGATGATGTTATGTTGACTCTTTAAAACTCATAACTGCTGTAATCTGCTATAATCTAGAAATGAAAACACTCTTAAAGTGCACTGTTCTCATCTGATATGATTGATTAACAACAGCTAATGAAAAAAGTTATATTGATCAAGTAGTTTCAAAACATACATGAGATGGACTTCGCTTTCCCTTTGCCTAGAGACTTTGTCTTTATTAACAAAGAGTGAATTATTCAGACTGACCTTACATGAAAACTGTCTCCTGTTTTCTCTGAAAGACCTAGATATCCTTTTTTTCTAATCTGAGTCTTCTTCTTGATTCATCGTCAATTTTTATTTTCTTAAACCCCACTTTTCACAGTAAAAGGCTTCTAAAACCAGCACAGCCAGCAGAGAAATCTTCCACACCTTCAGTAAGTGTTTTCATCAAAGGTAAAAGTACGGCTATATAACACAAGGCAGAATATGCAGAGGTACTTCTGTCCTTTTATACTGGTTTTGGCTGGGATAGAGTTAATTTTCTTCATAGTAGCTGGAATGGGGCTATGTTTTGGATTTGTGATTAAAACAGTGTTGATAACACAGGGATGTTTTAGTTACTGCTGAGCAGTGCTTACACAGCGTCAAGGCCTTTTCTGCTTCTCACACAGCCCCACCAGCAAGGAGGCTGGGTGTGCACAAGAAGTTGGGAGGGGACAGAGTTGGGACAGCTGACCCCAACTGACCAAAGGGATACGTGGGACTATATGGTGTCATGCTCAGCAATAAAAGCTGGGTGAAGAAGAAGGAAGAGGAGAATGTTCAGAGCTATGGCACTTGTCTTCCCAAGTAACTGATACACATGATGGAGCCCTGCTTTCCTGGAGATGGCTGAACACCTGCCTGCCGATGGGAATTAGTGAATGAATTCCTTATTTTGCTTTGCTGGTATGCGTGGCTTTTGCTTTACCTATTAAACTATTTATCTCAATCTATGATTTTTCTCCCTTTTGATTCTCTCCCCCGTCCCACTGGGGAGGAGTGAGTGTGTGGGCTGTGTGGGGCTTAGCTGCCTACCAGGGTTAACCCACAGCAAGCTGAGATTTTTTTTTTACAATATTAATACTTTTTATTATTTTATTATTATATTATTATTTTATGTATTACAATATTAATACTTTTTATTGCTAGATACAAACAAGGATTTACAAATTAGAAAAGGGACAGTTTCTTCTTCACCATACCAAACATGAGGTGCTCTCATAATCATGATAACCCTTTTCCTCCAACACTGCCAAAAATAATCACACACAGGGAAGTTTCTCTAAGGTGAACCCAGACACCACAGCATGATGGCAGTGTATAAGAACCAAAAGAAAATAGGAGCAAATCATTGATGGAAATATGTATTTTTTTAAAAAATCCTTTTTCACAAGTTTCTTCTAGTGACCTGAGAATGGGTATAATATATCAATTTTATATTGACAATAATTCCAATTAGATCTCTGCAAGGGTCTACCCTGGGAACTGTCCTGTTTAACATCTTCAACAATAATATAGATGAGGTGATGGACTGCATTCTCATCAAACTTGCAGATAATATAAAATCGGGACAACAAGGGCAAGGCTGCCACATCAGAGAGGCCGGATGAATGGGCTGACTGGAAGCAAGAAACCTTTGCAACAATTCAGGTTGGTAACTGACTAACTTGGGAGAAGCCCTGCTGAAAAGCGCGTGGCAGTCAGTAGACAGTGAGGTGACCAACATTATAGAAAACAGTGTGCTCTGGCAGCAAATGGCCAACAGCATCCTGGGCTGTTTTAACAGGAACATAGTTTGATAAAAGAATGCAATTACTCCCCTCCACTCAGCACTCCTTATACTGATCCCAGTTTTGGGTCCCCGAGACGAGGTGATCCTGACAGGAAGACCACTGTACATCAAGGAATTAGTGATCCATTTAGCAGTTAACCCAAGTGAGCCCAGGCCTGTGCTGCACTAAACTGCATGCACGCGGTAGCCTTCAGGCCTATGTTGCGCTGCACAAATCACTTGGCAACAGGATAAACTCAGCCAGCCCATTCCAAGAGAGGAGCCTGCAGGCAGCTCCCACTGGGTACCAGCAATCCCACCCTTCTGCATGGCCTTACCTTTGTCTAACAGTGCAGCAAAAAGTTCTCATGAGAACACCATTTCTGTTTGACAGTGTAAATGATGAATAGAGTTGTTTTCTTTTAAGAAAATCCTATAATAGCTTGAATGACCAAAAGGGGAGAATCTCTTCTATGGACAAGGTCTGCCCAGAGTGGGTCAGAGATCTGTTTGATGCTACACCATCCAGGGGTCCCAGCATCTAAGGGGACATAAGATTATCTATACTATTCTCCCCTAAAGTATTAGGTCTATCATTGTGAGTGATACCTTACAAAGTCTGAGTGCCTTTCTTACTGGGATCATAAGAGACCACCACCTCCTAGTGCAAAACACCAGTTCAAGACACTGATCAAATGAAGAGAGTTGAGTGGAGATGTGCACTGGAGTGCCTGCCCTGTGAGGAGATGTGGCGAGAGCTGGGCTTCTCCAGCCTGGAGAACAGATAGCTTTGGGGGGACCAAGCAGCAGTCTGCCCATACCTATGGGAACACAAAGCAAGAACACAGAGCCAGGGTCTTCACAGTGGTGCACAGTGGGACAATGAGAGACAACGGGCACAAGCTGAAACAAAGAGAGAATCAGTGAAGCAGTGGCACAGGTTGTGCAGAGATGTTGTGCTGTCTCTCCATCCTTGGATGTTTTCAAGACCCAACTGGACAATTTCTTGAGCATTCTGGTCCAAACACTGTGTTGGACCGCAGACTTCTTGAGGTCTTCTCCAACCTGAATTTTTCTGTATAATTGTGATTCAGATTTAATGACAAGACCACTGGCTTTTTCATTTACTTAAATTAAGAGGGAGAAATAACACCGTTTGTAAACAAAATGAATGATAAGATGGGATCAGATCAGGAGGACTTCATTTTCTAAGGACAGTGATTCTAAAACCACCTTCACAAAGTGTCAAGTGTCCATTCCTGTGGAAAGAAAGTTCGTTATTTTTAATTGTCTTGTTTCCTGATGATTCAGGTATTACAGACCTAAATAAAGTGATGAGTTATATAACTAAAAGCTTTCTGCGATAATTCTGGCAAGGTTAGACAATGAGTGATATGAAAGGAATTCAATTTTCTCGTGGGATGCGGAGCCTTCTACTGTTGGTTTTCAGAATGTCTTGAAAAATAAAATGAAATTCTACCGCCAGAGCAGTAAATCATAGGAGTGTTATTTATCCCTGAACTCACATGTTTATAACCCTAGACATTTGATTTCTGAACATCATATGAATTTTACTACTAAACATGCTTCTTACATAACCTTATGAAAATACTAGTGGTGGTGTAATCTACTCGCTGCAATACTGGTCTCGTGCAGGGCCCCCCTGATGTGTTCCATGGAGAAACTGCTATTGCTGATGTTAAACTTCCATTTAATCCTGAAACTGTATAGATACAATCACAGACTGACACCAAAAAATGTATCAATAGAAACACATTTGCTGGCTGAAAATTTGAGGGTGTTTAGATATATAAATAATTGTGCAAATTCAAAGCAAAAGAAGAACTGCTCTTCAGAATCTTCAGGTGTGAGTTCAAGAGGAAGTAAAACATCATTTTATGTACTTTCAAATTAAGGTTTAATAAAGCAAATGATTGTGAAGCTTCAAAAGAGAAACAAAAGTTTGCAAACACTAAAAGAGAAAAAAAAGGTCTCTAAAACTGAAGCAGGAAAAAATTCCAAAACACAATGAACCATTTTTATAAGTACACTTCTAAAGGGAAATTCAGCCAGTTGGAATCCAAAGGAAATAGTGCAGGCTGTGTATCAGCTGAGGAAATGAGGGCTTTCTGGAATAATCAGGATTGTAGTTTGGGATTTCAGCCAGATCTTAGCTGACACTAGAAATGCACAGAACAAGTAAAGAATATGGACACTTGTATTTTCAGAGCTATCTAAATTCTTGTTTTTCTTTTCCTGTCACAAAAATGTTTTTAGACAAAAACATTCTGTGACATTCTCACTGCAAGTTTTCCAGGACTACGGTGGAATTTCTTGTCCCAGTAGTCTGAAGGATAGTCTGAAGAATGGCTATACAGACCTCACCTTGTGAAAGCAGTGAGCTGTGGTGCCAGCAACACAGAATATAGGAGAGTGGAAGTAATTCTCTGTTATTGGGAAGTGTCTTGGCCAGCACTTCCACAATTTAAAACTCCAGTTGTCTTTTTGAGGATGCTTGTGCTTTTTCTGTTATCTTGGTTTTAACTATAGAGGGGACAGCTATTTTTAAAGGATCTACTCTTCTTCTTGTGTGCTGACAAATCACAGTATTTCATATTATTTAGAGATCTTCAAAGTACTGGCTATATGGAAGAAGCTCTATAATACATTGAACAGAAACATGCTGCCGTCCATAAGTACAGCTAGAATTAATAACCCTATATAGACCCTATATAGACAACCTGTCTTATCCTTAGATTTTATTTTTCCCATTGATGTTTTCTATTTCTTGCATAAGGTTATTTTAATTGAGGAGTTATACCAACTAAATAATTCCCTGGATCTAATGCCAGCTTCGTAAGAGGAATGACCAATCTCTTGAATCACTTCCTCAGTTACTTCTTCCCAGAGGCAAGATTTAATACATGTATATTTTTTAGAATATCATCCACAGTCATTCATCTCTATAATGCCAATAATTTAACGTAGAAGGGCTATTACCAGGATGGTTTACACTGGACTCAGACTCAATTTCCCATTACAGTTCTTAATGTTCTTCTGTATTATCAGTTGCAGGTATGTTCTGCTATTTGCTTAATGATACATTCTCTTTGCTGGATAGCACATATTTAATGAAAAAAATTAATCTCACATTTTGAAAAGTAAAAAAACTAAAACAAAAACCCAATGCCCAAAAACATATGCAGCTGGATATTCTTATGGGAACATTTTCTGAAACATTAATTGTTGCCCAGAAGAAGAATATTCCTCAAGTCATCTGTACACTAATGCATTGCCTACTCCTGAAAGAAGTGGCCTTAAGAGTTTCATCAAAATAAAATGGATGAGATTTTTACCATAACAAGTGAAAAGCAAGGGATATTCAAAGTAAAGTGCAAAATCACAATTTTTGGGAATTGGGACCAAGGACTTTCCCAACTAGAAAAAGTTATAAAGGAAAATGGACTCAAAACAATAGACAAGGAGAGTAGATAAGTAGATTAGTAGATTTTCAAGTAGATATTTCTAGATATATTTCTAGATATATCTGGAAAGATATATCTAGCTCATATGGCAGGTTTAAAGACAGTATGTTTGACAGGAGTCAAACTAGTAAACCTCAAAAAAGCGTCTCAGAAGTTTTATTTTTTCTCTATTGGACTTCAGAATTTGAATATATTACTGTTAACCCAGCTTTTCCAGTGAACTCTTGACACACATGGTTATGACAGTTTTGTGAGGGATTACTACCCATAATTTGGGCAATACTATGGTCCATATGCTGCTATATTGCTATGATAAGCAGAACTGTTCAGCCTCTGCTTTTATAGGAGAAATGTTCACTCTTCACTCTCTTAAACAAGGATAAAAATAACATGAAAACAAATTTCACATGCTACCTGCACTTCGACCTAGCTTTCAAGAGAGCAATGAAAATAAAGCATATTTTATTATTTTCACTGGGTAACACTAGTACATATAGCATAAAATTAAAAATCACGTAAAATGTGATTGGTGATTTTTTTTTTTAAAGTGAATGTTACGTCTGTGCCATATAAAGGTTGTAGGTCTATGAAAATCAAGGAGTAAATAAGATTTAATAATTAAATCTTATTAATTAGATTAATTAGCATCACAGATTGTGACCCTAAGAATACACTTGTGATTTACTACTAGCAAATAGAATTTACTGTCATATCAGACTTGCAAAATATTTCTAATAGTATTTAGCAGTATTTAGCAGTTTTCAGTTTTCTCTAACTTCCTGAGAAACTTTAAGTATTTGCATAATCAATGAAAATTGGCACATAATCATACCCCGGTGGCTCTGTTGAGGCAATTCACCTATTCACATTACCTGCTTAAACAACCTGTATGAAAAACTAAATACATATATAAGTATGTATCTGCATGTCAAAATGTACATTCAGTTTAGGAATAGAAATTGCACTCTCACTCCTCTAACGTTTTCTTTTTTTTTTCATAATTGCTTTTGTTTAATTAGATGTTGCATATATAAAATTTGTTGTCTTTTTCAGACAGAACTTGGGAACGTGGTGTAACTAAGCCTTGCTGCAGGTTAATTAGTTCTAAAGCTAGGCCAAAAAAAATTTATCTCTGAGAAGTAATTCGATTGTAAATGACTGTGTCTATTTGCAGTTCCTTGAGGGCAAGATATAAATTCACATTCTTGACTATTCAAACTTATTGGATTATTCTTAAAGAAATTTTCTCAAGAACTGTTTTGAGCATTGGAAATATTGCAGGTGTTAGTCTGATTTGTCTTAAATCAGAGAGATTACTTTGCTTAGTGTCTGTTGTTAGCCAGTGAGATTAACAGGTAAGCACTTCCAAAGCAAATGTCTGTTCCATATATAATACTCACTAGTGGAAATTCTCTACTTCATTTTTTGTTAACATTTTGTCAGAAAGTCTCAAATACCCAATTAACTGCCAAAAACAGAATACAGTTATGGACAGAAGACTAGAGAAAAAAAACACTTGAAAATTAGAATGAATATTTGTGGGGAAATCTTTTTTCTACTCTGCTTGACTTTTCTTTCACATAAGCAAAACTTTACAAATAATAGCTATAATGTACCTTGAAAATCTAGAGTACTGGATCTTACAGAATCAAGGCCAAACTTTTGGGACTGCAGAAATTTGATGATAAATGCTGTATTGCCACCATTCTGAAAACAGGAAATGGGGCAAAAAAGGTAAAATTATAGACTAAATTTCTTCTGGACAATTGTGCAGTTTGGGGACAGTACATATCATAAAAAATAGGACATTAAAATTTGGAAGTAGGTGGGGAGTAAGTGGAGGAAAGGCAGTTAATCTTATGGACTACAGAAAAAGAGGGGAAAGTGTAAGAATGTGAATAATCTTGTGGATTTTATCTTTGAGTTTTCTATACCAAAAAAATCTCTGCCTATTCCTCCTCTTCTCAATAATTCAGACAGAAAACATTAGAAAAGACCTCAATAGCTGAAAAATACCTAGACATCCCACAAAGTAAACCAGTGGCTTTACTAATGTTATGTTTTTTATGGCTTGCATTCAGGTTTTATGTTATTATGTGCTAATAAAAGCCTTTAAGTAGCATTAACTTATATTTGTACAGCAATTAACAAAAAAAGCTACTTGAATCAATCCATATGAAGATTTCAAGCAAGAAGCTTTTTCCACTGACCATGCATGCTGAATGCTGAATGAATAACTGCAGGTTGCTCCTTCCAGCATAAGCAGGACTGAATTTTGCATCTAAATCCTTTGCAAACACAACACTTTCAAAATGCAATATGCCAAATATATAGAGGAACCATACGTCATTAAAAACTCATTAAAGACACTGTCATTTCTCATTCATGCTGCCCACCCACTCCTACTGCCCCAGGTATTCATGTCTATTTTGTTCATGTAGCTTTTGCCATCTGGGGAAGAAACTTTCTTCAATTTTTATTCATTGCAAGTTTCAGTAACCTCTTTTGGATGGTGGAAGGGAGAAAGACAAGCAGGTGCATAGAGTACTGACAATCCACTTTAGAGGCAAATTCCAAGACACTTCAGTTAGCTTTCACCACATTTGGATTTGGATAACTTTCATGTAAAGACTTCTGGGTCTGGATATAACATAGGATGGATGTAATTTTGGAACATCTCCAGTGCAGAAATTGCGGATTCCATAGTTAAGAGTGTGGAAGGATGTATAAACATGTGGTGAGCAGTCTAAACCTGTCCAGAAAAAATGATTCTCATTCTGGCATGCTGGCACAAAACAAAAGGAACCTTAAATTTGAAAGTAATACCATTAAAAAGGTTAAAGAGAAAGGCAACAAAATCAGCTGATATTCCACACTGGTTAGGGACTGAGGCCTTTTAATTTTTTGACACATCTACTTACTGCAAAATATAAATTAAACTCACTTTACTGTCCGATTGCAAAGATGACTTTTATTGGAGCTTTTGTGTGAATGGTTATGTTTCCCAGTATATAAGCTCATGAAATATAAAAACACTGGCCATTTTTTAATATGATTCCAGCTTTATTTTATCTATTGACTGGAGCAGTTTTATTGCTGCACATTCATTCTTGGTGAAATGGAAAATTCAATGTGAAAAAAGTATTGTTTCTTCCAGAGGAATTAAAAATCCACAAGAAACATCCCTGATGAGACTATATATGTAATAGGATGTTTTTAATCCAGCTTTTATTTTTAGATAGGACACCATTGAACTTCCAACTCACTTTGAGAAAAACATCTGTAGTAACCAGAAATGAACCATCTGCAACAAAAACAGTTACTGAGGCCCTCTGTACTGAAACTGGATACAGTCTAGCTGGCAAATGTACAGCTCACTAAGAACAGGTAGTTTTATGGTTCTTTTGGAATTTATCTGACTACTTTACACACAAAGAGTATAAAAACAAACAAACAAAGAATCAAGTGAAGGAATTGACTGAATAGTTTGTCACATCTCAGACCTGCAGACAGCATCAGAAATTCAGGTTTTCAGTTAAAAAAGATGTTGGCTTAGCATAATTTCCTTAATGGGAAATCAATGAGAGAGAGAGAGACAGTGGAGATAAAAATTCTCCATTTCATGCTCTTCAGGAGAGGAAATTACTTGTTTAAAAAAACCAGCCACATTGTTTTTAAAAATACATTCAGTTACTCTTGAAAATTCTTGCTATTCTGTTATCTTTTAAGATGAACTAGAAATCAAATGAGAGAAAGTGAAATATCAATAGAAGCTCAATCTTTTCTTTCTATTTAAGAAGAAAAAAAAAGTTTGCAACTTGCAAAATTATCCAGTCAGATTTCACCTATATAGTAAATATGCTTAGCATTTTTTCTATCTACATTTTCAAAATCTCCTCATCCAGTCTTTATCTGCAACAAGACTTAAAACCATTACCTCTGTTGTGAATTTAATAGAGAAATTTTTGCTCTGAACAGTGAATTGATTTTCTGTGCAAACAAAGTACTTGAATGGCATGTGAAACTGTAAAGCGTGACAGACTAGTAGCATTGCAGTGACTTCTTTTCTTTCAAAAATCTCCTATTTTAATTATTTTGCTTATTACATTAGTCAGGACTGCATCAATTTGCCAGTGGAGAAAAAGCTGCATCTTCTTGTTTCATAACCTCCTCTGTTACTCATACCATAAACAAGCAGAAACACCTGGCTGCCATTCTATTTATCTGAGTTCTATGGTCACTTTGGAAATAGTTGTTGTGCTTACTAGAATTTATCATCCGGAAATAGGCAAGGAACAGAGGAGGGTACTTATTATTCAAAGGGGAAAAAAAAACATCAATGAGATGTGGGTATGCAGAGCAGCAGAGAGAAAATTTTCCATGAAATCTACAATATCAGCAGAAGTTCAAAATAAAAACTAAATTTAATTAAATTGAAAAAATAGATTTACATCTGAGCTAAAATATTCTCTGCTTCTTGGACAAATAAAACTGCCAATCTGAGATGTCATTTAACATAACATCAAAATCTAAAGTGTAGCAGTCTTGGAGAGTGCAAGAAAGAAAAAAAGATTTGCACCTTCTAAACTCAGTCAATGGGACTGTATATTATCATTTTACCACAGCAAATTAATCTGCTTTGTATTCTAAAGAGCTTTAGCAAACAGAATATATACATATTAAAATGTTTTGTTTATGTATACAGATTGTGAGACTTCATCTAGCTCTATTGTCATGTAAGGAAATATATACAAAACATATATGAGCCAAATATAGCGGAAATTACGTGTCTGCCAGAAAATAATGGTAGGAACTACCACGAAACTCAAATACATATTTTGGCTCACTGGACAACTAAGAAATACAAAATTTTCAAACACAGCATCATGAATAGCTAGATCAAAATCCAGGGGGAAAAACTCCCATGGGGAGTTGATTACAAAATTTAGCTTCTGAAAATATGACGTTCCTAAGTACCTTTCTATATTTAAACAACTTACATCACATCTAATATTTCAAGTAGGTCTAGTCTTACACATTTTCATTTAGCTCTAATCCCGTGAAAATAATGTGCAACATTTCTTCTCAATGTAACTCTCACAAGGTAGACAGACATCCATGCTAAGAGCAAATCATGATTAAAGTGAACAGAAAAGATACTTCTGTCAAACACTTCTGAAGTGAAAATGTTCAGTGAACGTGTTTTGATCAAGTACCACATCTGGCAAGGATGCTGCTATCTTATCTCAAAATTGGTTTTTAATGAGGAAAAGGAGCTGTTGGGCCATAAATTCAGGGAAATGTTCAAAACCATAAATAACAGATTCAGGAATCATGTAATTGTCATGTGGCAGAACATCAAGAAGACATTACATGCTTACCCACCTACACTTTTGCTTAAAAGAAGCAAAGAAAAGATATTAATATTTATTCTCAAACCTAACCATGCATGGAAATATTTGCATTTCTCTGGGCTGGCTGAAGCACAGAAAAAAACCTCTGTCACAATATCTACATCTCTCCAGTTGGTTGTTGATTGTTTAAAATCCTAAAATAAAAGCTGGTTATAACATCTTTTTATATGCATTACGCTTTGCAGTATAGTTACTTATAAGAGTAATATGAAACACCTTCACACAGTAACATGTGAGAACCCGTGAGAAAGGAATTTTTTTCTGGGTTGCTTTCTTTGTGGATGCTTCTGAGGCCTCTCAGCCTCGCTGTTTTGTTTGTCTCTGTTGCAATTAGAATTTAGATTTCAACTACCGCAAGCAGAGGGAGATATCACACATGATATAAAACAAAACCATATATTTAAAATGTGGTTACTAATAGATGTTTGGGATCCACAGTTTATAAAAAAAATAAAATCAATCTAGAAATCAAAATAGCCACTTCCTAAAATCAAAACACCATTTGCTACAATGAATTGGGCATTAGGTATAAATGTAAGCCTCTATTGAATAATAAAAATTCCCCAGAGAAAATCCCAATGTTAGTGTTTCAAAGAACCTGACCAATGTCAACTTCAAAACACCCAAGGCTTCTGCCAGAAAATCATCTCATGAAGAAATGGAGCTAGCCTCACAGTACTCACTCAGAAAAATAAGTGAGTGATGGTCAATTTTTCCTGTTCCTTTTACATGAAATGAAAGACAGAACAATCTTGGAAAGAAAGGACAAATTACATTTTAAAAAACATCAGCAAAAAGATATTTAAAAATACCACTTCTTTTCATTTCAGTATTATCAGGCAAGCAGAAAGTTCTGCATTCTAGTTTTCTTCAAAACATTTGCCTCCCTCTTAATATCATGGCTTCATCCTTTTCAGCCCTTCTAAATATCACTAGATATGTAACTCAATTGGCCTGAGATTGCCCTTGTTATTAATTTGTCTGCACCATTACTAGCAATAATCCCAGATTTCCACTGGGATTCCTTGGATGCTACTTTCATTCCAGTTTAAAAAAATATGTATGTGTCTAATCTCAATAGTTTTGAGCAGAGAGGCAACAAGGAATAAATGAGAAATTGAATAGAACAAGAACTTCAGAACATGAGAACCAACCATGGCAATACTGTTGAGACTAAAGAACTAGGAAGGTAAAATTTGGAGTGGCAGTGGAAGGGGGCAAGTGTAAAAAACCAATTCTTTCCCTGATACAACAGACAAGTTCAGAATGGTCACAGAAGGCTTGGAAATGGACCATGGATTTCCAGCCACTTAGCTCGAATGATTTTGAGGGATATAAATATTTCATTTTTTGGAGGATAGCAAAAGCTTACTTATCACGCCAATCAGCACCAGGGGAGAAAATTTCTGATTGTTTCTGGAAGAAGAAAGGGAAAATAAGTCTTTCAGCCAGGTTCTCTTATTGGATGTCCTCTTGCTCCTAATCTTAAATACATTTCTCAGCATAAAAATAGGTGGTCACTGCCATGGAGCAAACGGTAACAGGAATCTACAACATTTTGCACTAATCTAAAAGAAAAGGTGAGATTCCTGTCCTCTTCTCAAGCCTCAGCCATATGTTCCCTCCTCTTCCTTGTGTCAGTTTTCAAAATCTTCCAGTGTTTGACTATCCTCTCGGTAAAGAAATATTTCCTAATATCTACTGTGAACCTCCCCTGGTTGGGGACCTTTGGACTATTCCCACATGTCCTATCACTGGATACCAGGGAGAAGAAATCAGCACCTCCCTCTCCACTTCCCCTCCCCAGGAAGCTGTAGAGAGCAATGAGGTCGCCCCTCAGCCTCCTTTTCTCCAAACTAAACAAACCCAAAGTCCTCAGCTGCTCCTCACAGGACGTGCCTTACAGCCCTTTCACCAGCTTGGTTGCCCTCCTCTGGAGGCTTTCAAGTGCCTTAACATCTTTGTTAAATTGTGCGGCCCAGAACTGCATGCAACGCTCAAGGTGAGGTTACACCAACACTAAATACAGCAGGACAATCACCTCTTTTGACCGGCTGGCTGTGCTGTGTTTGATGCACCCCAGGATGCAGTTTGCCCTCTTGGCTGCCAGGGCACACTGCTGATTCATATTGAGCCTACTGTTGACCAGCACCCCCAGATCCCTTTCTGCAGGGCTGCTCTCCAGCCACTCCTCTCGCCATTTATACCTGTGTCCAGCATTAGTCCATCCCAGATGCAGAATCCGGCATTTGTTCTTGTGAAATTTCATGCCATTGGTGATTGCCCAATGCTCCAAACTGTCTAGATGCCTCTGCAAGGCCTTTTGTCCTTTCAGAATGTCATCAGCACCTCCCAGTGTGTATCACCAGCAACCTTACTAAGGGTGCATTCAATGCCTGCATCCAGATCACTGATAAAAATATTGAACAGAACTCGCCCTAGAACTGAACCCTGTGGAACACTGCTGGTGGCTGGCTGCCAGCCAGATGTAGTCCCATTCACTACAAACCTTTGAGCCCTGCCCTTCAGGCAGTTCACCACCCAGTTCACTGTGTACCTGCTCATCTCACAGTTGGAAAACTTGTCCAGAAGGATGCTCTGAGGGACAGTATCAAAAGCCTTCCTAAAGTCCAGAAAAACTACATCCACCGCCTTCCTTTCATCTACTACGCGGGTGACCTTATAATAGAAAGATATCAAATTAGTTAAACAGGACTTTCCCTTTGTGACCCCATGTTGACTGTGCCTGATGATTGCATTGGTCTTTAAATGCCTTTCTGTAGCACCTAGTATGATCTTCTCCATAATTTTTCCAGGTACTGAGGATAGACTAACAGGTCTGTAGTTTCCCCGGTCTTCCCTCACGCCTTTCTTGTAAATTGGAGAATGTTGGCTAGCTTCCAGTCAGTGGGGACCTCCCCAGCCTCCCAAGACCTTTGGTAGGTGATCGAGAGGGGTCCTGCTGTAGCATCTGCTAGCTCCCTCAGTACTCTGGGATCAATCCTATCCGGCCCCATGGACTTATGAACATTCAACTGATACAACTGATTCCTTACAATTCCAGTGCCCACAAATGGGAAATCACTGTTTTGGTAGTTGTGGTCCTCCAACTCAGAGGACCAGGCAGCCCATATAGCCCAGACAGTGTGGAAACAAGATATTTGGGGTAAATTTTAAGATCCTACTTTCTGTACAGCGTATCATACTAATAAGTATGATATGACACTTAATAAGAACCACAACAGTTGGCTACATCAAGAATAAATGAAAAACTTAAATAATTACATGATTTTCCAGAGAGTCATTTACAGTCATTAAACTAGAAATGGAAATTCATTTCCTTGTACACACAAAGCCCATCACATATACAAAAAAGTGCTCCTGATGTATTAATGATATTTAGTTAATGCATGCACTTTTAGAAATGTTTTTAAAACACCACCAAAGGTATGAAGAGACACTTCACTACAAGCATCAGGAAGATCTTATATACACCTAGAAAATACAGTAAATATTTTCTAAATAATGCATACAAGAAAATTTTTTTTCTATTAATGAAAGGCTAGATGAGCATGGGACAACTCATTGGAATCTATCATTCATCTTGATAAAATAATTGCGAGAGGATGCCAGGGGATAACTGTGGACATTAAGTTCAGTGCATTTCTGTAACTTCTTTAATTTTATATTATTAAAATAAATCACAAAATAAGGAACATGCAGATCTTAACCTTTTCTTAAACATCTGTCCAGAAGAACATTTATCAATGTTCCACTGCATGCTAAACTGCTTTTGAAAATACTCCAACAAAACATGGTGATTTTTTAAGCTCTAAGTCTATGACATAATCTAAAGTAGTGCATTTCCTGTACTCAAACATCATCTATGTTATAGGATGCTCAGATAAACATTTCAATTTTGCAACAACCTCTCAAGTTGTAAGGGTATTATATAAATCCCATAAAAAGCATTTGCTTTGCTTTCAGCACAAAATATTAAAAGAAATCCCAGTGTATATAAATTTGCGAGATTTTATGCTTACATTGCCTTATATATTTTCTGCATTTATAAAATCCAATTCTGAGTTCTTTGTCCCTGTAGATTCACAGGGAAATTCATAAACCTTAACCTAAATAATGTCATGATTTTTGCCCACAGATTTTTCTGTTCATGTATATGACTTCATATATAATCTTTTATTGGCTGCTGTTACATCAGTTCAGCCTTAGATGCAATTACTGGATTGTTCAGATTCTTTTCTCATGTATTTTTTTTTTTAATAAGCCAGTGGTGCTTAATACGGAGTGAGCCTTATTCCAGAAGAAAATAATTTTTATCAGACCATGGCACTGTCAGGACCATCCCAAGTTCTCTTCTCTCCAGTTCTTCACTCTTCTAAGTGAGTTAGGTAGGATCTTTCCTCTACACCAGAACTGCAAGTATCACCTAAGTGGTTAACTAAGCAAATACCTCTTGCCCTCACAAAGCAGGGTGGTGAGAAACTACAAGATTGGGTTGAAAAGAGTTGAAGAAGTTTCTTTTTATTTCTGCTGTCATCTTACATTTTCTTTACTGGGTGCATAATAGAGAAAACAGATCTCATGGGTGAATTCTCACACCTCTTACCCTACATTGCTTCAGCCTAACTGACTGTAAGTAATAGAACAGCTTTTTAGAGGGCCTTCTATCCCAAACACCCTTATAATCTTTCTCAAGACCTGGTTTGTAACTGACAAATATGACAGGCAGAGCTAGTGAACTCTTAGGCCAGCAATATTCTCATCTCCAATACATCACAGACATCAAAAAATAATGAGGTGTCCTGGAACTGTGCCAGAGGTGACCGCATGTGACACTAAAATGGTGAATTAACCACTTATAAAACAGGAGGCAGCATACTGAAATATGCAGGTAATTTCACCATTTGTGGTGGTCTTGCAAAGAAAATGTTGAAGTTCAAGCACCTCATCTGTAGTAACACTGGCAACTAAGTCCATTTCCAATTTAAATCCCAGTTACAATCATGCTGTATTTTCTTTCTACATGCACACCATAGATAGGTATTATACAGATGCATATATGTGTGGCTTCATCACACACTGTGAAGACAGGTAAGATGTACCACAGGTAAGGGTGCATTAGGGAAATGCTGTGCTTATAGTATGATGGAAAATTATTAAACAACAGGACACAGGATACATCCTGGAAGAAGGAGGGATTTGAGTGACTTTTTTAAATTTTGTTTTTATGTACTGCCTCAATTGCATCATAGTATCAGAATGCATCATTGCATCAAAAGGGTCCTAAACCTAAAGAGGAAAATGAAGTATATGTGCACAGGTGCAGGAACATAACAGATAAAATGGATTTCCAAAAAGTGTCCCTCTTTTCAAGTACTAACTTTTAGTCCTTGCCAAACACTCCTGAGAAATTTCTGTTTGTCATCATGTTACATATAATACAAGCAGAACACCACGCAGGGAAATCATGTCACCTAATCATAATTATCATAATTTATATTTTCATTCCATAAATAGTATTGGGGGGTGGGCAGCATTCCCAGTGGAGCTGCACTGATGCAAATCTGTCAGTTTAGAGTTTGAGCTACAGTGACAACAGAGTCAACAAGCAGCAAGCTGACACTGAGAAAGAAAATACAACTGTTTCACATTGGCTGTAATAAACTACTCCAACTACTCTACAGTTGACAGATTGGTTCTGATTATGGCAATACCAGCCTCCTGTTCACAAAGGAAGAGTGTAACCCTTGGAAAAAACATGTGGGATGAAAAATAGTTTCCAGAGATTGCAGGATAGCTACACTATTGGTAAGAATACATCAGTCCAAATGAACACTCAGAAAGGGAAACCTGGTTAGGGGTAGGGAGTGGGGAACATTCTCTGTGGTCAAATGCACAGATCTGCTCTCTTCTCTGGGGAAGAATGGAACAGCTATATAGTGTGCATGTCCCTTATAATGATAAAATCACATCAGTCTTGAGTATGTCTTGAGCATACTCTTGTACCATAGAGGGTAAAAACAATTTAATTATTAAAGTACTCTGTAGATTAGCCATGTAAATCTAATTTGTGTAACATATACTGACTGACATACCACAAAGACTCAGTTTGTTAATATGCCGTACAGTGGCCCTTGAGATTCATCTCTGGTGTTGAGATTTTTCCATGATTGACACATGATAAATCCTCAGTAAGAGCTCTTAATTTTTTCAATATTCAGATGGGTCCATTGGCAGCGTAATAGTTGAGAGAGCAGGAGTAGCACAGCAGTAGTAGCTCTTGATACCGAAATACTAAGGAGACATACGGTTTTCTTTGTTGAAGCGAAGTAACTAAATGTTCTGCAGACTGGACATTCCACAGGTAAAAGGAATCCTTGAAGCTCTGTGTACAGGGGTGGAATGGATAAGGAAGTTTTGCTGAAATCAGCTACTGCAACTAGGAGAAAAGACTGAGTTCAATTAGCGGACACAGTGAGGAAGATTATCGACGACCACCAGAGGACCCAGGAAGACCACCAATGAACATAAGAGGGCATGCGTTAAAGACTTTTGCATATGTTAATGAGTTCCAAGAAATAACATGAATATGCTAAGCATTTCTCAGAAATCTAATGAATATGTATATTCTGATTGTACATAACTCCTATAGTTGAGCAGCTTGGGGCGCACACTAGGTGGAGTGATCCCCTGTGCGCCCAGCGCTGCCATAAAGAATGCCTGCTTTCTAAAACTCCAAACTGAGTCTTAGAGAGTTTTTCATCTGCCGACTTATGGTAACATTCTATGCCTGCAAAATTTTGAATATAGCTAAATCCACTTGAGCTTCTTGCAGAGTTCAGAATAGCCACAAACGTCCCAAGTAAAGTAGACTTTAATAATTTTGAAGAGACATTATAGAAAACAGATATTGTTAAGGAACACTGTTCATTTAGACACTTGCCTTTGTCAGCAGAACACTCAGAAATGAAATGAAGGGACTGGATAGCCAGAAACTCTATTGCAGGGCATACCCTATGCAAAGGATACACTCACATGTATTAGACCAAAGTGTACTGAGCAGTCCAGGATCTCTATTGTTTTGGCTCACAAATGCTACTTCTTGTGCAAGGCTAGAAGTTTGGATACATAAAATCTCAGAAATTTAAAAAGGTAAGTCAGATATAGAAGTCATTGAATATTGTGTCATTGTCCCGGTCCAATGTTGGGAGAGGTTTTGATATGATCCCGAGAGCGAGATAAGATACAAACGAGGTCAAATGCTGTATACCCAAGACAGCTTTTATTGTCAAAAGTAAAAAAGAGAAGTTAGTAGTGACAGGACAGAATAGAATAAAAAGACAGAGGTTAAGCAAGCATTCAGGACAGAGTTGCAAGGATAGTCACCACCATGGATCTGCAGCGTCCCGAGGGTCCGAGTCTCAATGTTTCAGCGGTGGGCGATCGCACCAGGCTTGTCTTGGCAGTCTCTTTTATCCTCTTTCCAGAGTTGCAGTTTCCATGACAATGACACATACCTGCACCACGACCCCAGTCCCGCTCTTCACTCGACTGGCGCCTGACTTGACAGGATGTCTTTTCACAAAAAGGGAGGTCTCTGTAGCCTTGTAGCCATTATCTCTGTGGCCTTGTAGCCATTATTAAGCAGTCAGAGGATTCTTCGGTAGACAAACAGTCTTTGAGACAAATGTTTTACAGTTCAGTCTCTCACTTGCAGCTGTTATCTCTGTGGCCTTGTAGCAGCCAGAGGATTCTTCGTTTAGAAAGCAATCTTTGAGACAAACGCTTTACAGTTCAGTCTCTCACAGTCATGTATGTATATATTTATACTGAGAAGTAATCTATAATCTATTGTCAATGTACATCTCTGTTAGAATAAATTCCATTAGTTAGGTGTTTGACTTGGTAATTATTTCTTTGTTTTTGAACAAAGGAAATACTGAAACACCTTCTATCAGAAACGTGTGATTTACTTTCATAGGCTGATATATCTTTACTAGTATTAAGTAAGCACAAAGACTATCAGTAATGCTCAGAAGTGCTTGTTTTCATATATTTCTCTGCAAGCTTCTCTCTTCTTTCTCTCTTAACCATAACAAATTTTCTCACTATTATGAGGAGAAAAAATTGCATAATACTGATTCAGGCAAAATTCTAAATGAAGTTATTGAGACCAACAATGTTCAAATTTGGATATCTGAATGAAGTCTTTAGAATCTATAGGCTAGTGTCAACATATGTGACTGGATCTTCAGAGCTGAACACCCAAATTTTAAAATTCATAAGCGCTCAAAATTGCCTTTTAGCAGGAAGTGTCTAAAAGCAGAGTCAGCTGATCAGCAAAGTTTCCCACAGGGTAGAAAGAGAAAAAAGTGCAAATGTAATGTACACCCACTATTTATAAGTGCTGAGATACAAAACTAAATGGAGGAGACTTCACAGAGCATGGCAGTTTTGACTTTACTTACTTTGCCAAAGGACCAAGGTAATTTACACATTTCCTTTTTAACATTTACAACTTTGAGACAAAATGTTAATAATTATTATCAAAATTAATGATGCTTAGAGAGCAGATCAGATTTTTAAAAAGAGGCATTCACAAAGAGGTAACTGCAATGTCTTTTTTTTTTTCCAAATAAATTTAAAAACCTGATGGGGAAAAAAAAATTAGAAAAAATTATGTAGTTGTACAACTCTTTCCACCACCACCACTCCACTCTGAAGAAAACAGAAAATGGGCCTGCACAATGGCAGAATCTTCGCCAAGAGATGAGAGATGTCAATCTAACTGATACAAATGTTCTGGAGAATTAACATCCCATATCCATGGAGGAGGAATCTTGGCCTTTCTTCAAGATTTATGAAGTAAAGCAAAGTAAATGTTAATTAAACTAAGGAGGATGAAAGAAGAAATTTTCACCTTCCTTGAGAATATACTATTAATTCTGTTGTTTACTTCATGAAGTAACCTTAACATATTTTGTAAAGAACTGGACCATATATTTAAACAATATAGATCATAAAATAGTTTCCTCATTTATATCTCTTTCTTTCAAAGCAGAGATTAAAACTAAGTCTATTTGCTTGTTTTCACAATATACCTCTAAAATACCTGGACTTTAAAATAGTTTCTGGAAAGTGATACAAGCAACAAAGAAACAAAGAGCAAGTAGTGGCCATCTAGCCTGTCCATCAAGAATAGTTACATGATTTTAGGCATAGTGGTCTCTTCACCACAAAAGATGTCAAAATGCCTTCATAAAAAAATTAGTTGCAAGACAACACCTGCAGTGCATCTCGTTAGACTACAAAATAGACACATGCTGACTTAGACAAACATTTGTCTTCTGAAAAATTGAAGGGCTGTATTTTGACCTATTTGTAAATGTTTAAGCAAAAGGCTGTACCTCTTTTGTTTTATCAGATGCTGGTTGATTCAGTCACAAAAATACTTGCAGAATGGGTAGATCTTAATTAAGTAGTAAAATAATGAATATTGTATATTCTTTGCACATACAGTGCTTAAAAAAAACCAAAAAAGATCTTGTATGATTAAAACCTTCTCTTTCATTCATGAAATATCTTTACTAAGGCTCACCTGTCTGCTCATCCCTAGAATTGCAACCCCAGTTTTGAACTCCCCTTTTAGAAAATTATGGGCACTACCAGTTCAGTATCACAGATACAGAATCTTAGGAGGAACAGGGTTAATTACTGTAATTTTAACAACATGTTAGTTTGAAAGAAGGAGCAAAGGGTTGAATGGATGGGCAGAATGGGGAAATTTTATGGTGAAATCTTTCAATTTTGAAATATAGTAGGTTATTAATGAAACTCTTTGAATGCTACTCACCAAATACTTTAGCCCGCATTCTTGAGTTTCATTATCCAGTGTATGTTTGATGAATATTAGGTTAGATGTGAGAAAAGTGTCCTGTAAGAGGAGATCTATTATGTAAAAAAATCATATACTGAATTATATACTGAATTTTGAAGCCAGACAATGTTTCTTTTTGGAAAGGATGCAGATTCAGTCAAAATGCTTTTGAATATTTTTTGATATCAACTTTTCAAAATTTTAAAAAACTCACTGGCTTTTGTTTGTCCTTAATAAAACTGGGGGGAAAAAAGTGGATGTGTTCTTTGCATTCTTTCCCAATTTTGAAACAGGAAAACATTTTTGAAATATTGAAAGTAAAGGGGGAGTGAAATGAGATGAAAAGTCAGACTTTCAGTCAGGCTTGTCTTAATAGCGAAGCAGCTGTCTGAGAAGTGTAGTAATTCCTAATTTTTAGCTTAAGGTAGCACCAGGAATCAACAGATGCTTTATACCACACAGGTGATTCCAGCTGGCTCCACAATAGACAAAATGAACCCATCACAAGCCAAAACTGAGCTAGTGAGAGTAGTTTATGGCACCTCTGCAAAAAAATATTGAATAAAGGTCACTAAACACCAAGGCAAAGGGACAAAAATGCCAGAGCAGGAAGAAGAAGAGAAACAGCACCCGAGCAGGGGCTGGAGCAGAGTAGCTGCCTGATCAGGAACAGAGGGAGGCTGAGGAGGAGGAGGAGGTATGGCCACAGCTGGTGGAGGAGACCATGCCAGAACAACTGTGTAAGGAGCCACCACGCACCCTGCAACACCTATCACCTTCACTGGGGGGACCAAGTGTAGCATGTGGCGAGCGGACTAGGGACCAGGAAAGGGGGAGGACAGGTGTCTGGATGGAAGTTGAGGTATTTTTCCCTAAGTGTTTGTTTACTTATTTGTGGGTTTATTTGTTTTTAACAGCAGTAATTAAAGTTTGTTCATTGGCAATAAATTAAAATTATTAAAATTCCCCGGCTCAGGACTGTTTTTGGTATGCAACAGTATGGTCAAGCATTTTCTAGAATCCGATCCCCAGTTTGAAATAACTAATTTCTGGTAATTTTCTATTATACTATTAGATAGAAATTTTGGACAGAATTTGGAATAAGTTTCTTATAAGGGAGGACATCTGCTGGTTGAGATTTTGCTGGTGTGATAATCCTGCTGTTTTGTGTTTTTTTACTGGATATGGTCAGATACGTCTCTGTCTTCTAGAACTACAGGGTGTCTAAGCACCAGCTGAAAACCACCATATTTTCCCAAGTTTATTAATTAAATCTCACACCCCTTAATGCTCAGTGATTCTTTCACTTTTTCCTCTCTTTTTTTGTAAAAATGGGCCAAAGAATAATGCTGAAGATTAGATAACATCCCAGAGGATAACATTTAAACAAAGCAGTTCTCCCCTTATTTTCTTATTCTGAGATACATTGTCATTAACAAAAATAAGATCTCAAAGATTTGATCTGAGGAAGCTTGGGTTATTGGTGCAATGAAATGCGAGCCTCACTTGAGTCAAGGTAATGTGAATGAATGAATTCACCATTCATTCACTGAATGAAACCAATCCAATACCAAGTCAACTAACCTTATGAGAAATTTAATGAGAATCTTAGACTTCCCACATAAAATAGGTTAGAACAGGCCTTTAACATTAGTATCATTGTATTCATATAACCTGGAGTTGGAGATTCCACCTGAACAGTCTTGCCTTTGGACTGACCTTGATTTGGAAATGGATGTTTGGATTCTTTTTGAGACTTTGGTTGTCCATACCAAACTGGCCTCCCTGACCTGTTCATGGTTGCAGTGACCAGCTTAGGATCTTGTCTCACCTACCCTCTCATTAAAACATAGGTTTTCCAGCCATAGCGCGAGGTAGTATTAAAATTAGGAATTGATTCAAATCCCAGTTTCATGTAAGATATGTGGATGGAATTCTTGAATAAGGCTACACATATTAGGTCTTAAACTGGCTGCCATTATCTTTCAAGGTTTTCAGCAGGTGTTCTGACTGACTCCTTGTGAATAAAACATGGGGAACCATATCCCAAACATCTACCTCACATCTCCAGACTACACTGTAGTGGTTAACTTAGAGTGCCTGAATTGTATCCCTAGGTCCTCCATGCACACCAAGGGAGAATGCCTCTTGAAAGTCCACACAAGGCATAGACTGCTGCCAGAAAGAAGTAAGAATTACTGAACAAAGGGTTTGCCTGAGTTTTCCAAGTCTTCCTGGAGTCAAGGTTTTTCTATCCCCTCCAAATATGAAGAACCAAAGGATAGATGCCTGAGTTCTCATAGCATTTTTTGGAGAGAGGAGGCACCACTTACCACTTAAACATGATAACCCTATACAGAGCATTTATGTGGGGAATGAGAGGCATAAGATTAAAATCCTTATCATATTTACCAGAAGGGTGCACTATCCACATAGCTATGGAATAATACTTTTAATTGATTGATGCTGAGCCACTGAGCATCCAAAAATAAAGATTTTGTGACATCTGAAAAGTAAACAAACAAGTTGGAGCCTGAATCTGTAACTCAGAAGTTGGGGGAATCTTGGGCCCTAATCCCTGTCCTGAGGACTTATATACATTTTAGATTCAGCAGTAAATAACCCTCTGGTAATAATCTAGAGAGAAGGAAACTAAGAGTAGGTTCCTAACTGAATATTGCTCCTTACCGAGCGGAGACCCTAATCCCAGCTATGCACAGATATAGGTTTCTACATGCTGCACTCCCACCCCTGTAGTCTAGCTCATTGTAATCCATAATTAGTGATAAAAACCCACTGATTTTGCAGACAAATAATTTCTTCCTTTTATGTGGTCTTTTATTTCTAACAAAGACCAGTTACTTGATAATTCAGAATAAAATGGGAATCCCTTAATACACCCACACAGTAGTATTCAAGCTGAAGAAACTGCTCCCTGAAATAACATTGCAAACAATCAGATTATGCCGTAAAGCATGAAGTTTGATTATGACTGTGTAATAATTTATGAAACAAACTGGACACACACTTAATCATGCAGTAACAGAATATATACCTTTGTCAAATTAAAATTCTGACTCTAATCAAAATCCCCAAATTGTTTTGAAACCACATATATGAAAAAATCTAATTTTCTGATCAAGTAATGCTATTTGGGTTAATTTTTTCTCACTGCTGTCTGTGAACATTATGAGAGCAATAATGATTTTAGCCGTAATGTTTAAAGACTGCTGAATCAAAACAAATGAAGAGATGAAATTCCAAGATGCACAGGAGTCTTGCAGCAGGATTATCAGACTGTTTACAATCTTTTCTTGATGTTCTGTGAAGGAACAATAAAAATACAGCACTCTTGGTAAAGATTTATTTAGAGGTGGGAGAACCACAAAACAAAATCTGAACAATATAGAAGAGAATGGAAGATAAGTTAATCATCTTACTTTTGTAGTAAAAGTGATTGCAAAAGGGATTTTTATGAATCTTGTGACATCTGCTGTTAATCAGTTGATGTTAAATATATGATTGCACCATAAAGATCCAATAGCTAGTACCCTTTGTGTTTGCAGGTTTGAGATTTTGCACATTTGTAGTGGGCTCTTACAGTTTGTAAAGAAGCCCTAAGGAAATAGGGATGTACCAACCAGCTTGTGTTGTAGAAAGAATCACTTTATCCAAGGAATAGTGACTGCTGCCAATTCCTGACCTTTGGCAAGCAAGAGCAGAGCCTTAGGCTATTCTAGCTTTATTAACTATTTGCTTTCTTTTTCTTGCTTATTCTTCAATCAGTCCAAATATGAATTAGCATTTAACAGACAATGAGCCATGCTGGTACACATTACAGGGGACAATTAAACAGAGCTAGCATTATTATTTTGTTAAATGAGTTAAAATTCAACCATCTTAAAAGACTTTCCACAAAAATGTTCACAAAAGCTAATAAAACAGCTCATTGTTAGAAGCCACCCCCTCTGGTTCCTGAGTGGTAGCAGCATAGGACAAAGGGACCCAGAGTGACTTATGAGAACAGTCAGCTGATCTAACAGTCTCAGGCTCAACACCAAATTCACATAATGTAATTTCTTTATAAAATTGCTAAGGTGGTTCACCTTACTGGTCCCTTTGGAAGAATGCTCTAAGGCTTCTGCATTTGGCCTAAATGTAGTCATGGCCATTTTGTGTCTGTTTGTTCTTCTGTCAACTTTGTCCATTAGTTTAAGTAGCTTCTCTTGCCATCCCATCCCCCCCAACCCCTTATTGTCTTTTGAATTTAAACAGTGCAATCATGTTTCATAGAACCATAGAGCCATAGAACAGCCCAGATTGGAAGGGATCTTGAAAGATCATCTGGTCCAACCTTTTGTGGGAAAGGAATCCTGGATGAGATTATCTAGCACCCTGTCCTATTGCACCTTGAAAACTTGCAGTGATGGGGACTCTACCACATCCCTGGGGAGGTTGTTCCAGTGATTGATCATTCTCATTGTAAAAAATTTCTTTCTTATATCAACATTAATCTCTTTCTTATGTCAACATGAAATATCATATTCCAAATCAGCTTTTTTTTTTTTTTCCCCCAGCTAATTAAGCCAAATCTTAAGCTAAGAGTTAGGGCTCAGAGACAGTCAAATAACAGTGTCTTCATATATTGTTTGGACAGAGCCACCATAGTGGTTGATGAATGGTCTGTGCTCATGCTTTTTGCTCATTTTAATGTCAATATTCAAGTCTCAGAAAAATGTTTAAGCTAATGCATCTTACCTTTCAGTTAGGGTAGGAACAAATTGTTGTAACTAATAATAAATAAAGAATAAATTGCGCAGTCAGAATAATTTGAATCTATGCTTCACCAAGTCTCCCAGTTAGCCAGGTAGAACAGTGGGATGGGAAGCACTTATTGGCCTAGGTATAGAGCTGAACTTGGGCTACTTCTCTTTATTCTCACTGCCTGGGTTATCCCTTCCCAGGTGCAGAGTGCTATAATAATGCTCTATGTGACCACAGGGGCTGATAAGAAGCTTTCACTGAGCTTAATGATTTTAGGTCAGTATCAGCTCTACTGGATTTCTTTGGGTTGTTGTTTTCTTTTTCCATCACCTAAAGCTTCCCAGATTGCCAGTACCTACAGCACGAAGAAGTGAAATACTGCATTCACCACTCTCCCATTGTACAGTAATACACCTATGCTTTATTAATTAGCAGTTATTAATATTAGAATGTATTTTTGAATGATATGCAGGAAAGGTGTCCATAACAGTACTTAGAAAGAACATCATGATGTTTGATAAGAATACATAAAATAAAACTGTAAGTACAGTAAAAAGGGAATTCCTTCTTTTAAAACATTATTTTATTATTTCCTCTGAATTAAAGTGTATGGATGTTTTAACCAAAGGAGTAGCCTACTTTAAAAAAAAATTTTTGGAAAGAGCAACCTCTTTTCTCATTGCTCCCACATGAAGATCTGTCTGAGATACTTCTAAGATAAAGGGTCTTATTACTGTTTGCGGCAGCAAACATCTCAAACTGCCTGAAATTTTCCATATTCCTCTTAAACAAGTAGCCCACAGATGTTTTTCTGATGTCACCAAAATTTTTTTAAAATTTTTGAGATTATAAACTGGAAATACAGTAAACACAAAAGTAGAATGAGGCTGCAGTGAAGGTGAGGTATTACATGAATTTCTCCTCACATCATGTTATTTCTGCTGGGAATGGCTCATAGCTCTGCATTTTGTACCTCTCCATTTATTTTTGGACATCTGAAAGAAGAAAAAAAACCCACAACCCAACAAATTATATTATGCTTGCTTAAAAACAATTACATAGTTTAACTCAGTAACTGCTTCATATCTTTTGCTTCCAGCCTTTGCCTCTTCTCTCTGGTATTTGTCAATATATAATATTATAGTGTAAATTCAAAACTGGGATGGGTAAAAGAAGCCAGGATCTTTTTACTGATATAAGTAAGCTTTCATTAAGGCTTTTATTTTTATATGTTTATTTAGATTTGAGTCATAAAAACTAAAAAGGATTTCATATTCATTGAGATTCCTGCTAAAGAGAGAGAAATTTTCAGTACACAATTTTCAGAATCCAATCATTTCTCTCCTTGAGGTTAAACTTTGGCCAAGTCCATACTAGAAGTCTTTGCCAGAATTGCTACATCAGGTAGGAGAATAATATTTTCATCCTACTTTAGTGCCAGCAGAAGCCCAACTATAGATGTCTTATGCCAGTATAAAATACTTTCCCCAGTATTCCTCATTTCATATATCAGCATAAGCTGTGGTGCACTGGGAGGTACTTGCCAATGTAACGAGAATGGTAACAGGTCTTAGCAAAAATCAGACTTTTTTTATTAAGTTTATTAAATTTCTCAGTTTGTGTAAACTAACACCACCACTTGAATTATACCAGTTTATGACAGCTGAGAATAAGCGGCTGAGTCTAATGATCTTCCCTGATCATTAGGAATGGAGAGAAGAGGATCAGACAGCAAAAACTCCTGTGAAAAATTCTATCTCCACGTATTTAACACCACTGTACTGAGTTAGTATTTCTTGCTTCAGTGCTTTCAGCTCTATGGTCTGCTTGCTAGCATAAACATTGCTCCATTTATAATAGACATTAAACCAGATTGCCTGGTATGGATCCCAGAATGCACTTTTATATAAACAAACATGACAGCAAATGTGAACCAGGGATAAGATATTGGAAGACAAAGTGCAATGCAGGTTGCATTTCAATTTAGGATTAAATTTATACAGTACAAAAACGTATGAACAGGAAAAAACACCCTATCATAAACTACCTCCAGATAGGTAGGCTTATCTGGGATACTAACTGTAAGAAACATAGGAGCTACTTGTAAATGTCAAAAAACTCCACATACTGATATTAATTGCATAGCTGATAACACAATATTCCCTTTCATGGGACCTTTGTGAATTGTGATGAGGAGGATCTTGTGTCACCTTACTTGGGAATAAACAATTCACATCAGTATTGCACATTTTTCTTCCATTATGCCAGTTCTAGCAATACTGAGTAGTTCCAGGCATGGTATGGGCATTTCACAAATATACAAGAAAGAACATATCCATTTTTTGGGAAGAACCTCCCTTTAGATTGGTTAACATAACTTTGTTTATAGTTACGTAATTCCCAAAGTAGACCTTGACTGGACATAAAATAACAGGTATCATAGCACTAGAAATTTAAAATCTTTAGGAAACAGACATTAAGTGGGTGGTGGATTCAACTGTAACTATGAAGATTTAACTATTAATCTGGTGAAAAGTGAAAGAAGAGAGTTCTGAAGGGATTAAAAGTCATGCGATTACAACTTTATTCTTCTCTCTGTATTAGCAGAATTACTTTGGATGTTTCAGGTCTTCAGACCCATTTGCAATTTCTCAGTCTCTGATTTAAACTGAGATGCTCCCAGAGGCAGAAAAATCAGCAAAGTTGTAAAGATTTTTTCCTCTTAATCTTACAAACACTTCATTTTTTCCTAAAAGTGCTAAGACTTTCACCTCCATATAGAATTTTCCTCTACCTCTTTCTTATTCCCATTCTTAAATTTTTCAAATCTTTCAAAAAAGCATATTTTTCAATGATTACTTTTAAGGTAAGAAGCCCTGAAGTTGCTACTGTTAAAATATGTGTTCCCTCACCCTCTTTTTTTTCTTGCCAGCACCCACATTATAGTCTTGAGTGCTTTAGAATCATAGAATCGTAGAATCATTAAGGTTGGAAAAGACCTCTAAGATCATCGAGTCCAACCATCAACCCAACACCACCATGCCCACTAAACCATGTCCCTAAGCGTCTCATCTACCCGTCTTTTAAATACCTCCAGGGATGGTGACTCAACCACTTCCCTGGGCAGCCTGTTCCAAAGTTTAACCACTCTTTCAGTAAAGAAATTTTTCCTCATGTCCAGTCTAAACCTCCCCTGGTGCAACCTGAGGCCATTTCCTCTCGTCCTATCACTCGTTATTTGGGAGAAGAGACCGACACCCACCTTGCTACAAGCTCCTTTCAGGTAGTTGTAGAGCACAATGAGGTCTCCCGTGAGCCTTCTCTTCTCCAGACTAAACAGTCCCGGTTCCCTCAGCCACTCCTCATAAGACTTGTTCTCCAGACCCTTCACCAGCTTTGTTGCTCTTCTCTGGACACACTCCAGCACCTCAACATCCTCCTTGTAGTGAGGGGCCCAAAACTGAACACAATATTGAGGTGCGGCCTCACCAGTGCCGAGTGGAGGGGCACGATCACTTCCCTGCTCCTGCTGGCCACACTATTTCTGATACAGGCCAGGATGCCATTGGCCTTCTTGGCCACCTGGGCACACTGCCGACTCATGTTCAGCTGGCTATCGACCAGCACCCCCAGGTCCTTTTCCGACAGGCAATTCTATGTGAATTGATATTTTTTGACACATATATTTTATTCCAGTGATTTAAATAATGCAGCTTCTGCCACTTCCCCGTATTTAAAAGTCTAACAGAAAACCCTATTAAGAATGGGTTTGTAATTTTTCATTTCAACTTTTTTCTCTTTACTCATTTTCATCCTCTTCATGTTATACCTGTTTACCTCCATGTTCTTTCCAAATCTTTTCACTCCTCTAAGTGTTTTTTAATACTAGGCTTAAAAGATACTCTACCACCACTTTCAGTAGCCAGCTATCCAATCGGCATCTAGTTTTCAATTCTTCATTAAAGTAAATCCCGTCAGTCCCACAATTTATCATTATTGCTCTTTTTGACTGTGTCCTAATCTGTATGCCTTACTGAGAGTTGTAAAGCTGCCTTTAGAAGTTGTTCAGCAATATTTTCTACAGAAAAAGGGATAATTTTTCTGGATGAGTAAATACTAAAATTATTACTGCTCCAATAGCTTGTACCTCAAAATTATGTGTCTTCCACTTCTAGTATTGCCTCTTTTGGTATTATCAGTTTTCTTTGACTGTGTGTCTTGTATGTTAAAATTTTATTCCCCAAGGTCTTCGGTGTGTGTTTTCTTTATGTGACTTCATGTAGCCTTTTTGTTCTTCATTCATTTATAACTCCTCTAGAAGCTTCAACACCAGCTTTATGTGTTAAGGGAGGGTTAACTGACATGTTCGCGTTTCCCACAATAGGACTGGAACTGCAGCTAGTTACCATGGTACCAAAGTGGGAAGGGGTAGAAGATGATATAGAGCCTCTATTTTTATTGAAGGGACACATAAGTGAGTAGGAG
Source organism: Pygoscelis adeliae (assembly GCF_000699105.1). Taxonomy (NCBI): domain Eukaryota; kingdom Metazoa; phylum Chordata; class Aves; order Sphenisciformes; family Spheniscidae; genus Pygoscelis; species Pygoscelis adeliae. The sequence goes on along the minus strand of NW_008824545.1, from coordinate 334,137 downwards.
AGAGCAGAATTCTTCCTGACAATGTGAGAAGTGGCATGACTCTTCTCGGGAACATATGTATTTATTTCCTCCCCAAAACAACGAAAAGATGCAGAAGATGGTGATGCATTGTGCATCCCCATGTATGTATTTCCAGCTCCTTCTCATGCTTAGGTGTAACAATAATTTCCTTTACATGGAGTAGATTATAACATCACACTGTAGACTACAGAGTCATTTGGGAGTGTAGAAAGTTAACCCATTATAAGTTAAAAATAGAACTGTTGGTAGTAGTTTATCTTCAAAAACTCCATCCTGCTTTGTGTTTATACAAACAGAAAAGTTACTAAAATTATCCAACAGCATCTTTTCTAGCTTTTATCTTCTTATGATAAAGTCTTATTTTTTCCAAGTAAGAATTTTATAGAAAAATATTCAGAAATTTTTTCACACAGCACAGAAGTTGAACAATACATGCTAGGTATGTATCAGAAACAAAAATCACATAGAAGTTTTTCTTTTCTCTTTGGAACTGTTGCTATGTAATACAATAGTATATATCTCAGCTTCAGAGACTTAGAATCATAGAATCATAGAATCATTAAGGTTGGAAGAGACCTCCAAGATCATCGAGTCCAACCATCAACCCAACAACACCATGCCCACTAAACCATGTCCCTAAGCGCCTCATATACCCGTCTTTTAAATACTTCCAGGGATGGTGACTCAACCACTATAGAATCATAGAATCATTAAGGTTGGAAGAGACCTCCAAGACTTGGATGCCAATATGCTTTGCAATTACAGTGAAACATACCCAACTTGACATTTGTGTTTAAAATAATTTCCACTCCACCTCCCATTTGAAGGCTGAATTGAGCAGGTGGATTTGATTTGGTGGTTCATGTGGTAATGCAGGAGAACATTCTGAAGCTGTGGGTGTTCATTATCTGAACACAGATATCACTTTTCTGCACAACAATGTAAGACAAGATACAATATAGGGTTCAGAATAGCCTGTTCTTTCCGCAGTTCAGGAACCCTTACTGAAAGCCTATTTCCCACCTCATCCATTAGAATAAATTTTGAAAAGATTTTTCTTTTTCTGTAGCTATTACTGCCCACCACAGCTGGATACTGATTGGAAGGCAAAGCCATTATATGCATGAATTAGCCACTGCTTGAACAATGCACTGGTCTGCCTGGTCTCAAGGGAAATAAAAAAAGGAATAAGTGAATTTGGAATTTAGTGTGTATGTTTTGATTGCTAATTAAAATATACAGAGGAAGATTTTGATAATGTGTGTTCTTGCATAGTTCCTGCCCTGACTGGACAGTTAATAAAGTGTGTCATACCAACTGAAAGCACAGCAGCTTATATAATTTTATCTGGAAAACTTTTGACATGCCTAACAATTAATATTAGTAGTTAAACAAACAGTTCATTATTTTTACAACAGCCTCAGAAGGAGTCAAAAGACACTGTTTTGACCTCTTTTATGTGAAACAAAATGTTTCTTATTCTCTGCCAGTATGGCAAAAAACATCTAGATATTAATCCTCTGGCTCTTGATGCTTTCAGGTTTATTTTAATTTAACATTAATGCAGCTCTGTGACTCATTACAGGCAGTATTGTAGTCATACCAATTTATGACCCGTGGGTATGAAGCTCAGTCGTTAGGAAAGGCATGTTGTAGGTAGCACAGAAAAATGTCATTCAGCAAGGATGATTTGATTTGGAAATTCATATAACTATCATAAAGTCAAGGGATTCAGTTCCCACATAGTACTGTGGGAACTATATAGCTATAAACAGAGCTCCCTACACCAATGTGATTCCTTGCACTGCAGAATAACTTACACTTGAGTAAGGAGTTAATATAATCTTACCTGAAGGCATTGGAAGGCCTTAAGCCTGCCAGTGAAGTCTGCCAGTGAAAAGCAGTGCAACTTTTCCTCTTCCCAGTCTATGCCCTTTTTAAGCGTAGGTGTATATGGATGCAGCAGTCTGAGAGAGCTGGAGGCTATGCATGTCTGACGCTTCTGTAAATACCCTCTTGGCAGTATTCCTCGTGATTATACAGATCCTGTATGCATCTAGGCTCAAGTGTCTCAAAAGGCTTGATCCTAGACACTACCTCAAGTGGTTTTATAATATTAAAGCAGCACAGAGCAACCAGTCAGCTGCGTTAAAGAGATAGCTGAGGAAGCCCTTCCTCTTTGACCCTAGGAAAACCCTTGGGTGGGGCTCTGCACTACCTGAATATTTTATGTTGGCTTAATGTGATGGGAGATTGTCAGCCTTTACACTGTATGTGGTGTTGTGAATGACACTCTGTTAGCTCATCCACCATAACATCTGCTCTCTGCAAACAGTACAGCTTAATCCAATTTTGCAGCTTCTCCATTTTGCACTTACAATCTGAACCAGGAATACATTTTTATCCACTTAATGTGCATGAGGAGCATGCCCATAAGGCAGCACAGAGTAGCTGATGTACAGTAGTTTTGCACAATAGCTTATTGTGTATTAACTCCCCAATAAGGATGCATCATGAAATGCAGGAAACATTAGCCTAGGAATGTTGTATTTTGTGGGCAGACCTAAGCTGCTCCTGTTCATGCTCCAAGTTACTGAGAACTGCACAATTATCTTTGGCAGGACCTTGAGCTGGCCAGAACTGTGATGTCAAAGGTAGCATGGCTTCTGCACAGTGCAATGCTATCTAATGCTCTGTGGCCTCTTCTGGCCTCCTCCTTCCCCACCCCCCCCAGCCCCCCCCAAACTTTCCACCATGATTTTGAGAAACAAAGTGCAGAAGAAAGTGTGACTTTACCTCTTCTTCAGCATTTTAAGTACTACCCAGTAACACACAGACTGGGGGGAAAGCTGGTCAGTCATTTCTGATTAATGGCAGTATGAAATGAAGTATATTCCACTGGGCAGAAAAAAATGCATAGACTATTTTTGCACTAGGGTAACTATTTGGTCTTCCTTTAAAGCTTTAAATTTGTTGTGAATCTAGTCATGCATGTGGGCTCTGTGCTGTGCTCTGCTAAAAGAATTTTTGATATAAGAAAAAATGTAGTATTTACAGCTACTGTGATAGGGTGTAGTACCTTAGTAACAGTGCCTCTTTATGCTAAAGACCATTACAACTTGGGATGTGTCGCAGGCAACTTTTGGCAAACTTTGTATAATGTAGGGACATTCAATCAGGGATAAAGGCAAGTGTTAGTAGCTGAACCCTCCCTACAACATCTGTATTTTCCTGGGTCTTTTTCTCTACAAGGTTATTTGCACATCTAAGTTCTTTCTGCTGCATCTATGGTAATCTTAATGTGAAATGGGGGAGCCTGGCCTGTAAATCTTTTTCAGAAATAGCTTCTGCATTTAATCTCAAACTGTGAAAAATATTGCAAAGGTATAAATGCATCTTATTCTACAAATAAATTATCATTGACAAAGGAGGTGACACCAAAATTGTTGATAGATTGGCATCTACAAATAATTTTTAATATAAATAATATAATAATAAATTAAAGTTTGAGTATGATACATTTTCATGTAAAAGTGTTTATTCTTTTTTGTTCTTTTCTGGCAGTTCTGTAAACATGCTCTTCACATGCTATTTGAGACCTGAGCTTGAAATTACCTTCAATAAACACACTTTGTGTTTTCAACAAAAACTTCCCTTCAACCTTATGATGCTAGGCAAAGATTTTGACAACAATCATACACTAGCTAGTTTAAACCTGGTTATGGCTTAGGTAGAGAGGTTCATGGAAAGAATGAGCCTGTCGAAGGCATGTATCTGTCCATCAAAAGGTGCTTACTATGAATTTGCTGTTCAAGACTTCCCATAGTCTGCTCAAATCTACAGCTATATTCTGTATTTATATTGTTTAGAAAAAGAGAGTGCAAAGGACATATATAAGAGTTCTTATAACTCTGAGTGATATTTTCAGATGTGGTCCACAAAAAATAAGCAAAAGTTATTTGTCCTTCTGAAACTGGATCTGTCAAATCAGCTTTCAGTAAAAAAATCTATGAGGCAATATTCCATCATACAGCAGAGAATAAAACAGTTGTAAACATGCCACATTACTAATAGCAATGCTGTGGTGTTGTTACTTGTTTCTTTCATTAAAAAAAAAAAATTAAACTATTTTCCCCTGTTTTTTTCATTTGGTAACTTCTAAATGAAGGTTGTGAAGTCCCATGACCAGCTACTTGGTTTTTAGCACAATAGCACAACAGACTCCTGATGTTTTTTACCAGGGTCATTGAACATGAAATAATACCACTAAGTATTAGTTCACTTGTGCTATTTGCCAGCATGTGGTTACGTATTTGATAGCGTGATATGGGTTTTCCTCTTTTTTTGTCATTATCTCTTATGTAAGTATCTCTATGAAATGAATGCATTGGTCTACTAAATGTCAATGGGAGTCCAGTCCAGTGACTGAAGCACTATTTGGCAGTCAGAGGGACGATGTTCTGTTCCTACTACTGCCATCTCCTTATCTATAGCTTTCATCTAGTCCTTTCATCAGCTCTTTGCTTCTCAGCTTCCTCATTGGTAAAATAGGAGTAATGATGCTGAAATATTTTGTTTTAAGCATGTTAAAAACCTCAGAGGAAAAAGGAGTGCATAATATGTGGTGGTTTAAATATTATAGAATAATGTGTTCTTGGATGAAAAACTGTTTCAGTGAATTTACTTTTTCTCAAAAAAAGTCAATAAAAATTAATTGTTAATGTAAGTATGTATATGTGTGAATTCACTAATTCTGATTTAGAAGTAACCTTGGTTTCATGAAATAGAATTAATAGGCCAGCATGTTTAGTTTTGACATTCTACTTTATTAAGAGCCTACTGAAAATGGTTATGAAAAATTGGAGAGAAATCACATGTACATAATGAGACCAAATGTCCTATATTGGTAGCAAGCGATTATCAGTAGACTAAACATATTGAAATGCAAAAGCAGCTGTTGGTTTCTGCTTTAAAAAAAGCCACAACTAGTGTGAAGGTAAATTATCTAAGTAGCATAAAGGTATGCTTCTGTTATGGTTGCATTAATACCTCTGCCTGCATTATGATTATAAATATTGCGGTTTTCTCCAGTGTACATTTGGTGTATCTGTATGTGCATAGCTATTCATATAGTGCAATGTTCAGGATGCTGGCAACGAAAATAAAACCCCCTCACTTCTAGCCTCAAGTGTTTACATGTTTGTGTATGACTAGTAATCTCAGAAAAAAAAGTTTTCAAATAACCGACAAGAATGACACTCCCAAAAAACACACTGGTGCTGTCTGCAGTGCTTACAGAGAGATGTTTTCCCTAGTCTGCATTACTTTCTTTTTATTGTCCCATAATACTCCTATGGTTAGCAAGAGCTATGACCTGCCACTTAATCTTAGAGTAAGTAAGAGAAAAATTTTGGAAGATACATGGTCAAAAAGTAGAGGTGGAACAAATTTTGCCTGGAAGCTGGAAAACAAGCAAAAATTTAAAATTGACTTAGAAAGGGGCAAAAACCAGAGGAGATAATGAAATGTAGCTAAGGATATATTCCCATGTTAAAATAAAAGTGTAATTGTGCCATGCTTGCACTGGCTTCAGCCTCTGCTATATGATTACATTAGGGTGGATAGAATAACTGGAAAGAACACTGCCTAGCAGACCAGGATGCTTGAGAGAGTTGTGCCTTAGCAGATTCTGCTATGGCTTCATTGCTGTTCATATCAGTGCTTTGAAGATTAAAGCTGATCCTGGCTGTGTCCACACATGCTGTTGTCACTTATCATAGAATTATAGAATAGTTTGGGTTGGAAGGGACCTTTAAAGATCATCCAGTCCAACCCTCAGCTTATGTGTATTGCTGTACAGCGATCTTTTAAAAGGAAGTTAAAATGAAATATGTGACAAGGCAAAGACATACAGTCCATAGAGCAAATCATGTCCACTGTTTCAGCTTGATGGAAAGCACTTCATGCCAGGCAATATACAGCAGCTGAGGATCTGCTCCCAAGAGGGAGGAAGCTAGAGAGCATAGGAGCATCAGGTATTTATAAGGGCATGCTGCTTTTCAGAGCAAATCAAGAGAAAGAAAAATATGCATAGTGAGTTAAGGTTGAAAAGCTATCTAGAAAAATTTAAGCCCAAAGCTCACTGTTTTGTCTGCTGCTTCTTCATGATTTCTCTTTAAAGATCATGATCCAGGTGGGGACAGAGCATTTTGTGCCTCTTGTCATTACAAGGAGCAGGTAACAGTAGTCTTGAGGCTTTTTTTTCAACATGGTGTCTTCCCAGACAGTAGACAATGTGGTTCTACTTTCTTCTGCCTCCTGAAAAGAGCTTGGTACCTTGGCTTCAAAACAAAGCTTGATTACTTGGTGTCCTGATTTCAGCTGGGATAGAGTTAATTTTCTTCCTAGTAGCTGGTACAGTGCTGTCTTTTGGATTTAGGATGAGAATAATGTTGATAACATACCGAAGTTCTAGTTGCTAAGTCGTGCTTACACTAGTCAAGGACTTTTCAGCTTCCCATGCTCTACTGACTGAGAAGGCTGGAGGTGCACAAGAAGCTGGGAGGGGGCACAGCCAGGACAGCTGACCCCAACTGGCCAAAGGGGTATTCCATACTGTGTGATGTCATGCTCAGTACATAAACAGGGGGAAAGCTGGCTGGGGGGGGCGCTGCTCGGGGACTGGCTGGACATCAGTCGGCAGGTGGTGAGCAATTGCGTTGTGCATCACTTGCTTTGAATATTCTTTTTCTTTGTCTTTTTACTATTATTTTGTTTCAATTATTAAACTGTTCTTATCTCAACCTATGAGTTTTCTCACTTTTACTCTCAGCTGCCGTCTGAGGTTAAACAACAGCATGTGGCTGTCAGAAGACATACAAAGATGGTGTTTAGATTGTCCCAGAGCTGTGCAAAGTACATGCACTTGTAAATTAAAACAAAAACAAAACCACTTAGACATAGATATCTTCAATCTAGTTTGCTTAAAGATTGTTTTTCAAATTTCATCATCTTCCTCAGAAACAGTCGAGGAAACTACTCAAGTGCTGAAACCATATCTGCAAGATGGGATCCTTAGCTGATAATGTATTTTTGGGAAAGGCACAACACTATACAAGCAAATTATAGGACTACTCTTCTTTTCTTTTAAGCCAGGAAAAAAAAAAATTACTGCTGTCTGTCATTCATCAATATATCTCTGGTTAAATGGGGACCTGGTGGCAGTGATTCTTGTATTCATTTAAGTAAAATCTAGCTTGAACATTGTTTGTTTTTCCCTACCCTGTGAATCTGGGACTTTCCTGCAGGAAAAGTCTGGAAACAAAGACAAACAATCTCTTTTATTAACCCCTTCCTCAGGCCACTTGACTGATACTGAGATCTGCTATAAACAGTTCTGCCTATGTCAAAGGGCCTATAAGCTTATTATTTTCAGGAAATATTTTTATTGCAGCAATTCTTAGTCTCACACATATTCTACTTCTATTTTAAGTCCTTTGCACAGCCTGTTACCTTTTAATTACTCTCCTTAAACTTCTTTAAAACCCTTCATTTGGCCTCCAGTTATTTCTCATTTTGTTTTTATCCTTTGTTGCTATTATTCCCTATACTATTTTCTCACCCAGAGGCCAGCTTTGCTGTGTAGGTCCAACAGGCACTTCTAGATGAAGAAAAGCCTCTGATAATTGGTCCAAGAGGGGATGAATTTGTCTAAGCTGGAAGTAGTTCTTTGAGTAAATGGAAGGGGAGGTAGACATAGAAAAGGAAGAAGAGAAAATGGGATCACAGTACACATCAGACCAGTGTAAATTCTGGCTAATGTAATCACGATGGTACTTCTCTGGAAGATAAAACAACACTGAAGCTATATGTAAAACACAAAATACTGCTGATGGTTACCATTCCCATCTAGTGAAAGAAAATATGTTGCCTTTTCTTCTTTTCTCCTCACTGGAAATGAATCTGTGTGGTTAGCTGTAACACATCAGGTTTCAGTCTGTTCTCACATTCATCACCATTGAGCAGTAATAGATGAGAAGCCTGTAATTTTGCCTGAGAATGAAAACCTTGCAGACACTTTGATTTGTATCTGATTATGCAATTGTTTCATAAATATAATGTAAAATCACCAATGATGTAAACAGCCACTCAGAACAGAACAAAGCACAAACTGATTTCTTCAACAATATTGTGTATTTCTCAGGTAGCTGCTTGCATTTGGATGCACAAAGAATATAATGTATTGTATAGTCTAGAAATATAGTGTAGAAATATTTTTAATGTAGCTACTTTAGTCAGCAACTGTTGCTAACAATATAATCCTACTTTCCTATCAATATAAAATTCCCAATTAATGATTCTTAATCAAAGATAAATTCCTATCAATATAATCCTACTGTTATCAATATAAAAAACCTGTTGCTATCAATATAATCCTATTTTCTTATCAATACAAACCCACTTTGTTTATTAGTTATACCAATGTCTGATCCAGAATTAATCCTTTCAACATTTGCTGTCATGATAAGAATACCCAACATAGAACATCTCACACACATAAAGTAGGAATTACCAAACACATAGTATTATGGGAGTATTTTGGCACCATGTTGCATGCAGTTTAAAGATGTTTGTTCCTAAAAATGGAAACATAATGTGATTTTTTCCTAGGTGATCTTTCAATCTACCAGTGTAGCAAACGTGAAGAAAAACATCAGTGCTATGTCATGCCCTTTTTGAAACATCTGATATTGGTAGTAATATTTTGCTGTCTTCTTTTTCCCCTTCCACTAACACATTAAAAGTTGCTCCTATTTACACCAACCCACAGTATATATTGGGTTCCTGTGTGTTTCTAAGTTTGGTGTTAAAAGTGTGTTTGGACTCCATTGACTTACTCAATGTAAAAATACATACCGTTCCTTCTCAGTGTGTCTCTCAGAATTGTAACAGTAAAGCTCCTAGTGGTATGCTATTTAACAACCCTTACCATATGCCTAGAATCAGAAGGGTAATATTCTTATTCTTACATTCAACAAAACAAAACTGAAACAACAAGAAGATATAATGACAATTATCATTTTAGAATATTTCTTGTGATAGAAATAGAGTAGCAAAAACATTTATATCACCGGTTGCAGCCATTTTGTTCAAAGACAGTTGAAATAGAAATATTTGGGACAAATTTAATTATTAAGACTCACTTGTGAAATAGATTTCATACTGTCGGTAAGTTGAACTATGCCAAACCTGTTGAAGTTATTGCTTAACTTACCAAGTGCTTTGAAGTCCTTCATTATCAGGACAAGAATGAATAGCTCCTTTTAGATCTGAGCCGTAAGTGAATGTGTTCAACAGAGAAAAATTCCACAAAGATTCCACCAGATTTTTGAAATCACTTGGAGAACAAAGGAGAAAAAAGAGAGCATGGTGAAATTGTCAAAGCAAACTCACTTCTAACACCCACGGAAAAAAACCAGGCACTTAATTTTAAAAAAATATTGGTTTAAATCCTACAAACACCTGGCCCTACTGATGCAATCCAGGTGGAAAACAGTAGTAGAATCTCATAATTCACTTGTTAACCACTTAAATGAGGCTTTGGTGATCTTTTTAAGTGGAAGCTGGGATAAAAGCTAAAGGTGAAACTGGAAAACCTGAACAATTTGTAGGAGTTCAAGTGCCTCACTATTCAGAGTGGAAAGCAGTGACTGTGTGGTTGAGATTTTGCACAGGCGCTTTGGCCAAAATTTCTGTGATTGTCTATTAGGCAATTTGGACTCCAAAACAATGAGGAATTTTGTAGTTCACAAAGCACTTGCCGTTCTGTCAAATAAACACATGCTTATGTGTTATTGATATCTAATCAGCAATACATCAAAAAACATTCGTCCTTTTTTATTTCCTCTCAGTTCAGTAGTAATAACAGGCTTAATGAAGTACTTCCACTTTCATAGTATCTTAGATTCCTAACGAATTTCTCATTGAAGTGCTAACCAGGTTAGGGTCTGCTTATTGCCTTAGCAGCTAAGATCGGTTGTGTTCATTTTGGCTGCAGACAGAGATTATATTATCTGTAAATATGGGCCACAGAATTCAATATCCACAAAAAGAAGAATATGCCATGTGCAGAGAAAATATATTTAAGAGTAATGATGGGGGTGATTTTGTCTTTTAAACAATGAGCCTTATTCTAGTTTCTGTCTATGCTCATTGCAAACCATCTGACATGTTCCTACAATTGACTGTCACGGCTTAAGAAATATTATGGTTGAAGACTGAGGAATTGCTTTAGAGTAGGAAAGAAGTGACAGGATTCTGTGAGAAAGCTTGCACAACTATTGCCTGCACTGTCTTTGCAAGTGTATGCAAGTATCTATTACCATAATTACAAGTATTGGAACTCATTAATCAAGTAATATTTTATCATGGTAATGATGCCTTCTGTTGCAGTTCTATTAACCTCCTTTTTTTCAAAAGATAAATTAATTACAGACAAAGCAATTTCTTCGCTCATTTGTTTTATATGATCTAAATATGTTTAGTAGTAGGCTAAATGCTGCAGTGTGGTGACAATAACATGCTATGTCAAAAAGGATTGCAGATACAAATATGCCAGTGGAGGAGCTGCTTATGTGTTGCCCAGAATTTGTTACAGAATAAGGTACGGGGTGCTCAGCCCTTCTCTGGACTAGTCACAACACTACCTGATAGTCATTCTCTCTGTGTTTTTCGTTTTGGTTAAGTTCTTTCTTTTTCACTATTATAAGAAGAAATAATGAAAGATAAAATCAAATAAATGAATATTTCAATGACTGCAAGGGAGGGAAAGATATTTTAATTTTTTGGGTGGTAGTGGAGCATCTAGGAAGAACTTCCTGGCAGATTTTTTTTTTCTCCAGGTTACGTTTCTGAACTGCTTAATATGGAAAGAGGACAAGCAGCTCAGTGTTTTCACATGTATTCCAATATAAGAAAGAAACACAGTCATGATAATGCTCTAAGATTACTCCTATCCATCTTCTAATGTTTTATTTTTTACACTGAAGTATATTTTGTACAGTCTTAGTCTCAACATGAGCGTTACAACATTTAAATCTCAGAATGAGATTAATAAATATAAAGAATAAAAAGATGGTGGCAAACTTTTTAGCAGGGCCTGTTGCAACAGGACAAGGGGGAATGGCTTTAAACTAAAGGGGGGTAGATTTAGACTAGATATAAGGAAGAAATTTTTTACGCTGAGGGTGGTGAAACACTGGCACAGGTTGCCCAGAGAGGTGGTGGATGCCCCATCCCTGGAAACATTCCAGGTCAGGTTAGACGGGGCTCTGAGCAACCAGATTTAGTTGAAGATGTCCCTGCTTATTGCAAGGTGGGGTTGGACTAGATGACCTTTAAAGGTCCCTTCCAACCCAAACTATTCTATGATTCTATGATTCTATGAATTACAGTCCATTAATTATATTGCGGGGAAAAAAATCCCAAAAGAAAGTTGTCTCCATTGTAAATACTAACATATATATACAAAGAGAGAGTAGGAGACTCAGTTCTTATATAGAAGCCTGCAAAGAGTGTATTTCAAAATAGGCCAGTTGATAAGAAAACCAGCTTTATGACCAAATAATAATCTGACTGGTTGCTCATGTGAATGAGTTTGTTTACTTCATAAGTGTTTGGATGATTTGGCTTATGCCTTTTTACAGGAACTAAAGGTAGATGCTGTTGTTAAACAATGCATAGTTAAACATATCTTCCAGGTATGCTTAATTCAGATCTTTAGGTAATTTTTCATTCTGAATGTTTTAATAAATAATTATTTAGCCTTTGAAGTTCCCATTTCTGTACCTGGTGCGATTTCCTTAACGACCTTCCTAGCTGAACCTTCCAGTGCAATAGACTTCCTTGTACACTTTGGTGTAATTGAGCTGGGATTTAATTCACTCCACCTTATTTCTACAGCTTCCTTGAAAGATGTTGGGCCCTGCTGGTACCATTGCTGAGTCCTGTTTACTAAAACAAACAACTATAACCTGACAGATCTTTGATTAAATAGCAGCATTGCTGAAGTGCTTTTTGCTGTTGGTAACCTACTCTGTCATTACATACACTCATTTTTGGAAGCCTGCCATGGAAATCTGTCACTCAGATAAATGCCTCTCCCACTCACAAACACTGCTTATTTACTGTTTTATTATATTTCTCTGTGGCCATGTAGTTTTGCCAATTTTCTTTAACTATTGGTACTGAAGATACTGGAGCCATTTATACCATAACACTTTTGGCATCTGTGCTAACGGTATCACTAGTGATTCTGGATTATCTGTGAAAAAAACAGACTAAAAATACATTGTATTATGTCATAGCTTTCTTCTACCTCTACACAGATTGCTGTATTAGTACACCTGTATCCACTTATCTGCATGGGGAGCTGTGCAAAGGGAGCCTACAGGACTTAGGCATGGACCTTACACTAGTCATCACACTCCCTTCCTCCTCCTCTCTTCCCTTCCTTCCCTGGCAAATTGTGACCAACTAGAAGAAAAAAATAGAACCTGAGCCACCTTCTGTTGAACTCAGGAGAAGACAGACTCCTCACCCACAAAATCCACATCCAGAGCTGAATTTTGTACTCTCTGAAAGCTGGAGACATTCCAACAGGAGAGATTCATCTAATCCATCAGAGAGACATTACAAAACAGGTCAAAATACCTGAGGGTGAAAAGAGCTTGATTCAAGACCCTAAAAGAGAGGTTGAAAGCCTTTTAAGCACCAAGAAGTTGGAACCTTCTTTAGATTTTCCAACCTGCTAGCTGTCATTTCATGTTGCAGACACCCAGCCTGCATTTTACCAGCTTTGCTGGATAATCTAGAGAAGCATCTGTTGCTGTGGAATTTGCAAACAAGTGGTGTATGGTTGTGAGGACACTACTGGCTCTTTTCCAAAAGTGAGAAGTGAATGAAGTTGCTTCAGGATGGAGTTTCACTGACAATGAAGCGTATCTCTTGGAAATCATTGCATACTTTGAAACCTGCTCAGACACTGGCTCAGAGGTTTGAAGTAAAAAACAACAGTCTGCAGTTTTGGGAACCAAATCAATGTTTTCATTTGCCTCTTCCCACACTATCAGTATGATTTCAGATGACAAACTCTTCTTACCTACTTTAACCCTCATCTTTCCCTGTCTTCTCTTTTCCTCCGTCCGTACTCCCACCCCTGAGGAACTAGGAGAGTTTCGGCTGCTTTTACTTTCTTGATGACTATTACACCTTCAGACATCCCCACCCTTTTAGAAGGGTTTGATTTTTTTCAGGCCTGTGATTTGGGCTAGTAATAGGTATTGTCACCGTGTACAAATCTTACCTCCCTCACATCTAGACTATCACAACATAACACCACCTCTCTTTTGCCAGGTCATTTGGAACTGCCTGTGGTTTGGAACAGCTCTTCTTCCCACATGGAGTTTCTATGCCTGCTGAGGAGAAGCCTATCCCGTCCCCCTCCTACCCTTTTTGTTCTCTGGGAAGAATTTGCGTAGCTCTCCTAGCTAATTACTTTTTCCCCATGTACCTGGAATTTTATTATTCTTTATCTGTTCTGCTGTATTGTCAGGCCTAAGCAGCTAAAATAGAAGAGATTTATTTAGAGACACTGAGATGTTAAAAAGCAAACCAAAACCTTACAGTTTCTTTTGCCTACTTCTGACTTTCTGACATGCATGTTTTCAAACTTCTCCAAAACTCTGTGGGAGAGATTTTCTTTTTTAAGTTAAATAAAAAAATCATGTGTAATTGCAAGAATTTCTGAAAGGCAGAGAAACCACAGACCATGGAGCTTAACACATTGATTATAAAATCACAGGTATTAGCAATGGAGAGGAGCAGCTGTTTCTTTTTCCTCAGCTTGCCAACCTCCCCAATTCCTTTTAACCTTTATATCATTTGCAAACAGCAAGTACAATGCTTCTTTGGACAGAGCTAATTCTCTTTATCAAGGTCCTTTTTTCCCTGTCCATAGGAACTTATCTTGTCTCTGCTCAAATACATGGACAAACTTTTCATCTTTCCTACAGCTTTGCACCTGTGTTCCTTTAACTTTTTCTCCCCCAACAAAGAAGGAGAGAAATCTTGCTCATTCCTATATTTGAGCAGATTATTCCCTTTCCTGTCCAGTGAGGCACACTATCTACAGTAGGAGTCTTTACCTTTCACAGCTCCTTTGACTCAGTGGAGAAATCTGTTCCTGGCTTATGCTAAATAGCATCAAGAAAGCAATGAACCGCAAGGGACTGTGCTTCAGACTCTGTGTCCTGTGATGCAATCATTAATAGAAAGGGGAATTTCTCTGTATTCCCCTCAGATAAGCAGTTTTGCAGCACTTAGGAATGGTAATTTTTTTTATCTTTGAATTTTGTTCTTCTGCAGTTGAAAAAATAAAATTTCTGTCTTCAGCTTCCTAACTGGGGTATATATACAAGATGGAGCCCAATTTTTCTCGGAGTTGCCCAGTAAAAGGACAAAAGGCATCAGTCAGAGGTTGCAGCAAGTGAAATTCCAACTAAATACAATGAAAATCTTCCCTGTGAGAATGCTTATGCATGTGAAGAGGTTGTGGAACTCATATCAGAACTCACCTGGACAAGTCCTTAAGCAAACCTGTCAAACTGAAGCTTAGGTCTTCTGTGAATGGGGTGTCGGTCTAGATGGCCTCCACAGAACCCGAGTTTTTCTATGATTCTGTGAAACCAAAAAGTGGACCATTCAGACTATGATCCTGTTCATGAAAAGTTCCAATCACATGGGCAGGAAACAGAAACTACAGTGTATGATTAATCGCACAGCAAATTACTGGCTACATTCCTCACTGTATACAAGCAACAGTCCTTGTTAATAGATATCAAAGTCTCTATGGGAATAGGGATTAAAAAATATACTTAAAAAAAGGAAACTAATGAAATTATTTTCAGTGACAAGTTTGTGAAAAAACCAAACAGTCTGTTCACTGATTCATATAATTATGAATCAATCAGTTTGTTCAAATAATTTGTAACTGACCCTCCCCCACCAAGGGTTTAAATGAATTGCAAAAAAAACAGAATTAGCTGAATCATTATGGTAAAGAACTACTCTGACAGGATTCAAGGTCTTTTTAGGAGCTAGAAAAAGCCAGAAGCCCTAGAAGAGGAAGAAATGAACAAGCAAGAGAAACACAGTAAATCTCATTGGTAAACAAGGAGGTAAACCAGTAAGTTTCTACCTCTGAATGAGGAGAGAGCTTGACAGAAGATATTAAATACAAAGAAAAAAAGGACACAAAAGTACACAGGCCTTTTAAGGTCCCAGGAGGCACCTCTTACCATATCACAAGACAAAGCAATAGGCTCAGGTACTAGAAATTATTTCTGTGGCCTGGTTCCTAGCTGTCAGACTAAAATGACAGGTTTAGGAAAGGAGTGGTTTTCCTTTTAAAAAAAAAAAAAAGGCCAGCTAATTTGAAGGATGGCAAACTTGTTTTTCCTGTTGCTGTTAGACAGTAGAGTTGACTCATTCCTTTTGTTGAGCAGAAAATTAAACATATTATTAAATTTTATGTTGAGTGGTTATAGCACATGTTCTGATATGCAATGCCAGTCTACATTGTGTAAAGCTTCGTAAGATTCTGTAAGTCTTCAGTCTTCAGTTATTTAACAAGCCCTGATGTTAGATGAATTTTTGCTAAGACCTATTCTGCTGAGATGTCCTGCCAACTACAGCTGAACACTTATGATGGAGTTCATCAACGGAGAGGGTTGCTTTGGGTCAATTGCACCTGAATGAGAGGTGGTGAATCGTAGCAGAACTCATTCCGTCTCATCACTCTGATCTCTTATTCCTCCCAGATAGGTTTATGCTTGTTACATAACTTCTGCATTATTATTTTGCTGTGTTTGGTAGTGGTGCTGAGACATCCATAATGAATTATTAAAGAGAAAGGTAAAGGTAAGCACTGGTCATAGGTCAAGTGGTCTGAATGGGCAAATGCATGTTGTAAATCATCAGTTTAGAAGTGACAGCTGATCCCACAAAAGTATAAACTAGATTATTTAGCAACAACATTGAACTAGGACAGACCAGAGGGCTCAGATCTTGGAGACTTCAGTGACAGAAAGTCACTGGACTCTACACTTATCTGCTTAATTTCAATTCCTGGAAGAATTCTAGTATGAATACTCAACCTACTTGTTAAACCTATATGAAGGAAAAAAAAGAGATTAATATCTACCAGCTTGGATTTGTCAAGAAAAAATGATGTTGAAAGAATCTAATTTTGTTCTGTGCTATTGCAACAGAACTTATGGGGTAGGGTTGAAACAGCATATGAAATATATTCGGAGATACAAAAGGATTTTGGCAGTCTTGCATGCCTTTCTCATAAGCAAAATAAACACCATTGTCTATATGAAATTATTATATTGTTCATAAACTGTATCTAGACCACTATTAAGTTTTCAGTGGTTCTTCAAATGGAAAAAAAAATGTATTGATCTGGTTCTTCTAGAATCTATCATGGATTTCTAATGTTATCCATAGTTGCCTCCTTTTTACTTGGATGGAAGACATAGGGAGTGCACTTACAAAATTTGCGGTTAAACTAAGCTGAGTGGGGTTTGCAGATTATTAAAAAACAAGACTCAATTTCAAAATAATGTTAACAATGTGATGAAAATAGTCCAAAATATAGGATGAAATTCATAAAGAAAACTACAGAAATGTACAAACACCTTATGGTTTCTAATTTAAATTTGGTCAGAACTTAGGGCAATCAGCTATATGAAGAAGATTCTGAATTTGCAACAGCAAGACTACTTGTGTGGTATCTATCACCAAGAACAAAAATTTGTGAATACTTGTCTGAAAAATTCAGCTCTCCAGAGCCTGACCTTAAATACCAGCTTGCCCTCATTTTTCTTTTTAAAATTAATTCTATGTAGAATGGGCAGCTAAGGTTCAGGCGCAGATTGGGTGTGAGTGCCAGGCAGCCATTTTTCGCCTTTGATTTTAATATAGATGAATCGAACATACGCTTAGTTGTATTTCTTTGGCAAAATAGTGGTTTTCAGATACTGTTTTAATAAATTATCTGTATAATATATATGCAAAGTATTCTCAAATGGTAGATAGGAGAACATACCTTCAGTGAAGGAAAGACTTAAATAGAGTTACTTTATCCTATTTGGAAAAAAACAAGTCTCACTTTTGACTTCTGCATCCCATGGTTAAATTTAGTGTTTCTGTCTTTATTTTGCCCCAGCCATGCAAACTGTTAGCCTCTTTCTTTTTTTTTTTCTACCAAGAAATTTCCTGCAGAACAATCTCTCTTTGGAAGAGATGAGTGACCTGACTCTGAGTGTTAATGAAACAGCATGAGGTCAATCTCTTCTTTCAGGGATTTCAGTAGAATATCTTCTTTCTGGAGAGTTAACAATGATTCAAAGTAAAAAAAAAAAAAATATAGAAGAAATTGCAGCAGCTTCCCAAAACTGAACTGCTATTACAAAAGTAAAGGCAAGTTTATGTTTTCTAGTGTTTGCAGCCTGAGCAAATAATCTGGTACAATAAATTTACCTTTGGCAAGATCACATACAATGCATGTGCTTTTTTTTTTGTGGGCATGTCTTTGTGTATGTTGGACAGTCTTCTTATATTTTGTAAAGCAGAATTATGCAACAGACTACAATGGTTTTGTTTCCTTCAACTATTTTATAACACCTGAAGGTCTTTTCTATTAATAAAGAAAAATAAAAATGAAGAAACAGTAGACAACCATTAGCTAAACGAATCCAGAGAGCTACCACTTGATTTAGAAACTGTTGAATCAATTTCATGTCAACTCAGAAAAAATATATATTACATAAAGTACGGTAACATTTGTATTAATGTCTACATTAGGGTTGGTCATAGGATCTCTGTTTTGCACCAGTTTGTGGTTTCAATATTGTATTTTTCATAACTATACCAAAATGATCTTCAAATGCTCAAAGTCCAATGTACCAGTGTGCCACAAAAGAAACCTCTTCTGAGTGTTTTAATATTGTTATCTGGTCCACGTATTTTTGCTTGTTTTTGGCCAATGGCAAGCCTATTATAATAATGTACAGTAAGTTGGATCATGAACTACAGGGCACTGAGGAGAAAGATTAAATAAATATTATCATACTGAATTACTTAATACTGGAGAGCCCCAAGGCTCTTGTGAATGCAACCTTTTCCTGCAGAACCAGAGGAAAGTATCAGATATCCTGCAGTGACTATCTCCTTTCTCAGAGCCCTCATACTTCAGGAACAATATTGTATAAGAACAGTAGGATTGCATGAAAAAAACTTATTTTCACTTCCTCAGCACTGAATTCTGGAACAATAAGCAAAGAAAACATTAAACAACAGGGGTCCTTTGAGGAACCAGTAGGTACTAAGAGGCAGAGTAAATTAACAACTGAGGAGCATGGTACTGTGGCTTCTACTGTTGAAACTAATGAATATTTAGGTGTACATATGGATCTTAGGCAAAGGTATTGCTGTACTGGATCTTATAAGAGGAGCAGCTGACCCACTGGTAATTTTGACCTTAGCTATGTAGAATCATAGAATCATAGAATCATTAAGGTCGGAAGAGACCTCTAAGATCATCGAGTCCAACCGTCAACCCAACACCACCATGCCCACTAAACCATGTCCCTAAGCACCTCATCTACACGTCTTTTAAATACCTCCAAGGATGATGACTCAGCCACTTCCCTGGGCAGCCTGTTCCAATATTTAACCACTCTTTCAGTAAAGAAATTTCTCCTCACGTCCAATCTAAACCTCCCCTGGCGCAACTTGAGGCCATTTCCTCTCGTCCTATCGCCAGTTACTTGGGGGAAGAGACCAACACCCGCCTCACTACCACCTCCTTGCAGGTAGTTGTAGAGAGCGACGAGGTCTCTCCTCAGCCTCCTCTTCTCCAGGCTAAACAATCCCAGTTCCCTCTGCTGCTCCTCAGAAGACTTGTTCTCCAGACCCTTCACCAGCCTCGTTGCCCTTCTCTGGACACGCTCCAACATCTCAACGTCCTTCTTGTAGTGAGGGGCCCAAAACTGAACACAGTATTCGAGGTGCGGCTTCACCAGTGCTGAGTACAGGGGCACGATCACTTCCCTACTCCTGCTGGCCACACTATTTCTGATACAGGCCAGGATGCCATTGGCCTTCTTGGCCGCCTGGGCACACTGCCGGCTCATGTTCAGCCGGCTGTTGACCAGCACCCCCAGGTCCTTTTCTGCCAGGCAGCTTTCCAGCCA
>NW_008824545.1:305735-314624 GCF_000699105.1 Pygoscelis adeliae | reverse complement strand
TTTCCAGCCACTCTTCCCCAAGCCTGTAGCGCTGCATGGGGTTGTTGTGGCCAAAGTGCAGGACCCGGCACTTGGCCTTGTTGAATCTCATACAGTTGGCCTGGGCCCATCGATCCAGCCTGTCCAGGTCCCTCTGCAGAGCCTTCCTACCCTCGAGCAGATCAACACTGCCGCCCAACTTGGTGTCGTCTGCAAACTTACTGAGGGTGCACTCGATCCCCTCATCCAGATCATTGATAAAGATATTAAACAGAACTGGCCCCAATACTGAGCCCTGGGGAACACCGCTCGTGACCGGCCGCCAACTGGATTGAACTCCATTTACCACAACTCTCTGGGCCCGGCCGTCCAGCCAGTTTTTGACCCAGCGCAGAGTCCACCTGTCTAAGCTGTGAGCCGCCAGCTTCTCCAGGAGAATGCTGTGGGAGACGGTGTCAAAGGCCTTACTGAAGTCCAGGTAGACCACATCCACAGCCTTTCCCTTGTCCACTAGGCGGGTCACCTGGTCATAGAAGGAGATCAGGTTGGTCAAGCAGGACCTGCCTTCCATAAACCCGTGCTGGCTGGGCCTGATGCCCTGGTTGTCCCGCACCTGCCTTGTGAGCGCCCTCAAGATGATCCGCTCCATGATCTTCCCCGGCACTGAGGTCAGGCTAACAGGCCTGTAGTTCCCCGGATCCTCCTTCCGGCCCTTCTTGTAGATGGGCGTCACATTGGCCAGCCTCCAGTCGTCCGGGACCTCCCCCGTTAACCAGGACTGCTGATAGATGATGGAGAGCAGCTTGGCTAGCTCCTCCGCCAGCTCTCTCAGCACTCTCGGGTGGATCCCATCCGGCCCCATAGACTTGTGAGTATCCAGATGACGTAGCAGGTCGTTGACCGCTTCCTCTTGGATTATGGGGGGTTCATCCTGCTCGCCATCCCTGTTTTCCAGCTCAGGGCGCCGAGTACCCTGAGGGTAACTAGTCTGATTGCTAAAGACTGAGGCAAAGAAGGCATTAAGTACCTCAGCCTTTTCCTCATCCTCGGTGACAATGTTCCCCCCCGCATCCAATAAAGGATGGAGATTCTCCCTGGCTCTCTTCTTGTCATTAATGTATTTGTAAAAACTTTTTTTGTTGTCTTTAACGACAGCGGCCAGGTTGCGTTCTAGCTGGGCTTTTGCCTTTCTCATTTCCTCTCTGCACGACCTAACGAGATCCCTGTACTCTTCTTGAGTCGCCTGCCCCTTCTTCCACAAGCGATAAACTCTCCTTTTTTTCCTGAGTCCCAGCAAAAGCTCCCCGTTCAGTCAGGCCGGTCGTCTTCTCCGCCCGTTCTTCTTGCGGCGTACAGGGACAGCCTGCTCCTGCGCCTTTAAGACTTCCTTCTTGAAGATCGTCCAGCCTTCCTGGACCCCTTTGCCCTTCAGGATGGTCTCCCAAGGGACTCTCTCAACCAGCGTCCTGAACAGGCCAAAGTCCGCCCTCCGGAAGTCCATGGTAGCAATTTTGCTGCCTCCCCTCCTTACTTCACCGAGAATTGAGAATTCTACCATTTCATGGTCGCTAAGCCCAAGATGGCCTCCGACCACCACATCTCCCACCAGTCCTTCTCTGTTTGTAAACAGCAGGTCGAGTGAGGCACCTCTCCTGGTAGGCTCACTTACCAGCTGTGTCAGGAAGTTGTCTTCCACACACTCCAGGAACCTCCTAGACTGCTTCCTCTCTGCCGTGTTGTATTTCCAGCAGACATCTGGGAAGTTGAAGTCCCCCACGAGAACAAGGGCCAGCGATCGAGAGACTTCTGCCAGCTGCTTGTAGAACGCTTCATCTGCCTCTTCATCCTGGTTGGGTGGTCTATAACAGACTCCCAGCAGGATATCTGCCTTGCTGGCCTTTCCCCCTCATCCTTACCCATAAACACTCAACCGTATCATCATCACAATCGTTGAGCTCTATACAATCGAAACACGCGACTAAGTCATATCTCTCCCGCTGCATATATCATTCTCTTAGATCATCAGAGTGAAGTCCAGAGGACAACTGTGAACTTATTAGCCATATGGTTGAAAACTAGGGAAAGTCTTTTAGTCTGGGTAGTAAGCCATTTTAAAGAGATTTGTTAATAGCCAAAGAATTCTGAAAAACATATTTATTCTCAGGATTCGGTAAAATTGCAAATGCCAATTTCATTTTGTCAAAATAGTTTAGACAAATTTATCTTTAAAAGTTCTATTTTCTTTTTAGGGTATCTTCAGGCATATCATCAAAAGTTATAAGTGAAAACTAGAAAATCTTGTAGAAAATACTTTATCAAATGAGAATTAAAGAAATGTTTTCTAAATAAGTGAAGAAAAGGGCAGGTTTCTTAAGTCAGAAGAGTTTTTTACAATACATCTGGAAAATTTAAAATGGCTTTTGTTTTCAGTATTTCAGTATTCCTGAACTTCCTTCTCAGTCATATGTTTAAATATGTACTCTTGCTCATTTTGCATTTAGGAGAACTCACAAAGGAAAATACTGTGGAAATTACATTACCTGTCTGTGATATTTCAGCTTCTAATGTAAGTGGCAGTTGCTGTTTAAAACTTATGATCTGTCCCATTTTCAAGTTCGAAATGGACTAGCAGTCCACAGAATTAATAATGGTATTATGGCACTAGACAAGCACAAAATAAACTCCCTGCAATTGCCATTAAGCCGCACATGTAATGGCAGTCTCTGTTCTCCAAAGGGAAGAGGATCAACATATTTTGCCACTCCAGAAGTGGCAAGAAACAAAAGAGTACTCACAGTATATCGTGGGACTGAATTAAACTTATTTTCTATACTATGAGGGGTTTTTTGGTGACAGTTAAAGCATATCTGTATCAGTCCACTGCAGTATTTGGGAGACTACAGAATTGCAATCCTTATGCACTATATTTGGCGGAGGTCTTACAACTGCTCTTAAAACTGTCGTTATTGGTTAATATTTTCTATTACTGAATACCATCCAGTTCCTAGTATTGCACTCCTCAGTGTCACATAGTTCTTTCTGTCTAGCCTCCTGATCCATCCCTGATTTAAGCATTCTACTTGTTTATTGCTCCTAAGTCATGATCAGGACTTGATGAAACTTCAGCCATGATGAAGAAATAACATGAAATAGTTTTCTGTTAGGAAGACGAGGAACACCTTACTTCCTTTATCTTCATCAACTTTTCTTCTTCTTCTCCTCCTTCCTCAAAGTCCATATATGAATCAGAAAAGTACTTAATGTGTGGTCTTTGAGAAATCCTGCAAGTAACCTCCTAACACAACTATCTTTTCTGCACTCTGCTGCTTATTCTGTTACATATTCATCATCCAGGTGTTGGTTTTTTTTAATTAACCCAGGTTTTTTTTTCAGTATTCTATTGTTTTTCACATGCTACTTTCCATATACTCCACTGAGGTACACCTGGATGAAACCCATAAAATATTAGCTATCTTATCATAACTATATAAAGGATTTGTTTGATACAATATATTTTTTATTAAACTCTCTTGAATTTTCTTTCATTTTTCATTAGTTTCATTCATGTTTGCTTTAAAATTGGCTCTACAGAACTGCATGCTACTGAGATCAACCTAATGAACCTGGATTGCTTTTTGCTTATCTTTGATTATATAGTCTACTTTTGATTTTATAGCTATGTTAAAAATACTTGCTGCTAGACTTGAAATTCCTTAGAATTCTGCAATGGAAACAGTCTGCATCTTATCTATTCTTTCTCCACTACCTTTTGCATGTCTTCCTTAATGTACCTATGTGGGTATATTAAAGCTTTTTGCTTCCCTTACATCTGAATTTTCCTCTTCCATACCGTCATTTCTAGTAAGCCATATTTACATTTTACCAGCTATTGCAGGCATCCCAAGGGATATTCCTGAAAGAGCTGCTTTAAATAGTTTTGTCTGGAATAGTGCTTAGGGGAAGGAAAGATTGTGTACAAGTCATTCTTCTATATACAAGTCATATCCTGAACTTAAATGTTGGTCTTCATCTGAGGTTAACATTTCTGAGAAGCAGTGGGCTGGCTGTTATAACATGGGTCCTGCCATTATTTAAAAGAAGTTGCTCCTTGTTTGCTATCTTTCAGGCACACCCATTGGCTAATACTGCCAGTGTAAATAAGCCAAGATCTTAGCAAATTGTACAAGGATATAATAAACTTTAAGGATACAATAAACTTTAAAAAAAAAAATCATTGTGAAATAATATTCTAGTGGGATCACCAAGAACAAAATATGCATGACAGTGCATATTCCAGAGTCTTCAGGACTCTGGAGAAAGGACCAACAGTGATATGAATTCTTCCATTTGCTTTAGGGAGCATTTTCTTTTCCTCTGTATTCTCCTCCCTGATTATACATTCCCTGCTTTTAGTTCACCATACTAAGAATTCTTAATATTTGGTTCCCCACTGTATGCATTTTTCCATCAAGTTAAACCTCCAAGCAGCATAATTAAGAAATAACAGAGGTGTAAGAGGTAAAGTATCATCAGCATATAAACGTAGAGTTCCAGGGGGAGTTATCATAGAACCAATGAGAGAATCTCTGCCAAAATTATGAGAGAGCTGAGGGATGCAGCTCTGAAAAAGCTTATTGTCAGATCTATATTTCCCCCCCCCCCCCAATATTATGAAATTCCTCTAAGACAACAGTGATATCTTGCTGGTTGTTGGGACTTTTATTTACTTATAATTTAGCAATACAAATATATTGCTCATGTTATTCTTTATCATTTGTATTCCAGGAGTCTCTCAGGTTGCTCAAACTGGGCTGGGGCTCTCTTGTTCTTGGCACCTTACATTCATGTGGGAAAGGATGGCTTCAGTTCTAAAAAGCTATGAAACTAAAAGATGTTGATTGCCATTTCTGTTATGAATCATCTATGTTAGACTTCTTCCAAGCTTCTCTTTGTATATGTAGATAAGTAAATCTGTCTTGAACTATAGTCTATCATAGATGGAATTCAGCCTGCCAAATTTAGACACTTAGCAAGGCTTGAGAGATCAGACTGTGGGAGAAGGAATTTAGTTTTCCAAACATAGTCAGCCACATTTTGTAGACAAAATGTTAACACATTTGAATATTCATAATGAGCAATCCAGGATGAGCCATCACATCTAACTCAGGTACTTTTCCCTCCCCACTGTCTGTATAAGGAACTTAGATGTCTCAAATGATGATTCTTTCTCAAAAATCATTACATCTCCAGTAGTGTAAAGAAAGTTCCTGCAGCTAAAGTCCTTAGAATCCACTTTGTTACCTCTTTAGTATAGACATTTAAAGGAGAGAGTGCTGATTATCCTTTTGCTTAGGATCTCCATGGGCCTGCAGAAAATGGGAAATCCTAGTCTCTATGTATTATTGAGCCTGAGAGGGTAGAATCCACATCCAAGAGAGTTTTCTGACCACAGGAGTGTGAGGTGTTCTGCACCAGATTCCACATTGTCTTGGAGGTGGTCTCCTAGCAGCCAGGAATACAGGAATGTGTGAGTCAATCAGCCTTAGGGAGATTAGGCAAGTGGTAGCTTGGCATTACTTGATAGTTTACAGTAGGCAGGTGGGACTGGGAAGACTTTCAGCACAGATCAGGTCTTGATGCAGAGGCAGAGAAGAAGATACTCAGTTCACTTTAGCTGGTACCTCTGGCTATGTGTAGATGTCCACTGAGCAGCCCAGATGCTTTCCAGATAAACAGACTTAGATGATGCTACGCAGGAACGGTTAGGACCTCTATGACAAGGTCTTTTGGTAGCAGCAACATGGGACTCTGGAGAAGGCTATTCATTTCAGCTTTCTGTTCTTTTAATGCAGTAGGAAAAGATTAAGAAGAACAGAATGAAAGTTTGTGTTATTTCCTCAGAGATAATGCTGGCTTTTGTTACACAGATAACATTCTATATAGTAAAAGGGGCATGAAATATAGAATCAAAAATTGAACCCTCTGTCATTTTCTGTTGTCTGAAAACTTGCATGGTTACTTTTGGCTGAACTACAGTATATTAAAGTCTGCACAGATGCACTTTTGTCACAAGAATGCTATGACACTATCTATTCTTAGAATATGAAGGCAAAGTGAATGTGAAGGATGTGAGAAAGATGCGCATGTAGCCTAGCCAACAGCAAGGAATAAATATTCTTGGCCGGCAACTGTACTGTAAAGGTTAAAAAATCAAAAATATGTTATGTTATTTGCTGGAAATGTTTGAGGCTGGGTTATTAAACAGCAATTGAAATGACTAGAATAACAGTAAAATGCTGTTTGATTTTCTAATTATTGTTGAAGAATGCATCCTGAGCCCAACCTCTGTGGATCCTCTTTTGAACCCACTGCAAATCATGGTTTTTCTCATGCATTATACATTAAACCCGTATGGTAGTGTGAGGTGGAGGTTCTCTGGGGAGAAGCTCCATGCTGCTCTTTGCACTCCAGGAGCGAGAAACAGTAAAAAAAACAAGAAAAGAGAGAGCAGAAGGGAAGATTGCAGGAAGGTACATAACTATGTTAATCGCTACTTTAAGGCTGCCTTATTTTAAAAAGAAATGAACTCTTCTAGGAAAAGACCATTATTTCCTTGCCACTTATGACTTTTTTTTTAACCAGAGATGTTTTTAAACTCTGATGATGTTGTACCCTGTGCCAATTATAATAAACACCTCTGCTCTGTCTGGTGCCAAGATAAGCGTACAGATCTGAGACAGTTACTGTATGGCACCAGCTTATGGAGCAACGGTTTCATTTTTACGTGCTATTAGCTTGGCATTTATTAGGTATATATAGTCATCTACACAAAGAAGCCTGGGTTTTATTTTTGTTCAGATACTTTCATGGAAAATCAGAGGCTGCAGTAGCATCTTTACATATAACTGAGAGGAGTTGGGGTTACACACAAAGATGCTTCAAGAGAAGAATTTAATGCCTTTTTAAATCATAAGATAGTAGAGAAACTTCAAAATTAGCTTCCTTGGCTAACCTCAGAAAGATAATGAATACTACATAGAGAGGAAGAATTAAAACTTTAAAAGCAGCACCTCACATTATTTTATATGCATCAGTTGTAATTATGAGGAAAGGCTGGAAAAAAATCCTTCTTGTGAGGTACCTTTATTTCCTCCGGTACAAAAGAGAGCAAAATATTTTCCAACTTGGCTAAAGGAGGAAGAAAGTTTGGGGGCATATAAATGTGATAAGTATTAATTTTTCACTCCTGATCTTTTATTTCTTTCTCATTTCATCTTGGCTTTCAACTTCACAAGGTGGAATCCTAGATTTTCATCTTATCCTGTCTACCATAAACTTGAATACTTATGTTCCTTTTTTGTTCAGGAGATAAACTTCATTTAAAGACCAGCATTCCCTGCTGACCCCGCTGTTTTGAATAAATGCTGACAGGGGCAAAATCTCCCATTCCTTGCTGAAAAGAAGAACTGCCTCCATTAATGATGATTAAACGTGTCAGGAAAAGTAGCACGATGGGAAATGCAACCAGTGAATTTGATATTGTGGGGATCTTCTGGGAAATTAGAATGGGACCAATTTTTCTTTTCCTTTTCAATCTGTTCTCTTGCAATGAGAAAACTTTCATTCAAAAGATTAGTGAGGGCAACAGTACTATGCTTTCCGTCTTCGGCACTGGCAAAAGTGAAGGCTATTAGGCCTCTTGGCTGAAAACAGCTGCCACAGCAGGGGTATAGCAAGAAGAGGAATGCAGCCACTTACTAAATAGTGTAATCCCTTCCATATGTTCTTGGGCTCAGTCATCAAAATATGGGAAGAAGAACTCTGTAGACCTCAGAAATGGACTGTATTATGTGAGGCAACCAGATTAATTTAAGATTACAAGCACTGGATTTTTCATACCTTAAATGTCCATTGTTGCCTGATACAAAACTGTTGTGAAGCTTGTTTGAAATAAACACTTCAGTATGCAGCTATTTAGGAGGGAAAAGGAAGATATATACTAGAGTATAGTTTCTACTAAAATTAGGACATTGAAATGGTCTATATTTTTTAGTGAATGCTTGCAGATCTGACTTACATCTTGACTCTAAAATGATCCTTGAAAATATAATTGTTCAAATTTAAAATACTCTGCAGCAATTCAATAAAAACTTCGAGCCTTTCCCTGCTGTTTGAAAGCAAAACCAGGCTATTATGAACTTGAACACTGTTTCTGCTTCTTCTAGTGAACGCTGCCACCTGTTATATTACCTGTGCATTACCACATAACATATGAGAGCTGTTGTCGTTACTTTGTCATACCAGCAGTTTTGTTTCTGGGTTTGAACTGGCATAACTTGATGTGCTAGTCTCAAGGATTCGGTCTGTCTATAACAAGCAGATTTTAACAGATTTTAAATCCTGTTTCTTTTATAAAACACTGAAGTCTACAGTTGAGTGTAGTAGTCGCATTAACTCCTATAGGTTGAGTCATGATCTGTGGAAATGGTTAGTTATTAACTGAGTGGGCACATAAATATGAGTGTTTTCATATGGCAATTTCATGTGTGTTTTTTTCCTGTGTGTTGTAGTATTTGCCCACTGCTTTGTGCAATGGATTTGAATCATCTGGACTAAATTATGTTACTTTATCTATATTTATAAACAGTGAAAAAATTACTTTATAGGAATATTCTGAATGTCTTCACTCTCTAATATTTATATTTATTCTAATCTCCTGTCATATGTTCTTCTAATAATTGGATAAACTGCACGGGGTAAAGAATGAACAAATAACCAAAAAATGCAGAATTGTTTGGCCTAAAACAACAAGGGTTGTAATGTCAAATATTGTAGCTGTAAAAGAAGGAGAACTTTCATAGTTCTGAATTACCTTTTTAGAATAGAATAGAATAGAATAGAATAGAATAG
>NW_008824545.1:301305-305429 GCF_000699105.1 Pygoscelis adeliae | reverse complement strand
CTGGGGCAGACGATCAAGGTCCAGCTCTCGTCCTCTGCTCTGCTATGCAGACAGAGCCCCTGGCCCCAGCCAGGCCAAAGGCAGAATAGAATAGAATAGAATAGAATAGAATAGAATAGAATAGAATAGAATAGAATAGGCTTCTCACAGGACATGCCTTCCAGCCCTTCCACCAGCTTGGTTGCCCTCCTCTGGACGCATTCAAGTGCCTTAACATCCAGAAAACTGTCTGGAGAATATTGGATGGGTTGATATCGCCACTTTCAGAGGCAGGTAGTCAAACACTTGTCTTGCAGCCCCTATATGTTGCTCAAAGTGCAAGACAAAAAGGTAAATAAATGTTTCATCCAGTGACTAGTATGAATCAGTGGTCTTTTACAGAGTGAGTACTCCCGCAGTACAGGAACATAAAGTTACTTGATCTCTATCCACACCTGCCTGAGAAGAAGTTTTCTGTTCATTCTTGTATTCTCCCAGTCCTCTTGATTTCAGTCATTTTAGCACAGCCCCCAGCCTCAACAGTCTCAGACCACAGAAATGCGGTTGTCACAGAAGTGTGTTTCTGTGTTTCTCTGTGGCTCCCATCATTTTTATTCAATTACACTTTGGTGCATAGGGAAGACGTATCCGGAGTGATCTACTTCTGTCACTTATGACAGAACTGCTATTTGCTGCATTGTGTGCACCAAGCAGCCTTGCTTTATTGCAGTTCTTTTTTTATGATGATCTAGGACAAGCTTTGTCAACAAAACAACTAAATTCCTGTTCTCTCATCTTTCTTTATGATCTGAAAGAAAATTGGCACTTGCTATGTCTAAAATAATTTCCAAAATGGCAGCAAAAGTGCTTAAATATATTCAGTGTGCTGAATGCATCAGATAAATGGCAGGCTTGGCTCATGTTAACAAGCTTTGCACTTTTTGTGTTCTTTTCATCTGTGACAAAATCCAGCACTTACCAGCCATTAAAGTTGCATTGTGCAAGTCAAAAATGCAGATATTTCTAGAGAATTTTAATCATATAATCACTGTACAAGACATTCAGATGTCAATATGCTCAGAATTTTTTTTTTTTACTCAATAAAACACGCACATAGACAAAGTCAAGAATTCTAAGAGACAAGATTTTATTTATGTTCAGTAAAACAGCTGTTTTGAAGATGGCAGTATTGATGACATTATCAGGGACTACACCAACCAAAAAGGTCATATCCAAGAACAGTGAGAAAATATATACATGAAGGGATGTTTTCAAACTCCAGAAATCTATAAATGATGCCACAGGTGATTAGAGCAAATATATTACAGCAATCTGCACAAGCAGGTGCTGGATATGCCACTCTGACTTCTGACATACAGAACAAAACGTGCCTGAAGTGAATGTGACAATTTTCCCTTCTTGCAGTTATTGTTTCTGGTTACCTGCCTATTCAGTCAGTCAGCATGATGGTACTTAATATCAGCACCTTTCTCCTACGGACCTGGGTCACTGGGCAGCATTTCACTATTCCAGGGCACTACACAAGGAGAACAACAAAACAGGACCTTCAAAAGAGCTCAAACAGTCTAAATGCAAGGGAAACAACAGGAAGGGGATCTGTGTGAGGACAGGAGGAGGCATGCACCAGGTTGCTCAGCACAGCTCCTCAGCCTCCCCGCTGCCTGCCACTTTGTAAACTATTAAAATATTTAATACAGCACATGTAAAAAACAATAAAAAGGGGAGAGAAGGGCAAAGTAAGTAGAAAAAATGCCATGTACCCTGACAGCCATTTTCAGTCATATAACACTGTGCCTTTATGAAAAGCAAAACTTTTAATCAGTTCATCACCATATAGACGACATGGAGGTGACATGCTTGTATGCAGAACGCAGGGATGTAAATGAAAGAAGAAAGGTTCATTACTTCAGGTTGGCTTCAGTTTTGGCTGTCCCACTTCAAGTTAGCTGCAGTTTCTGTGCCTGCCAGTTCAAGATGGAGTTGGAACTTGGATTTCTGAAAATCAGAAACTGAAAGAACCCTTTTCTCACACTAAACATATCTGAAATTCAAACCAAACAGAAAGTAATTTTAGATTTGGTGAAATGTAAGAAGAAAAAAAAAAACAGACCCTTTCTCATGGTCTGAATTTTCAGGCTTCAGGAAAGAATAGAGCTCTCTCCAAAAAAAAAAATTAAAAAGCTCTCAAAATCCACAACTAAAAGATTTTCTCAGTAAGCAAAAAGAGTCAACACTAGAAAGCTCACAGGATAGGTTATTTTCAGGTACCTTTTCAGGTAAATGGAAAAATTTAAATAAGCTTCAGAAAATTCTAGATTTAGATTTTCAGAGCTCTCAATTTCTTTTAAAACCCCAAAGGAAGGAGCCCAGATATTAAAAAAATTTCAGGGAATAGGTAACTCTTGCAGCTTTTCTTCGAAGTGCTCAAAAGGCCAGTCACTTTATCTAAATCAGGAGCAGAGCTCTGCAGAAAGGCTTTCTAACAAAGTTTTGGCTGTTTGCTGAGCCCAAATACGTAGCTTTCACAACATGGCACCTGCAACAAAAGCAAGAGCCAACTTGTGTTGTCAAAACAACATTTATGAGACAAATACCTGCTAGGGATCAGAGGGACAGAAACTCACTCTGGCTGTGAGTTTGCTGGGTTTCAGGGTTATTATTCTGTAAGGTGAATCTTAACTGTAAG
Source organism: Pygoscelis adeliae (assembly GCF_000699105.1). NCBI lineage: Eukaryota > Metazoa > Chordata > Aves > Sphenisciformes > Spheniscidae > Pygoscelis > Pygoscelis adeliae. Next base: position 302,743 of record NW_008824545.1, on the reverse strand, counting down.
GTGAATCCTCACAACATCCTAATACTATGACAGACAAATATTATGAGAATCTGAAAAATTACAAGTGAAATAGAAGTGATGAGAAATTCCTTTTCTGCTGTAATTTCAGAAGTTATCTTTGTTTCCTGGGTTGACATGAGCAGTAAGACAAAGAGAGATATTTTATCTTTCTTACAAGTAAATTTTTTTTGATCCCTGTGATAGCACTGCAGCATTTCTTTATAAAACTATTTTTAGCCAATGGCATGGGTTATATCAGGTCTTAATTTCATCCCCATTTTCTTTAAACTGGACGATTTTTACCATAAGGATTCCTAAGAAATCTGTTCACATTGTAACAAATGTAAGTGAACATCTGTGAGTCACTGCTCATTTGTTCAGGCTATTAGCAAATACTAATTTCTGACTATCTCAGCTCTTGACATGATAGCAACAGGAAAATCTATGCTCCCATTCCTAGTGCATTTCTAGAAACACATCTCTGTCTGACCCTTCTGGTAACAATCACATTGTCGTGGTTTAACCCCAGCCAGCAGTTAAGCCCCACACAGCCATTCGCTCACTCCCACCCAGTGGGATGGGGAAGAGAATCAGAAGGGTAAAAGTGAGAAAACCCATGGCTTGAGATAAAGGCAGCTTAATAGGGAAAGCAAACGCTGCGCATGTAAGCAAAGCAAAACAAGGAATTCATTCTCTACTTCCCATCGGCAGGCAGGTGTTCAGCCATCTCTGGGAAAACAGGGATCCATCACATGTAATGGTTACCTGGGAAGACAAACACCATCATTCCAAACATCCTCCCATTCCCCCTTCTTCCCCAAGCTTTTATTGCTGAGCATGGCATCATATGGTATGGAATATCCCTTTGGTCATTTGGGGTCAGGTGTCCCAACTCTGTCCCCTCCCAACTTCTTGTGCACCCCCGCCCTGCTTGCTGGAGGGGCAGTCTGAGGAGCAGAAAAGGCCTTGACGCTGTGTAAGCACTGCTCAGCAGTAACTAAAACATCCCTGTGTTATCAACACTGTTTTTATCACAAATCCAAAACATAGCCCCATACTAGTTACTATGAAGAAAATTAACTCTATCCTAGCCCAAACCATCACACACATTTCATTCTATAGCTTCATGAAAATCACAGGAATTACAGAAGGGAGGTTTTTCTCCCTTACCACTTGAATCCAGACCAAGCCCAAAGAAAGGGAAAACTATCCAAGACTTACAAAAACACACCTGAAGTGAACATTCTGCCTTTTTTGTGTAGCCAGAAGAGTAAGAAAACAGATGGGATACACCTATGTATTGAATTATAATTCCATTTGAGTTTCAAGCTGATCTTGTTTTGTCTGAAATTCCTGGTTTTAAAACAAGGTTAAAAGAATACCTGAAAGTCTAACTTGCATGAAAAGCTGTGTTGTAAACACACAGCCCAGCTTTTCC
>NW_008824545.1:293805-296305 GCF_000699105.1 Pygoscelis adeliae | reverse complement strand
TATAATAAGGTTATATTTGATTCCAGCCACTGGCAACCTGATGACAAATTCACAAGCAGAAAGTATTTCATTAAAAGTTAGAACGATTTTCCTCCTCCTGACCATCTATATGCGACTAAGGTCATGTGCTGCTCAGTCAGAGCTTCACAGAGGAAGGCCAGTGGGAATAGGAAATCTAACTGCTCTCCTGTTTCTCCCAAGCACATTTGTGCTTGTCCAAATTACCTTCAACACACACTGTGTGACAGCTGACATCTGCTTCAAGAAGCATTACTTGATGCTCTTATCTGTCACCAAAGAAACTCTTATCTTGGATGTCAATAAACTAAACTGTCAGGCAAGGGGGACATGAATTTTTGATGCTGATATTTGAGAGAAGGATGAGTCTGAACATGAATATATATGGTATGTAATCCTAGTGCTATTGAAGTTGGGACAAAACTCCAGGAGAAATACGCTTTCCTGGCAATTTACTGTCCCATATTGGTTTTACCTTGTGGCAGGATATTTTTCAGCCTCAAAGGACACAACAGGTACAGCTGGAACTTGAACTTTGTGTGCAGTTGCAGAACTAAAACTCTGTGGAAATTGAGACAGGGAACTTCATGGGTGTTGGAATAACTGTGTTTGCATGGCTGGAGTGCTGCAATGGATGGTTAAAAGCTCTGCAAAAGGCAAGGAAGTTAGGGAGAGTGGGTAGCCCTCTGTATTAAGGAGCAGCTTAGATGTATGGAGCTCTCTATGGGACAGGTGACAGGCTGGCTGAGAGCTTGGCTGAGATGAAGTAGACACCAGTGACAGTAATGTTTTGATGGCCGTTTGTTACAAATCAGGCAATCAATATGAGCAGGCTGATGAAGTCTTCTTTAAATAACTCAAGGAAATCTCTGCATCACAGATCCTGGTTCTCATGAAAGACTTTAGCCTCCTGGACATTGGCTGGAAAGGAAGCATGGCAGGATGCAAAAAATGCAGGAGATTTGTGGAGGGTGTCAGGGAGAACTTCCTGCTAGAAGTGCTGGATGGGCCAGCTGGGGATGATGCGTAGCTGGATTTGCTATTCATAAATAAGGGAGAACTGGTTGGGGATGTGATAATCAGTGATAATCTAGGCTGTAGTGACCATGAAATAATATAGGCCAACATCCCAAAGGGATTGAAGGAGGAGAGTCACAGAGTGTAGATCCTGGCTTTCAGGCTTGTTCAGTCCAGAGAAGAGGAGGTTTCTGGGGATCTAACAGGAGTTCTCCCCCTCCTTCCTACCAGTACCTAGGAGGAGGTTATTGAGAATTAAAAAACAAACTCTTTACTGTGGTGCATGATGGAAGTATGAGAGACAATGGGCATTAATTGAAACAAGAGACATTCAGACTGGATAAAAGGTAAAACTTTTTCTTCATTAGGGGCGAAAAGTGGTGGCACAACTTTCCCAGAGAGGTTGTACTGTCTCTGTCCATCCTTAGATGTTTTCAAGATCTGACTGGACAAAGCCCTGAGAAACCTTGTCTGAGCTCAGATCTTAACCTGTTTTGAGCAGGAGATTGGACTACAAACCTCCCAAAGTTCTTTCCAACCTGAAGTATTCTATGATTCTATGAGCTCTGCAGTGCAGAAGTATTTTATCTTCTAGATCTTGCTCTATCTCTTTCTGCATCCTTCTACAAGAGGAGAAAACTTTGGGGGAAAAGTGCACATCTTGGGGAAGTGAGGAGGGAACCCTTCTTATTTATAATAAATTCTTGCTTCCCTTCATCCTCTAAGACCATTTACTTCCTTGTTTAGTCACTGGCTGTAACTATCCTTCAACCTCATTCGGAGCCTGCTCCACTGTGGTTCATATGCAACAAAAACTGTTCTTGCTAAGTCTTTGTCCATCTGTAAATAAACCAATGGTCCTTTAGCTTTCTACTTGCCCTCTCAGGCACTGTCAGTCTATTTTTTCCCCTTTCTTGAATGGCTTTTCTTCCTTTCTTCCACTACTCTTTCTTCTCCAAGTCCCTCCTCTCCCCTTCCCCACCATCATTGTTTTTTCATTGTGTTCTTTAGAGGTTTCCCCTTGACTTTTAGACTTCAAAAAACTTGGTTCTTTGTTGCTTTCTCTTCAATCCGAGTGATTAGATTGGTAATATCATTTCAGTAATTCATGAGAAGTAGCCCCTAAAACCTGTCTGAATCATATGTGGAGACTGTCCTTCTAACATCTCCTGTGCATTTCTAGCTCTTCAACTCAGGTTCAGCATAGTTTTAAAAGTGCTTTCAATTTTCACTTCTTGTGTGTCCTGGTCTCGGCAGGGATAGAGTTCATTTCCTTCCTAGTAGCTGGTACAGTGCTGTGTCTTGGATTTAGGATGAGAACAAAGTTGATAACGCACCGATGTTTTAGTTGTTGCTAGGTAGTGCTTACACTAGTCAAGGACTTTTTAGTTTTCCATGCTCTACTGACTGAGAAGGCTGGAGGTGCACAAGAAGCTGGGAGGGGGCACAGCCAAACTGGCCAAAG
>NW_008824545.1:276482-293593 GCF_000699105.1 Pygoscelis adeliae | reverse complement strand
GCTGCTCAGGGACTGGCTGGGCATCGGTCGGCAGGTGGTGAGCAATTGTACTGTGCATGACTTGTTTTGTGTATTATTATTATTATCATATTGTTATTATTATCATTTTATTTCAATTATTAAACTGTTTCATGATGGAAGTATGAGAGACAATGGGCATTAATTGAAACAAGAGACATTCAGACTGGATAAAAGGTAAAACTTTTTCTTCATTAGGGGCGAAAAGTGGTGGCACAACTTTCCCAGAGAGGTTGTACTGTCTCTGTCCATCCTTAGATGTTTTCAAGATCTGACTGGACAAAGCCCTGAGAAACCTTGTCTGAGCTCAGATCTTAACCTGTTTTGAGCAGGAGATTGGACTACAAACCTCCCAAAGTTCTTTCCAACCTGAAGTATTCTATGATTCTATGAGCTCTGCAGTGCAGAAGTATTTTATCTTCTAGATCTTGCTCTATCTCTTTCTGCATCCTTCTACAAGAGGAGAAAACTTTGGGGGAAAAGTGCACATCTTGGGGAAGTGAGGAGGGAACCCTTCTTATTTATAATAAATTCTTGCTTCCCTTCATCCTCTAAGACCATTTACTTCCTTGTTTAGTCACTGGCTGTAACTATCCTTCAACCTCATTCGGAGCCTGCTCCACTGTGGTTCATATGCAACAAAAACTGTTCTTGCTAAGTCTTTGTCCATCTGTAAATAAACCAATGGTCCTTTAGCTTTCTACTTGCCCTCTCAGGCACTGTCAGTCTATTTTTTCCCCTTTCTTGAATGGCTTTTCTTCCTTTCTTCCACTACTCTTTCTTCTCCAAGTCCCTCCTCTCCCCTTCCCCACCATCATTGTTTTTTCATTGTGTTCTTTAGAGGTTTCCCCTTGACTTTTAGACTTCAAAAAACTTGGTTCTTTGTTGCTTTCTCTTCAATCCGAGTGATTAGATTGGTAATATCATTTCAGTAATTCATGAGAAGTAGCCCCTAAAACCTGTCTGAATCATATGTGGAGAAAATAGTTGGGGGGGGGGGGGGGGGGGGGAGTTATTTAGAGACATTCCCACTGCTCTCATCTCCTACTGCCCTCTCTCCAACAAGAAATTAATCTCCATTATGAAAACACCTCTTCTTCACCTCATTTTTTTCTACGCTTTTTTCCGAGATGGTATTTTAACCTGTCCTTCTAACATCTCCTGTGCATTTCTAGCTCTTCAACTCAGGTTCAGCATAGTTTTAAAAGTGCTTTCAATTTTCACTTCTTGTGTGTCCTGGTCTCGGCAGGGATAGAGTTCATTTCCTTCCTAGTAGCTGGTACAGTGCTGTGTCTTGGATTTAGGATGAGAACAAAGTTGATAACGCACCGATGTTTTAGTTGTTGCTAGGTAGTGCTTACACTAGTCAAGGACTTTTTAGTTTTCCATGCTCTACTGACTGAGAAGGCTGGAGGTGCACAAGAAGCTGGGAGGGGGCACAGCCAAACTGGACAAAGAAACATTCCATACCATGTGACGTCATGCGCAGTACATAAACTGGGGGAGGCTGGCTGGGGGAGGGCCGCTGCTCAGGGACTGGCTGGGCATCGGTCGGCAGGTGGTGAGCAATTGTACTGTGCATGACTTGTTTTGTGTATTATTATTATTATCATATTGTTATTATTATCATTTTATTTCAATTATTAAACTGTTTTTATCTCAACCCACGAGCTTTTCTCACTTGTGCTTTTCCAATTCTCTCCCCCATCCCATTGCCGGGGGTCGGGGAGGAGTGAGCGAGCGCCTGTGTGGTGCTCAGTTGCCGACTGAGGTTAAACCATGACATTGTGTCATTGCTGCTATACCATTTCTTAATCTCTGTAGACAGCACAAGCAATATGATTGTCACTCAGGCCTGTGATGTCACTGTGGTCCTGACTTGCACCTCTCTCTGGATCCTTACATCCAAACTACTTGTGTTACATTTTCGGTGTGTTGTTCAGTTTACTCTTTGCCCATATGTGTCCTCTTCTTCTTACCAGAAACACTAGTCAAGTGCATTTGGATATGCACTTTGGATATGTTGGGGGTCCCAGTCTTGATGGAAAAGCCATAGTCTTGATGGAAAAAAAAAACCACATTGGCTGCTTCTTTGCAAAGTGACTTCATGCCTTTTGTCAATGGTTTCTTTGCATCCAGAAGTCTTCCCCACCATAGGAGTGCTGTGTAGTGTATGTGCATTAAGTCTAGTGCAAGCCTGATGTCCTGGATATTTGTACAATAAGCCCCAGCATCTTAGGCAACATGAGAGGCATAGAAAAACTGCATGGAATGTCACTTGTTAAAGAAGTTTCAGATATGCTGCATGATTGCTTTGCACATAACCACTTTCCTGAAAGTACTGGATTTATGTAAAGGCAGTTCATGTTCCACAGATCTGACATTTCCCAGAAGCCCAGTAGATATCTGAGGTAAGTATGATAACTCTATGCAGACTTTTTCTGCACATAATATAGTTTAACCCAATGATTTACATAGCTAAAAGTCTTGACTAGGCTTACATAATTTGCTGCCTCAGTCACAGAAAAATTCATTGATCTATCCTGCTTATATGCTTCTGATAATTTTGATTTTTTATCACTTTATCTTATGCATATTGATGCATCCTTCCACTACCTCCTCTCTCTTTTCTACCTGTTTGTCTTTTCTACACATCTTTTGTGATCTTCCATGCATCCAGCATTCTTCCATGTCTCATGATGAGCTTCCTATATCCAGTTATTACCCATTTTCACATCAGTAATTTCATCCCTTATCATACTGTGGAAAAACTCCCTGAAACTTCATCTGTCCCATCAGAGTCTCCTTTTCTGCAGTGCTTCTGAGGTTAAAAAAGTGTTATCTTTGGGGGTCCCAGGGAAGCAGAATCTGCCCCCATAAGCTGCTGTTCCAGTATATTCACCCACTTGCCTGCTATTGAATGGTCACCTCTTGTTGTCTACACAGATTCTGACTTCTTGAGAGTGAAGTTATCCATAGTATTCTGTGTTTTCATGATGCCTAGCACTGTGTGATCATGGCTGTGGTTACAGTTTATTGATTCTAGGATACTACTGCTAAAAATAATAACAGAGCTCATGTAGAAAATCTGTCTTCTAGTTCTGCTTCTAATGGCAAATTATCTTGAGAAATATATTGATGGCCAAGGTGCATGCCAGTTTATTATCAGTTCAGCAACATGCAAGGCAAATCAATCAAACAGAAACACTAAACCAACATTTTCTAATCTGAATGAACACTATATCAAATAACTGAAATGAAAAGAAAAGATGGGCAAACTACAATGCTCAGCTGGCTTCTAATAGCAGTACTTCATCACGAAGCAGCTATTTTCCTGTGGAAATATGCAGTGCTGATTTTGGAATGTATGTCATTCTGAACGATGTAGCTGGTGAAAGGATTCATGACTGCACAAAGTGATTAATTAATTTGGAAGAGATTGTTTCTAAGCACCAGAAGAATGGAAAAAAGGAACATTTTAAAAAGTGCAGTGACTGTAATATATTCTCCAGATATTGGCAGTTTTACATTGATGGGGTAACTTTTGCAACTGGGAATGAAAAAATAATTTTAAGACACACCCTCAGTTTTTCTACAATTAATTCAACAAGATACCAATAGCAGAAGTGGTTCCGTACTGCTTTCCAAAACCAAAGTAAAATTAAAGAATCCTTCCTTTGTAACAGCAGCATAATGAACAGTGGGAAAAGGGACATGATTACATCTTTAAAAGCTGTCTATGTTTTTCCACTCAACTCCTCTACACACAATCTAGGTAGGTTTTGTGACGTACTTCTCTTTAGGAACTGGGATGTTGTATTACCGTTATATATTGAGAGACCTCCCTTGGCCAAGCAAACACCATAGTCAATGTGAAACTTCATGGAATTTGACAGATGAAATGTACTATTAAGATACATTAACATTTTTGGTTCTTTGTGCAAGGATCATTTGATTTGAATTATTAATAGGTCTCCATTGCAATACAGAATAAATGTTCACTTCCTAGTTAATCCAGTTTGCTTAGAACCAGAGCACATACCTGTGAGGCAGGGAGCCTTTTGCAATAATGTTTTGCAAGCAGGTAGTCTGAATTTTCGCCCTGCTTTACTCCAGTGCTCCTAAGAACAGATTCCACCCAATTTATTTATGTATTAGCTTCCAAAATTTATGAGATCACAGGTCAAAGGAGAGGTCACAGTTCATAGGGCAGGCGAAAAGTTACAATGTGTTAAAGCAAATAAAGGAAAAAACAAATGTATCTGGAAACAGATAGACAGACACATTTATATATTCAAACTACAGAGTTCCCACACTTTAATATATATTAACCTTACATAAGTTTGATTCCACAAGCTGAGTTTACTCAGGTTTTCTTTTGTTCTTCCAAGTAGCTGAAGAACTATATTTCTATTGACATTTTTATGACCTATTTAATCTTAAACACTGAGAAGCATTATAAAACATTGAAACACAGGTAATTAAAAAATTCTACTCAACTTGGCATTTAAAAAAATTCACTTATATAATTTTTACTAATATTTTATTTTTTAAAAAGCCCAAGAAGCTGTTCAATTATTCTTTTTTAAAACTTTTCTTAACGCACATCTAAACTTGAGTTTCTCCCATTACATTGGTGTGTTTTTTCTCAAACTGTTCCTACAAACGACCTTTTCTCATGGTTATAGTAAGCAATATAAAGAAGGGCAAATACCCTGACAAAACATGTTAGTGTGTTTGGCATTCACCCTTTACATAAGAAATAAATCAGCCCTAACATTAGTTCATAGCTCACAAAGGGAAAAAAACTTTGATATATTGGCTTCACTATACTTCAACAAATGGACAATTTGTTTACATTTTGAGTAAAAAGAGAACAAATATAACTTGGAAAATACTAACACTGATTTCTCAGCCTTCTGCCTGTTCTTCATGGAGAACATCTTCATTTTACATGCTGAGGTCTTCTCATGTTTTCACCTTCCCATATATAACTATAAATCTGCTTGAAACCTAGTCGTCAGTTGTGACACACAAAAGAGCAGCTTGATTTCAAACCTGCTGTTAGACACTGGTCTGGTCTTAGAGGTCTCTTCCAACCTTAATGATTCTATGATTCTATGTGCCAAGCCTGACCTCTTCTTACTTAAGCACAGTTGTCTTTTGCTTCATTTTAGTCAGTTCTCTGATCTGAACTGTTCTCTTCACCTATTTAATGGGGTACAATATACATACAAGCATAGGCTCTATTTTGTAACATTTTTATCAAGTGCCTTCAATACCTCAGCACTGAGTTTGAGTCTTTCTCAGTCTAGAATAAATTGTGATTTGAAAAGTCTATTTACCAGTGCTTAAAACATTGGCAGACACTATTGCTCCAAAATCAAACAGTCTTTCTTTGTGAGATGCGCTTCTGGTTGGCATACGGAGTTGTCTTTTGAGTTCAATTGCAGCTAATGCGAAATTAAGATGTGTCAGTCACAGAATGTGACATTTCAGTGCTACACAGTCTTAGGTGAAGCAGAAAATTTAAGTTGGACAGAAATGGATAAAATATTACACCCAGTACCATATGTGCAATGAATGTGAAGAGAAAACCTCTTGGGAAAAGCTGTGGGGGCAATGGTCACTTCTTGTTCATGGTTAATTTCTGAGCATGTTACTGATGTGGTTCAGCCCAATCTTTTAGCTCCAGCTTTGAACATGAAAGGCTCTTTTCAGCTTGCTTGATTTTCATGACAATTCACAAGATTTACTTGCTCCTTTGAAGGTTTTTCTCCATTGCTTATGCTCCACTGTCTTGCCTTAAAAAAAGACAAAAATATTAGAAAGTAATATGGAAAAAAAAGGATATTAAAAAACCAAACCAAAACAAACCCAAAACAACAACAAAAAAGCAACAACAAAAATACCCCAAAGCCTCACATAATGTGGGGGAAAACACCTTGAACAAGATAATCAACAGATGCTCTAGAATATGGCAGGCATATGAAAGTAGTGGATTGGAGAATGTTGAATCTCCTAGATGCCCGAGAAAGATGAGCTGTTCCTCTGAACTTCAACAACAGGGCCAGCTGAAAAAGCAGACTCTTTCCACCAAGGCTCGTTTGCTGAAGTTATCAACTCTCAATCAAGTTCTGGGTTTGGGCTTACTTTAAACTGCAATATGTGAATGAAATACCTAATATTTTTACTTGGAAAATACTTTTTTTTCTTAGCTTTCAATATATATGAAAACTTTGAATATAGAGGAAGAAATTGTTAATGTGTGTATACTTATTCTAGTAGAATGTATTCTGCATCATTCAAATATTCTGAATTGGTCATCTCTTATATTGCTTATAATTTTCAGGAAAGATACAAAATAGTGACAAAGGTTTTACAGTATTGAATTTCATATATAGCCTCTGCTCAGCCTAAAAAGGCTTGCCAACATGTCATCTTGTCTCCTGATTTGCTCACCTATTCATTAAAAGGTGTTATATACCTGCTTTTTCATTTCTTTAAAGGTCATCTTTTTCACCACCTGAAAACAGGTGTTTTTTGTTTAAGAAAGCTTGCTGACACTTCAAATAAATCTATAAGTACTTTTTTGACATTATGTTTTTCAAGGGGAAATTTTTTTTAGCAAGAAAAAAAATTCTAGTTATCAATTTCTTTTCCTCAGAATTAGTTGGAACATTTGGCTTATGTCTCAAACTGACTAGCAATGCTGTGAGGCTCAGTCCTGAACTGTGAGTTAAAAAGCTCAAAGAGGCTTTTGATTATCTGTTCTTTCTATGACATTAAGTTGAACACAGTTAGACCCATGTAAGGTGTTACCAGTTAGCCATATAAAATGGGCTAACCAAAAAATGGGACAAACAAAATTGTTAGTCATGCCTAGAAAAATTTATCTTTCAAATATGGAGCCAGTGACAGAAGTATTTGTTTTACTATTAGTTCCTAAATTAAAGCAGAAAACTCTCACAGCAGTCTTGCTTAGACCCCAAATTTTATGTATTTCTGTGTACGGCCTCAGAAACTAGCACAGCACCATGCCATTTCAGCCTGTTGGCCTTTCCAGGTATGTTCTGTAGATTTACAGGACTGCCATGTGGGAATCTATAAAGATCTCCAAACTAAACAGCCAGACAGCAGCTTCTGTCAAGGAGCAGGACCAAGGAGCAGTAACCTGATTCAAACATGTATCTTGGGTGAGATATGATGTACTTTCAAATTCCTAACACCTGTCTGGCATGTTGGGCAGGAAAGTCCTTTGATTTCTTTGTCAGTTAATACTGAAAAAGAGCAATATAAAAAAATTTCAGAAATCCTGCTGCCAACCGTGTAGAAGATGGCAACACATATAAAATTATGAATGGATCACAAGCTTTAGCCCCAGTACCCTTGGTGAGTAAGAACGAATGATTCATTACTTTTTTTAATTAACGTTGACTGTCTCACTGACCTCAATTATATGTTAAGCATGGCCTTTTGGAGTGAATGACAACAGGTAGTTTAGGTATAAAACCCCAAATGGAACAGTTAAAACAAATTTTTTAAGACAAAAGTTTCTAACAGCAATATTAATGTTGGTGCACAATTTGAATAAGTTTACTGTTTTAAGAGCACTCAGAATACTCTGATTAATTTCAGAAAAGAAAACCTACTTTCAATAATTTATCTAGATCAAATAAGCCCTTTTTTTCTAAAATATCTCTTGAATGTAAATAAAAAAAAAAGTTGGTGACAAGTACATCTTACAGCACATGCTGTATTTCAGCTCTAGTAGGTCCTTCAGTGCCAAAGGCACTTCAGGAGGAAGATTCCAGTGTTTCCCCTTTGGCATTATTATAACAGGAATCAGCAAGGCTGTACTGCCTGAATGAATGCATCTGCAACTAAAACCAAACATGTTTTAAAATAATACCAAAGGCCAAGACATACACAAATTTTTTTCTTGGAGTCAGTTTGCTAGCAATATACATAGGATGGAGTAAAGCTAATAGAGAGTTACAAAAATGTACCCTATTGAAGAAGCTTTAAACATTGTACATATTGTTCTGGCTGAAGTTGCTTTGCTTCTTTCAGGAAAGCCCTAAGTTTTCTTGCAATAGAAGGGAGATAAAATTCTTGCTGAAGTGGGAAGACTTACTGTAGGCTCTCTGCTAGCAAAAGATAATGATAAAGACAACAGAAAATCCAGTAGGAGACCAAAAAAGTGAGAATACTGAAACAGAGGAAGTAGTTATAACCTCTATCAGTTCCTCAAAAACCAATAACAAGTTGATAGAGATGTGCACAAATTTCAGTTCTGCAAAATCACGGAGAATTTTATGGGGTTGGCCTATGTACCCTATGATCAAGAACCTCAGCTATTAAAAGTGGTACAGTTCATAATCTTTCTTTTGAGATATTGATTTTCATCCAGCTGCTGTGGAAGTCCTGCCTCCCTTGTTTACAAGGGCTTTTCCTGCTTGTTAATATCTTCCTTGCTTCCATGGTTTACGGTTGCTGTTATTGTAGAAGCAGACAAATATTGAGGTAGCTAGAGCCAATCTCATGGTTTGAATATCAAGAGTCTTACTCATGAGCAGCTAAACCATTACAGAAATCTAATTCTCAGGTTACTTCCAGAGGGAAGTAATTCTTCCCATTGAGCATGATTTCACAGAGATCATGATGCCTCCTGACACAGGCTTGGTCAGAATTGCTTTTGGGAATGATGGTAAGATTGCCAAGTGCTAACACACAGTAATCCCCAGATCAAACATGCTCCTTTAGAGAAGAAATCATAGTCTCTGTTCCATGCCCATGCCTAAAGACTGTCTAAGAAAAGATTTTAAAAGATAGAGAAAGTTGACTGTTCCTAGACATGGCTTACTTCTTCAATAACTGACAGAAGTGGAAGATATGAAACTGGACAGGAACTATAAGGGCTATGTTAACATATAGACTAGACCTGAGCAACATCCTCACTTGTGTTCACTCCCTTTCATTACATACTTGTAAGAGAAAGAAAAACATGTCCTAGAAACACTGCTTCCCTGCATTGCTTACATATAAATGCAATGCTTCCCTTACATTAACACCTATAAATGTAGCTCATCAGACCTTTAAATCTAGCTCATCAGACCTTAGAAGAAAAAGGTTTAAACATCCCAGGAAAAAAGATAATTTGGATCTAATTTATTTATCACTGATAATATTGGAATATTTAGTCATATATTTAAGGGAACAAAAGCATTCGATTCAAATAGATAAATAATTTACAAAATAATGTGAACAAAATTTTTATTTGATTTGCTGGAAGATAGTAATAGTATAAGGTCACTGCAGTGTCCCTATTCCCCTCCCCATAAAGTCTGCCTTACAAACTTCACAGCTGTTGGTGTGAAATAACAGCACTGGAGGATTCATGGTTAGGGGCTAGCAGACCTTGTGGCTGCATAACAAAAGAAAATGCCTTCACTTTAGAATCATAGAATCATAGAATATGTTGAGTTGGAAGGGACCCATAAGAATCTTCGAGTCCAACTCCCTGCTCCTCGCAGAACTACCTGAAATTAAACAATATGATTAAGAGCATTGTCCAGATGCACCTTGAACTCTGACAGGTTTGGTGCCGTGACCACTTCCCTGGGAACCCTGTTCCAGTGCTTCTTCAATCTCTTTTCCTTTGATAATCTTCTTTGGAAACATTACAGTGCAGTGTATCCCATGTCCCTGTCAAGATGAATGTGTATGTTCTTGCTTGGCAGTGACTCTGGGTGATAATGTGTTCACTTACAGGGGCACTAGGAACCATTAGCGGGGCAGTTTTAAGTTCATCTTTTCCCATGGACTGTGGTGTGGTGCGCTGCTCCTTGTGTGGAACCCAGACCATGATGCTTGACTGCGAACTGCTGAAAGTTGCTCCAGCTGAAATGTATTAAAAATATGAATGTTGTCTTGTTATGTTTGTATCTATCTAAATCATAGGGTCATCCTGATATGTTTAGAATTCTGTCTGCTGGGATCTGGTTTGGTCTGATCTTTTATAAAGCTCAATTGCAGTTTTGAGCACAACTACAATTGCTCTATGTCAGCATGAACAGAAAAAAATGGGAAGAACAAAAATCCCAGATGTTTACTCAGTAACTCCACTGTCAATAACTCTGTGTAGTCATTCAAACAAGATAATTTTCTTTTTTATTATTTCCAAAGACAATATGAAAGTGTTCAATATCTCATTTCAAATTAAAAGCTATTAAAAACATCACATTCCCTCAAAGATATCTAGAATAATCAAGAACTCTTTCCAGGATACTGTTGCAGTTCAAGACTTTAGTCCATCTGCTGTATCTAACAATTCCTCTAAACATTAGGCTGTGGGAAAAAGAGCCAGAAGTCTCAACCTGCCTTATTTACTGTTTTCTAGATCACGGTCATGTTTGGGTCACCCAAAGATGTCACAGAAAACTAAACAGTATGTGTCTTTTCTGCTCGTTTTTTACTGTTCTGCCTGGTGAACAGAAAACTTATTTATCACAGACATACTGAACTGAATATTTCTTTAATTCTGATGACAATCAAGTCTGTACTTGGTTTTTCATGGCATAGGATTGAGTATCACTATCTTGGGGCTGTTGTCAGAAAAGTTTCTATTCCAAGTGTATGTAATCTCATTACTGAGATTCACAATCTAATTATTGAATTGAAACAGAAAACAAGAGGAAAACTCAATTATGAAGAGCAAAGCAGAGTCTTAAGAAGCCTGGATTGAAACACTTTTCTGAAATACCATGTAGAAGTAATGTATCATTGGGGGATGGCATAAAATGAGGTTTTCCACAGGTCTTGTGAAGTAGCTGGGTCCTAGTACACTTCCAAGATTTCCTTTTTATATACAGAGCACATGAAAAAGCATCTGAATGGACAGGTGTATTTCCTTTGAATGTCCTACTTTGCTGTTTAGGGAAAATGAGAAAAAATACTTTGTTCAGTATTTTGTTCCATCTTCAATGAATGATTTTTTGTTTCTTTGCTTTGTTTTGGAGAGGAAAACTGAGATTTTTCTCATTACAGTTTGAATTCAGTTGATTATGTTTCAGTTTGAGTAAGGAGTCAGAATGTCGGTATGGCACCCGGTAATGCCCTTGGTAATTAATTCTTTGGTCTCAGAGCAGAGGAATAACATTTTGTATCTGTATTTGTTCAAGTTTGTATATCTGCATGTAGTTTATGGTCAGGATTATAAATTTCATGTTTGTCCCCTGAACAAACACAAAAATTATAATCCTGACCATTTAAAAAAATACTTTATTTTAATATTTATATTTGTGCAGCTAGTTAATCAAGTGGCTTCTGTTCCAATGGAGGGAATTCTGAGACATTCATTATTTCCACTGAAGAAGCCTGCGGTATACCAAGGCATGCTGGGAAGCAGTGTTAGGAAATAGAGTTAGAACTCTTCCTTCACTTTAGGGAGATTTTTTTCTTCTTTGTTTGGAAGTAAGTTTAGATTAGAGGAAATCCTAAAGAAGCATAGGTTCTCCTATACTCAGAGATGTGAAAGAAACAGATGAAAGGACCTTCTGACAAGTAAAAGGCTGTGCATGAGTTCTTTGTGTGAACATTTGGATTCACAAAGAAAATAGGAGAAGGATCAGTTAGGACTGATCAGAGAAAGATGTCATGGACTCATTAACCAATAAGTCTCTAAATGGATCAACACAAGTGGACCAGAGGGAATAGAAATATTCTTCAGATCCTGGCACCAAGAATTCCTAAAATAACTTTTAGTATAAGAATGTCCCTGGTTCTTTTGTCCTTCTATTGTTTCATTCAGAATACTGTGCAGCAAGACCGCCATAGGGTATAAATTTCACAATGTTATTAACATTAACGTATACTCTTATGGTTTACAGCATGCAGTTATAACCACAAAGATTGCAGCGTATAAGTGCTGCAATTGAGAATTTGATCTTTTTTCTTCTCTTCTTTCTTCACTCTGTAAAGCTTCAGCATTGATCTTTCTCTCTAGTGATCCTATTTATGGTCCCATAATGGAGACCCAATGGCCAAAAAAAACAAGAGTAGGAGCCTCCACCAGAGAAAGATGCACAAGGAAGTGCATTTTCCAGTCCAGTAAAAATATGTAGAGCATGGGAGAAAGAAGAAAAAATATGGTCAGTGTGATCTGCCATTTCTAGGATGTTATTTTTGTTTTGCTGAATCCCATCAGATAGACTTACTGTCAGTGCCAATGTATAAAATGCGATATTGCTCTCCACTGCAATTTGCACATTATCATAATTCATTCAGGTGGAGGTAAATGTGCTTCAGTCACCGAAATGTGTAAGCACTCCACCTACCAAGGAAATGCAGCTGCCTCTGGATGGAGAAGCACAGCAAAATGCAGAAGCATAACCATTTGCTCTAGATGGAGAAGAACACCACATCCAACTAGAACAGCATGTCAGGAAATTTTTTGCTAGGGGAATAAAATTGCAAAGATATTTGGCCCTGATGCCAGAGTTAGTGACAGCATCATACAAAACTTGATGGTTTAGGAATACTTGTAAAGCAGCATTTCACCTACACCTGTGTAAATGACAGCTCATCCACTCTCTCATGCATGTATGTATTTCATGGAATGTAAATTGCCATTTCACTCTTCTGGCAGAGACCTCCTTTTGTTTTCTGTAAAATATGGTAAAGACCTTATTAGCTGTTCTTCATACAGAATCAGGTTCTTCCTTTCTCCTTGGAAAGAAAGTGCCACAGCAGACAGAGCAAGGACACACATTTCACCATTTCCACGTTAACGCTAACTTTCAGAGGAATGTGTTAGAATGAGACAGATTGCAGAGAATGCACTTCACCTAAAATGTATTGAGTAACCATTTTCTGAATGAAAATGATGCTAAGTGATGCTTTGTAAAATGCTCAGCAACTGAATCTTTTAAACCATGACTGATAATGGAATAGTGGTTAATAAACCTATGTATTATTCTCCCTCAAAGCAACTGAAATTCAAATAATCAAAGTCAAGGAAAAGGCAAAGTGACAGCATTTAATTAAATGCTGATCCCAAAGAAGGCTTCAGACTTTGCCTATAGAAAGTTCTGCAAGCAACAACATCCAGACAAATCAGTTGCTATTTATGTGTACCTGGACAAGCTAGCTTCCTAAAGACAATAAGACAATTGACAGAGTGTAAATAACTCTCTGCATTCTTACAAAAGGATATATCACAATAGACCTAATTTCTGTGTTCTAGTTTCTCCCCCTCCCCCCTTAAAGAACAAAATATAAACTGATACTGTACTAAAATTTCAGTACACACTACATTTTCACCAAATAATTGCCTTCCATGTGTGCTGAAAGTAACCAGACAATTTCCTTGTGGCTAGTAATAGGTGTTTTAGAATCACACTGGAGAACATACCCTTACTGATCTGGAATAGGGATATATCTGAGATTTTCAAAATCATTTAGACAGCTGGCAAACTCACATTCTTCTTCCAAGCACACCTGCTTCTAAGCTCTCTTGCACATGTTCACAGAGTATCAAGAACCTCAAGAGATCGTATGGAAATTTTTTTACATTTCCACCTACTCCTGAATTTTTATCATGCACAAAGTTTGTTTGGGCGGCAGTGTTGATCTGCTCGAGGGTAGGAAGGCTCTGCAGAGGGACCTGGACAGGCTGGATCGATGGGCCCAGGCCAACTGTATGAGATTCAACAAGGCCAAGTGCCGGGTCCTGCACTTCGGCCACAACAACCCCATGCAGCGCTACAGGCTTGGGGAAGAGTGGCTGGAAAGCTGCCTGGCGGAAAAGGACCTGGGGGTGCTGGTCGACAGCCGGCTGAACATGAGCCGGCAGTGTGCCCAGGCGACTAAGAAGGCCAACGGCATCCTGGCCTGTATCAGAAATAGTGTGGCCAGCAGGAGCAGGGAAGTGATCGTGCCCCTGTACTCGGCACTGGTGCGGCCGCACCTTGAATACTGTGTTCAGTTTTGGGCCCCTCACTACAAGAAGGATGTTGAGATGTTGGAACGTGTCCAGAGAAGGGCAACGAGGCTGGTGAGGGGTCTGGAGAACAAGTCTTATGAGGAGCGGCTGAGGGAGCTGGGGTTGTTTAGCCTGGAGAAAAGGAGGCTGAGGGGAGACCTCATTGCTCTCTACAACTACCTGAAAGGAGGTTGTAGCGAGGTGGGTGTCGGTCTCTTCTCCCAAGTAACTGGCGAAAGGACGAGAGGAAATGGCCTCAAGTTGCGCCAGGGGAGGTTTAGATTGGATGTAAGGAAAAATTTCTTTACTGAAAGAGTAGTTAAACATTGGAACAGGCTGCCCAGGGGAGGGGGTGAGTCACCATCCCTGGAAGTATTTAAAAGACGGGTAGATGAGGCGCTTAGGGACATGGTTTAGTGGGCATGGTGTTGTTGGGTTGATGGTTGGACTCGATGATCTTGGAGGTCTCTTCCAACCTTAATGATTCTATGATTCTATGATTCTAAGTTAGAAAATTCTACTGTGATGGGCTTTTCTATGACACATTTATCTATGATAGAGCAAATAATTCTGTGATTTAGATCATGTTTGCCTTAGAAAACAAAGGAGGGAAATTCAGTTTTAAATAAAACTTCCCAGTGATATGGAATCCACTACAAATCTTATAAAATGTCCAATCAAAATAAATAAATTGTCTCATATCCATTAACATTTTTATACTTAGTTCTAGTCTGAATTTTTACAGCTTCAGCTTCCAAGCATTTAAACACTGTTATATGTATTTGCCTGTTATATTAAAGAGGCTGCTGTTAAGATTTTTTTCATTGTGAAGGTATTTCTACTTAAACTTCTCTTTGCTAAACTCAGTATGTTTCAGCTCCTTGGGTCTTTCATTTTTAGCCCTGATCTCCATCTCCCTATCAGTCTCAAAGCTCTTCTGAGAATGTTTTCTACTTTTTCCAATGTCATTCACAACCAAATTGGACTCGTTATGCTAGCATAATTACTCTAGACCAAATACAGAAGGAATATAGTCTTCTTCTTCTCACCTGATATTCTCCAGTCTATACACTGAGGGATTATTTTACCTATCTTAGCCATTTTGGCTATGCAGTGTGCTCGGAAGTCATGTTCAGCCAATTACCCTCCATGACTTCTACTCCTATTTAGTTTCTGCTTCACAGAACAGAGTTTATGTTTCTGTAAGCATTGCACATATTTATTTGCCTTTAAATCTGACCTTATGCAAAACCACGATTCTCCAGCAGTCCAGATCACATGCACTATTCTTTTACAATCACTGCCTCAATTTCTGTGTATTTTTTGTCAGTAAATTTTGCTTTTAATCAGCTTGGTCAATCAAAACATTAAATAGCTTAGAATCAAGAGGTCCTTACAGGGTGGCTGTAGAAGTAAATCCACCCATTCAGTAAGAGATCCTGATTAACTGCTACATTGTGATGACTATCAATTCATAATTTAAAATTCATTTGATGTGTGTGTCATGTTGATTTTATACCAAACTAACTTCTTACTCACACCTATATAACAGGCATTTTGTAAACATCGAGAGAACAGTAAAATGCTTTAAAAATGGGTCAACATCAATCCATAAAGGAAAATTGTCTCAAAACAGACTTTGATATGTGAAGAGACCAAGAGACTAGTATCTCTTGATTATTAAAAGGCTACTTGTGTTATCCCACATAATACCTCAGAAACAAATTAGTGGAATATACAGCTTGAATGTAACCAACAATGAAGTCAGTTTACAAAGTTGAATAAGTTGTTGAAACAGTGATTCTCAGGAAAATTTCAGGAAAGAGGTGTATTTTTACCTTAACATAATGACTGCAATGGAAACACTGGAAAAGTGATTAGTACTTGCTGAGCAAAGCTCTGACAATGACATTTGCTAAATCAAAGGAATCATAGAATCGTTTAGGTTGGAAAAGACCCTTAACATCATCAAGTCCAACCATTAACCTAGCACTGCCAAGTCCACCACTAAACCATGTCCCTAAGCACCACATCTACACACATTTAAACACCGCTAGGGATGGTGACTCAACCACTTCCCTGGGCAGCCTGTTCCAATGCCTGACAACCCTTTCAGTGAAGAATTTTTTCCTAATATCCAGTCTACACCTCCCCTTGTAGGGGGGTTGTCTCCCTCAAGGCAACAACTTGAGGCCGTTTCCTCTTGTTCTATCACTTGTTACTTGGGAGCAGAGACAGACACCTACCTCGCTACAACCTCCTTTCAGGTAGTTGTAGAGAGTGATGAGGTCTCCCCTCAGCCTCCTTTTCTCCAGGCTAAACAACCCTAGTTCCCTCAGCCGCTCCTCATAAGACTTGTTCTCTAGATCCTTCACCAGCTTCATTGCCCTTCTTTGGACATGCTCCAGCACCTCAATATCTTCCTTGTAGTGAGGGGCCCAAAAACTGAACACAGTATTCACAGTGTGGCCTCCCCAGTGCTGAGTACAGGGGTACAATCACTTCCCTAGTCCTGCTGGCCACACTATTTCTGATACAGGCCAGGATGCCATTGGCCTTCTTGGCCACCTGGGCACACTGCCGGCTCATATTCATCTGACTAGCCCACCCCCCCCGGTTCTTTTCCCCCAGGCCGTCTTCCCAGCCACTCTTCCCCAAGCCTGTAGCATTGCATGGGGTCATTATGACCCAAGTGCAGGACTCGGCACTTAGCCTTGTTGAATTTCATACAATTGGCCTCAGTCCATTAATCCAGCCTGTCCAGATGCCTCTGTAGAGCCTTTCTACCCTCAAGCAGATCAACACTCCCACCCAACTTGGTGTTGTCTGCAAACTGAGTGAGGGTGCACTTGATCCCCTCGTCCACATCACTGATAAAGATGTTAAACAGAACTGGCACCAATACTGAGCCCCTAAGTTCCCATAAGTAGGAGCACCACTTATGACTGGCCACCAACTGGATTTAACTCCATTCCCCACAACTCTTTGGGCCTGGCCAGCCAGCCAGTTTTTTACCCAGCGAACAGTACACCCATCCAAGCCATGAGCAGCCAGTTTCTCCAGGAGAATGCTGTGGGAAACAGTGTCAAAGGCTTTACTAAAGTCCAGG
>NW_008824545.1:256245-274606 GCF_000699105.1 Pygoscelis adeliae | reverse complement strand
GGCTAGCGGTTTTGAGACTTCTCCCAGCTGCTCATAGACTATTTTGTCTGCCTCTTCATCCTGGTTGGGTGGTCCATAGCAGACTCCCACCACGATATCTGCCTTGTTGGCCTTCCCCCTGATTCTTACCCATAAACGCTCAACCCTATCGTCACCATCATTAAGCTCTAGGCAATCAAAACACTCCCTAACCTACAGGGCTACCCCACCGCCTCTCCTTCCTTGCCCATCCCTTCTGAAGAGTTTATAGCCATCCATTGCAGCACTCCAGTTGCACGAGTCCTGCCACCATGTTTCCATGACGGCAACTGTATCATAGTTTTCCTGCTGCACAATGTTTGTTGCACTCCTGTTTGTTGCCCATGCTGTGGGCATTGGTGTATATGCACTTCATTTGGGCTATTGATCCCACCACCTTTTTTGGGGGAGAAGCCCTAATTCCTATGTGACTGTTCTCAGGTGCTTCCATGGTTTCTAAAACATCAGTAACACTTGTGTCTTTGCTGCCACATGGATCTCCTCCATCCCTTACCTCCACTGAGATGGCAGACCAAAGGACCTTGCTAGCACACCGTCCCTCAAACATTGGCATGCCAACCCATGTCTTATCACTAATGAGCCTGGTTTTATCCCCTTCCCCCTTCAAATCTCATTTAAAGCTCTTTCAATGAGCCCTGCTAGCTCCGGCGCAAAAGACCCTTTTCCCTCTTTGAGACAGGGGTACCACAGCTGTCGCCAGCAGGCCTGGTGTCGTGTAGACCGACCCGTGATCAAAAACCCCAAAATTCTGCTGGTGACCAGGTATTGATCTGCTGGGTCTTCCTGTTTCTTCCCTCATCATTCCCTGCAGCTGGAAGGATAGAGGAGAACACTACTTGTGCTCCTGATCCCTTAACCAGTCATCCCAAGGCCCTGAAGTCTCTCTTGATTGCCCTTGGACTTCTTATTGTAACTTCGTCGCTGCCTACATGGAAAATCAATAATAGATAATATTCCGAGGGCCATACCAGGGTAGGAAGTTTTCTCTTCACGTCTGTAACCCGTGCCCTAGGGGAGGCAGCAGACTTCCCTAAGAAGTGGGTCCACTCTGCATATTGGGCCTTCTGTCCCCCTCAGAAGAGAGTGTCCTATGACAATGACCCATCATTGTTCATGGAAGCAGTTTTGACGCAGGGCATAGGCCAACTTAACCTCAGCAACACCTCCAAGCTAGATGAATTATCATCCTCGTTATTGTTAGGTTCCATTTGCAGAGCCTCGTACCTATTATGCAAGGGCACCTGGGAAGGTGGGGTAGTCACAGAGGAGACGTGCCTGCTGCGCTGGGCAGGAATGTGCTGCCATTGCCCCCTATCCCTTAAGTCACTGCTTTCTGCCGGGTGGAGAGAGGATAGGGAATCCTCCATATCATGGGTCCTGTCTGCCTGACAGGTCTGTCCCAGGGATAGTAGGGTGCAGATCCAGCAGTCTATCTCTCTCTCTGACTCCCTGATACTCCTCAACCTACTCACCTCCTCCTGGAGCTCTGCCACTAAGCAGAGGAGTTCCTCTACCTGGTCCCACCTCGCACAGGTGTGCTCACTACTGCCGTCTGGTACTGGCATAAGAGCAGGGCACACCCTGCAACCTGACATCTGGATGGCAGCATGTTCCCACTGGAGCTCTGTCTGGAAAGCTGCGTTAGTCGTGGTGGGTGCAGAGCTTAGAGAGGCCATGGCTTTCTGCCGGGTGGATACCATTGCTCTGTGGTTGAGCTGGCAGAGCTTCAGCACCCTTTCTGCACACCCTTGCATGCAAACTGCCATGCCACACCCTTGCTGACATGCCATGCCCTGTTTGCCTGCCCTGGTCACGAGCGCTCCCTAACGGCTTCTTTTATATGCATGGGGGGCCTTGGCCACTGTTGCTCCTGGCCCCATCCAGGTCTCATCAGCCATTGTCGCGTGAGCTGCGGGCTCCTGGCGGGTCTCTCTGCTCCCCCTGAGATTCCCCTGGTTCACGAAACCCCCCTGTACTCCACTGCAGGTCGTGCCAGCACCAGAGCTGCTGACCTTGATGAATGTCTATTCTCTTTTGCCCTGACTGAGAACACTTAGACCCTCCATTCCTGAGAGGTCTTGCTGTGACCCCAATGTACAGCTTAGGAACATGTCTGCTGATCTCAGTGGCATCACTGATGTAGTTGCATCTTCACTCATGTCTACACTACAGTTGAAAAGCTCACTATATTGTAAGGTAGATATATACCAGACATAAAATTTAAAGCTAGCTCAGTAACAAGTGTGTGTCCGCAGTAGCCCTACGGTATGGACATTGCACAGATATTTGGTTGTTGCAAAGTTCACTGAGCTTTTTTGGTAGGTTTTGATTTTTGCAGGCAATCCTATGCTCCCTACTAATCTGGCTACATTGCTAACCACAGTACACAGCCTAACCAGCTCAAACCTACCTCAGAAACCCTCTCCAGTGTGTTACTGCTGTCTCATCAGAAGAGCAAAAACTTACTGGAATATTTATACAGGCTTTTTTTGCTGAAAACAATTCTCTTGCAAGCCAGCTCTGGGAAGCTGATGACAAGAAGGCATATTAGCAGCTGAAAAAAATATCTGTCTCCTGTAAGACCCTATTTTCATGCACTGTTGTGGGATAATCCCCTGTAGAATTATCTCAAGAATTCCTCTGTCCTTGGCTTCCAGAATATGAAAACATTGTCTTTTGGTTTTAGCCTGGAAATTTTTTGCCTGATTCTGTAATATTATATCTAGCAAAAAGTACTATTCAAAGTGCAAAGACTCTACAAGTACTCAGACAAAATTCTCTCTATTCAGAGTTTATTAAAATAAGCCAGTAAAGTAGGAGAAGCTGTTGCTGTATTATATCACATTTCTACTCCTCACATCTACTCAAGTTCTTATATCATATCCTTTTTTATATTAGAGATGGATGGTTTCTTCCAAATGTGTCTCAAAATAAATGTCTCTAGGTGTGCTTTTATTTCTTTTCACATGGCAGATGGTGAAATGAGGCCCTCATGTATTTCTGTAATAATGGTTTAAAATTAAAAAATAAATAATAAATTGCCAGTCTGGCATTGACACCAACAGCTACAGAAAATAGATTTTCCCCTGAAAATGGGTTTTGGCAAGGCCTGATGTGTGAGTGACACTGACAGGTAGCGCTTCTGATTGGCTTTAGATGTGTTTGAAACTTACCTTAATATACCAATCACTCAGCAAATCTGTTATGGACTTTTATCGCCACTGGTATTTTCCTGCCAAAACTTCACTGTTGTTTATCTCACACTTGTCAAGTTCATGCAGATACAGGAGACATTGGCCGGGAGCTCACTCATGAGAGAGAGGGGCTGGGTTTTGTTGCCAGACTAAGACAAAGATCCAAAGAGAAGCAACTGACAAGGTAGCAACACCATCCTCATCTTGTGATGGCCAAAATTTGGGAACTGTTAAGGATAGTCAGCACTGTGATTCATGAAGCATTGAATGGATCCTGTCATAAGTTGACTGAAGCATCACATTTGGATGTTGACATATAAAAACGTTTCCATAAATGGGTGATTAAATTTAAAGTAAAATATGTGTTACTAGCTAAATATTTTGGAAATATTCTCTATATAATGCTTTCATAAATACTTTAGAGCCACAACAGCATAGAGCTCTAATAATCCCTACTAAGGGTAAGGTAACCTTTTTCATGGCTGCCGGCTGCTAGGCCGATTCTGGTACTCAGGATAGTAGGATGAGCTCTACAACATACTGCACAGCATGACTTAGGAAAGACCCCTTCTTACACCTCACAAACTGAAAGTGCACCTTATTCTGCACAGCTATATAATGACTGAAACTTTCCAACAGTGCCCTGTTTGCAATGCACATGGCCCAGGTGCAGTCATGGTACTCTAATTAGCAACACACTATCTTACGCTAAATGCCTCAGGGTGCAGTTAATTACACATATACTTTTTTGACTGAAAAGTGTCTTAGGAGCAGGTCTCTTATTATGTGTATTCCCAACATTAATAAAGATTTGTCCATATAGCCGTAGCTGTTTCTGAGCTCTCCTCCTTCTCATATTATCCTACAGATGTGCCTAGAAAAGAGTTCCTCCTGAATAAACGTCTCCCAGTGTAGCACTGAATGCACACCTCCATCTCCCCATCGACATTTCCCACAGCTGATGGTACTTAGCACCTTGCAAGATCAGACTCACCTCACTGAAGCTAGGAAGGGTTATGGGTTTCATGTACATTGATATATAGATATCAAACCTAATGGTTTTCTGGAGATGTTTATCCTATTCCTAAAAGAGAGTTACAATAACTCAGGAATGCTAAAATTTAGCATTCAGCAGTTACTAGCTTTCTATTGCAGAAGTAATGTGGTGTGTGATTCAAAAATCATTAGATGCACTCTGTTTTACACAACTTAACACCTCTGCCCATGTAAAAAGTGTCCAATAGATGCCTTGATACCTCTCCATCTCCAATAGATGAACATCATTAGGGACTACTGGTCTGACTCTGGTTATCCTCACCAGGCCCGATTTTGACTCATATTCCTGGCTTGACCTTGGATCTGCCTCATCACCAGACTTGCATGTAATCTGATCTTGGGGTCCCCCTCACTGAAGGCAGTGGGACAGACTGGTGAGGACCCTGCCCTGCCAGACAAGTTATCATCCTATCTCCCCAGCTCTTAGAGAGCATCCAGCCCTCACTGTGTCTTGATAGACTGCACTTATTCCTGTGAACATAAAAAATATCCCTTTTAAAAAATATATTATTACTAATTTCAGAATAGACATTGGGAATCAAGACTAGATTTGAATTTAAGTTGCCTTGGAAGTGTAACTACCCGTGGTTTCTTATTTCTGTATTTTAAAGAGGAATAATAAGGTGAATCTTGATCCAGTTCATCCCTGTTTCTCTTTCAGCTAGCATAAACACAGTTTAAAAAGCATGACTATAGCTAATCATTAAGTTTCAATATTCAGCTATTTAATAAAGTACTTTTAAGACACTTTGCATCATAAGATTTTAAATCCTATGCCAAAAATATACTGTTCTGACTTTAGCATTCTAACTCTGTGTATCCTTTGTCAAGTTTTGGACCAACTTCAGACCTCTCTGGGCCTAATTCATCCTCTTTTCATAACTTGCTTGACACCACCCGCTCTCACCACACAAAATCTAAAGTTCTGAGTTGCAGCCATGTAAATAGAAGATCTAAACTGTATTTGCGATCTGTATGATGTTTCCCTCAAGAGGCTGTGATAATTAAAGTGATTAATTATTTTCTGTTTCTTGAAAACAAACGTGTTTTATTTAGTCACCAGTATACAGCAAACAGAGACAAGGGATAGAACAGGTCTCACTCACCTGAACATGATTCCTTCCTTGAAAGTTTTGGGTTATTTTTAGTTGGCTTAGAGGCCTCTAATTCTCAGCTGAGACAAATGTTCCCTCCAGGTTTTACTATATCTCAAAAAGGAATGTGATGCAAAGGTGCCTGAGCTGAGATAACAGGTAGTATGTTACCATGCTGTGCATGAATGGCATCTACATTCATGGGCCTCCTGTTAGTGTACTGGTAAAAGTTGGAGTTCATTACCTGAGATGCAGCTCCCCACTAGCATGATTAGATTGCAGTTGGATTAAAATGAATGCATTTCACACACAACTTCCTGATTCAGGTCTTCTATAGCTTGAACAGTTGCTTACTGTGGTGGTTTATGTCCAAGAGATGTCTGGAAGATCAGTCCAAGTGAGGAAGTTCTTTGAAAAGACCAGCTTAGCCACAATAATAGTGATACTATGTTTGATTCATTAAGTTCTATCTTGCTAATGTGTGTCTATTGGAAAAAAACCAACAAACCCACACATAAAAAACCCAAACACCAAACCCTACATAGACATATCAAATGTAGGCCCATCTGTAGTTGCTGTTCCCTTTCTTCATTACGGTCTTCAACTATTCTTTTGGAAATTGTGGAAAAACAATTCTGATTGACTGGTACTTCACTGCTGGCATTTCCCATAAAAAGCTTCCTCCTGTTGTTCTTCTGAGGACTCAACAGATGATCGTATCTTATATCTGTTATTTTGTTTCTTGTTTTGTTTTGTTTTCCCTGTGAGTCCTTTTGATTTAACTGCATGCAGTCAATACAGAGAACTGACAGATTGCTCATTGTATATTTATTTACATGGATAGGAAAGAAAGTGCAGTGTGGATCTAAAATGAAACCCTTTTCTACTTATATTTAGGTTAAAAAAGAAGTGATCCAAGTTAACGACAACTAAAATGATAGGCCCTTATCTTAATTGAAATGCAGATGTTGCAGTATATAGACAATTTGTCAGAACTACTAAAGCTTACTCATTATTAGTTAATAAGCTATGATCTTTCATTCAAGCAAAAAACCACAGGTACTGTGCATCTGACTGTTCCGAAAATGTGTGTCATGGGATATGATCTATAAAGTAGCAGTCAAGAAGTTAGGAATAACCTGGCATTTTCCTGCCAATTGAAATAAATTGCCAAATGCCATTCAGATTCTATGTGAGTTATAATTAAATATAAGTTTCAGCACTTTCCGTTAGTCTTATTCATTATCATGCAATTTTCTACCACCCTGAACAGCACTACATTCTATCAGCCTTTTTAGGCTCTATTCAAGATGAGAATCTGACTAGTAGGAAGTTTCCATTCAGGGGATGCAAGGCAGCTGTGTTCATTTACTCTGCTAGGAATGCAGAGCTGTCAGTAACCCTGGAAACTCATGGATTGAGAAAGCCTCAGGATTCCTGGAAATATTGAGGAGTGTGTTTGTGGAAATATAGCCTGCCTTCTCTTGGAGCTTGGTGTGTTCCTAGGGCATAGTAACAAGCCTGGCCAAAACTGGAGGAATCAAGCTCTCTGTTTCCTTACATTAAAACTATTTTTCCTTAGTTAGCTTTCTTACTGTAGGCTTTCATGGGAGACCACTTAACAAACTTAAATGTCCGTGCCCCGGGCCTGACCCTGCTGTGCAGTCACCAAGTCTTTATAGCTGTTGTTACATGATGGGAACTCAAAGTATTTCCACCAGTCAGCTAGAAATACCTCTGCAGGGCAGAAAAGCACTCATATGACCAGGACAGTATGTACCAAAAAATACAAGCTAATTGTTGCTTCACGCTGTGCTTCTGTTTGTTTCATTTTGCTCTCTCTTTCTTCCACTTCTTTAAAGTAAAAGCATCTTCAGTATATGGATGTAATTCCATTCAGCAGTTCAAAGTGTGTGTCAGTATGTATTTGTTCACCAATGTGGTTATTTCTTAATGTTTTGAATATTTGAATGAATTTTTTTTCTCTACAGGTCTAAAGCTGGTTTAAATTTTTGCACCAACTGTATGTAAGCTTGCACGGTGATAAGTGCTTGTGCTCAAATAACTACTAATTGATTTAAAGCATAATATTTATTTGTAGTCTTAACCCTAAAGATCTGTGAGCTACATATGATTGAAATAATATCTATACTGGGTTACGGTTGTCTCCTAGAATACTTAGTTTTCTCTATTCATTTTCTTTGCACATATCCATTTGAGACTTTAAGAATCCCAATACCTTTTGGAAATTTCATCTTCTATTAATAAAATGTCTTGGGAATGGAGCATGTTGTAAATCAGTGTAATTGGCAGCCCTGGCACTTCACAAGAGGAGACTTTCCAGCCTGTAACTGTGGGACTGAGTGTATTTGAACACAATACCAAAACTGTCAGTAAATGTGCTTTCATTCCTTTCAGACAGAGTAAAGACAAACCCATTTTTTGTCTGCAGGTTCCTCTCAGTTGTTTTAAGAGTATACTATGGGAATTTGTCATAGCTGGGAAGTTTACAGTACTGCTTTCTTTAGAAATAACAGTGTTGGTCCCTTTTATTAAAGAAAAAGAATCCTTTTAAGATTTTGCTGTTCATCATAATCAGTTTAAATGTTAGAGATCCAACTCACCGTTCTGTTGATATTACCTACACAACATTCAAACAAATAAAGATATCTGGCCATATTTATTTCTGTTAGTATCTTTTTATTCTTCAGTAATTTTAAGCACTTCTGCATACTACAATTTTCTGAGTGGCAACTATGACAATACTTTTTCTCCTTATTTTCATACTCTGTAACCAGAAAACCACAAACCCTGCGCCAACACACCTGCAGTAATGTTTGGTGGAGCAATAGATGTTCTGTATTTGGTCATATTTAAAATGAGACCTTCATAGAATTTATTTTTCTCAGCCATTCAGACAGGTGGCATAGTGGATGGGGGCCTATTTTCTGAGTTCTGATCTGTTTCTTCTGCCTATTGTTAGCCATGCACTGCTGAGATAAAGAAGAATGATTTTTAAGCTACAGGAGTTCTACAATAAGCAATGGCCAGATGTATGAGTACAGGCATTGAGGACATGTGGACTGTGTTACAGGGAATGTCTTGTAGGGGTATGGCAGCATAACAGAAGATGTGGGACACGATAGCCATTCCTTAATGTTATTTCAAACATACCTTTAGTCTCTTTCTTATTCTTTCCTGTATTTCTGCAGACCAAAAGCCTTTCCATCTACAGAGAACCACTAGAACCACTCACAGCTCCTGCTGTGCCAAAGCTGATCACTGCTAGAAAACCCACACAGGGCACCAACCTCAGTCCTGTCTCAAGCAGGGAGACAGAACAGCACAGTTCTCCAGCCGTAATTCTAGAGATTCAGCTTAGAGTCTGGGCACATGATGGGCCTCTTTCCTGAATGTCTTCAAATGTGTAAGCTGATGCCCAACAGCAGAGCAAAATATCAAGTAATGCCTTGGGCATGATCTCATGTCAGCATAAAGTAGTTGTGCAGAAGCTTACCACTTTGGGTGCTGTTCTGATGTGTTTTCCTTCACTGGTCTTCCTCTGACTTCAGTTGGACAACAAGCAAAGTGCTGCTGTTATTTAAACTGCTTTGACCCTGGCATTGACAAGACAGAAGATGGGGAGTTTTCTTACGATTTGTGACTTATTTAATTGTTAGGTAATAAATGTCAACTACTCATCAATCTATACTGTACAGCTCTTTCTTTTCTCACACTTCTTATTTTCTTCTCTAAAAGCAATTGAATTCAGAAGTCCCTAACACTGATATAGGGTATTCCTCATCCATTTCACCTTCCTTTCCCTAGGATTACATCACTCTCAACTCAGGAGTGAATTCATTCCCTCTACCTTTGGGACGTTTTCTCTGCAATGCTTTCCATACTCATTTAAGCTCTTTTTTTTAAGCTCTTTTTTTTTCTTTCTTTTTTTTTCTTTCTTTTTTTTTCTTTCTTTTTTTTTCTTTCTTTTTTTTTCTTTCTTTTTTTTTCTTTCTTTTTTTTTCTTTCTTTTTTTTTCTTTCTTTTTTTTTCTTTCTTTTTTTTTCTTTTCTTTTTTCTCTCCCTTAACAGCAGCCACAGCCACTGACACTAGGAGCACTAATGTACTCCTTTGGAAGGCTGTATTATTTGCTATATGTAAACTGCTAGAAAATAGGGGAGCAAGAGAGACAAAAGCATACATATTACTACTGCACTGCAGTCCTCTGGGAAACTGAGAGCACCACCCTCCTAGTGGACCTGCATCAAAGATCCACATCATTCAACATGCATATTGATGCATGAACAAGGCATAGAGAAAAGATTTTGGCATGTACACAGTAGCATAGTTCACAAACAAGATGGACTTTCTTTCCTTTGTGATTACAGTGGGAACTATTATGAAAATAATGTTCTTTTTTTTTCCCAAGGACTGCTAAACTATTTAAATGGGGTCAGTGTGGACCTCTAGTTTGGAAATTGTTTTTTAAGCATACCTCAGGGCTTATACATCCTACCTACCTTCAAAAGCTGTCCCTGAAATTATCTGAAATCCACACTAAACTTTTTCCATTAAACTCTTCCTCCTACTGGAGAAAGATTCCTAAAATTACTGCAAAATTATGTCCCTTGCAGAAGACGCTTTCTGATATGTCTCATGATTTTTCTTCAATAATTATATTTATTTATAATTAATAAATATTAATAAGATAGGATTGTGTATAGTAAATAATAATGATAAAATAAATAATAAGTACTACTATAAAAATAGAAATGATTGTTTGCCAGAATGTTTAAATGATAGCATGTTTACTGGTAGAAAAAAAATGAAAGGAGAGTTTAAATAGTACAGAAAGGGAATACCTAATTTGGCAAGTTAGAAACTTTGAGGGACTATATGCAAAGGAGTCGTGTGCTTTTCTTTTCCCTTCTGTTTGTATCTCCCCTTGGACAATCTCTTAAGAATACTGCTGTCAAAGTTAGCAGTTCTCGCCTCAGCCAGAACAAAAGCTTGTTGTTGAACAGTGTCACAGAGAAGCAGGAATAAGATGCAAGATTGAATGTCTTTCAAGCACTTAGTGACAAAGCAATGCCAGAACACCAGAAAAAGGGCTTTTTACCATAAGCAAACAGATGGCCAGAGTGACAAAGACCAGCCTTTAAGGAAAAGAAAATTTGCCACCCCCAACTCCTCAATCACTTGCTGTTTCAGGGCAACATTTGGTATAGTACAACATCATTGCGTATTTGCATCCATTTAATCACAAGTTTTGGAAAGGGAACATCTTTGTTTTCACTGAGAGGTGAATTAAAAAGGGAAGATAATGGAACTTCTTGGGTTTGCAAAACTCTTGTGTGTAATTTGTCCTTTGCAAAAACAAACAAAGATAACGTGTATGCAATTGATTACAGACATTGTGCTTTTTAATTACTTATTTCTGCTAAGACCATGAGAGTGGTCTACTTGTGTGCTGGACATGATATCTATGAGTTGTCTGTTCCTTGCTTAAATAGTTAAATAAGATGGGAGTCACCACTCTGTCAAACATTCATAACACAGTCAAATGAATCCAAAACTGTAGTCTTCCCCTTTACCAGTTCACAATAACAGTACAAGCAATTGTGTTTAAAAAAAAACAAACCAGCATTAAAGAATTTTACCATACATCACCCTACAAAACAAATTTCATTAGAACAAAAAGAGGAACAGCACCCTTTATTCTTCAGACTTATGATACAAGCTGGAAAAAAATAGTGGGAAGAAGTTGAAAAAACTTTCAGTTTACACAATGAGAAGATGAATCCATGTTTGTCTGATTACTTGTACAAAGATTTTAGAGATCAGTATCAGTGCATTTATGATATTCTTCTTTTTCTGTAGTTTTATCCAGCATTTGTATTTATGTATTAATCCAGAGAATTAATATAATTATTAAATGTCTTAACAATCAGCTTTGAAATTATTATGTTGTGAATTATTTTCTTACATTCAGGAATTCAATATAACTCATTGTAACCAAAAGCCACAAACCCGAAACTGAAAATTCCTAGGCATTATATTTGCTCCCGCATGTCTTTACAGAAAATTGGGTGAGGAGGTTGTACAAAATGAGTAATTGATAGAAATGTCTGTGGAGTAAGGAAAGTGAGGAGGGTGGGAGATGTCTTTACCAAAGACAAATAGAAAAGAACTGCTTTTAAACATTAAGATCTGTTACAACAGTTTAATGTGGTTCAAGGTCAGAGGTCACCATGAGTACTATTCTTAAGACTTTGTATATTTTACATGCCAATACATGTATTTGGCAACAGATCATTAAAAGTAATACATTTTTATAGGTCAGACTTCAGAAAACCCAGAGAAAGAGCTTGTGCTATCATCACTGGAAGGATGGACAAGTAAAAGTAATCACTTCAGGATGTCTTATAAGGCAAATCAGATATGCGACATTACATTTTTATACCCTCTAAATGCAAGAGCACCTGTCTAAGACAGTAGGTACCTCTGCTGGGAGCTACATCTTTCATAATTAATTTTACAGTGATGGAAAACAGTTCACAATATGTAATACCATTTTTCACTTGCCTTTACTGCTTTCCCGAAGGACATTGCACATGGAAAATGTGATTGAATCACTGCAGAAGTACTTAGTCTGAACTGTTCACAGATCATTGTTCCCCTTATTATACAGGTTCAGGAGTTACCTGTTTTTTTCTAGAGACTTTGTTGCACAATAGTCAATGTGGAATTTTCTATGCACATCTATGGACATCTATGTGCCGAGACTCCCTCTGTATCTTGTAATAGCATTAGCTATCTAAAGGAAAAAAATAGAAACGAAGACTAACATGGTTTAAAAGGAGCTTGCAAAAACATTAACTATCATGGGATGCAGGTCTATACATATTACAGATAAGAATATTTCCCTGGATGTCTTCTACCCAACTAGAAAGTTAACATCCAAAAACATAATTATATCTCAGGAACTGGTGGGAAAATTCATAATGAAAATCATTAAAATAACTTTCTTCAGATTGAAATCTACCTTTGGATCTCAAATAAAAATGTTTAGAATATTGAATAATGCCTTTCACTTATTCTGCAATTTGACAGCTGTCCACATAAACATTTCTGCAGAAAACTGAAATTTGGATTTTAAACTTTTTAATGTTTCTGTCAATAAATTCTGTCAACAGAAAGATTTAATCCTCTGAATTTTTATCTGTATGTTTGTTCTTTTTTTTAACTAAAACTCCCTTTAGTCAGTAGATGTCTTTTATGTAGATATCCTTAAACCAATAAAGCTAGATAATCTACCTCCAACCTTAAATAGCAACTCTACTAATTCTCCATGTGAACTTTTAAAATAGGTTTGTACCACTTCACTACAAAACCAAGATGATAATTTAATATAAAAAGCAGTAATTTTGCCATCTTGGCTTATTGGAATAGAAAAACTATGTGGTTCTGTAATTTAATTAGAGCAAGCTAGAGCATTTGTGATTAACAGCAGTTTTACTGCCAGACACTGATTTTTCAAAATACAAACCTTTTTGAAGAGATTTACAATTTTCGACATACCTTCATTAGAAGTTATTGTCCAGGGCTGTCTGATCAAGTTTATCCAAAGAGAAGGAATAGTGAGAGATAGAGCCAGAGTCTAAAAAAAATACCATGAAACCTTTGGAGCAAAAATGTACATTTTGACACAACCGTACTTTTGGAAAATGTTCAAAGGATTTTCTTTCCATCCCTTCTGGGATGGAAAACCATCAAAAGCTTTCAAAGTTGCCATAAAATGCTTTTATCATCCTATGTGAAGTTCAATTTTTAATGTAACAGAGATAAAAAACGGGTCTCACTAATTCACCGTTATGATTAGCAGAGTCTTTGCAAATTATACAAATTATTTTTTACACAATAAAAAGAAAATGGTAACGCATGATAGTATTAATTTTGTTTATTTATTTAGCAAGAGTAATCTGGTTTTAATTATGTATGAAAACACTCTAAAATAGACTAAAAAAATCACTTGTATTAAACCATATGACTATAATAAAGCCTATGTAATCAGGCACTTTAAATCTTTTTCTGACATGCCTCTGCATATCATTTGCTGGATTCTGAAATTCCTAATCAAACTTCATGCAATATTTCAAATTAAATGAGAACTACTTTAAATGTTCTGGGGATTGGCCCATCATTTATCATCGCAGTTCCTTTTATTTAAAGAAAAACATCATTATTTTTTCTGTTTTCAGTTGAAAGGTCACAGAACTTCAAATGCCCACAGACAAGCTATCAGCCTGCTTGCTTTGGAACTTTTACAGTTAAAGAAGGAACCAAGAAAACCAGAAGAAGAACTAGCTATGAAATCACCGACAGAAAATGGCATAGGACTTCCAGCCTGTATTCCATTATTCATGCTCCAAGACCTGGGTAAAGATTTTTAAAAAGGACTGGGCTTGGGAAAAAAGGTGCTATTAAATTGAACTGAAAATGATAAATATAAGGCTAGGTTTTCTCTGAGTTATCCTCAGGTGCTGTGATACATAGTCCATAACTGCAATGTTTTCAAAGTCGTTGAATAAACACAAAATCCCGGCACCTAGCCTACAGGAACTAGATCTCTGAAGTATCCAAGCTGTCTCATTTTCAGTAGTACATGCCACCATTTAATCTGATGACAAAAATGTCAGATTCTTCACAGAAAATGACCTACCAGCTTGCACTTCTCTTTGTAACACAGGCAAACTAACTTGTTTGCTAGTCAAACCAGTCAAACTAGCTAGTCAAAACATCTTTGACTTTGACTATAAGAGCTTGGTGGGAAAGAAGAAAAGGTGAAAGAAAGTCAAAGAAGGGTTATCAAAAATACTTCTGATGGTATCTTTACATTATTATCCTCTGAGTTTACTCTAAGTGTACACTGCTGAAGAGAGTAACACTTGAATGCAAATTTCTCTCCCCTCAAAACAGGAATTTTGTAACTTGCAAGTGTGGAGATACGTCTCTACACATATGTCTTTAATGTCATGGTACTAACAAGCACATCAAATCAGTGATGTGCCATGTCCAGGGAGTTAATGCCCAGGCATTGCCTGGGGACAGCTCTGGGAGTCGCTGTCTATTGGGGAGTTACTTAAGAATAGCTGAAGTTATTTAGACTAAATACTTGACAAGGACTTGCAAAAAGAGTAGACAAAGATGGTTGTGGCATCTAGAAGCAACATTTATAGGATGAGAGGAAAACTGAAGTGTGTTCTTCTTTATATCAAATGTTTGCTTCATGATTGTCTATGCTTACAAGGAACCATTTTTGGGTTGTTCTAGATGCAAACTGGTATACCCACTTAGCCTTAAAGTCTTTATATATGAGAATTTTTTCACATCCAGGCATTTTCCCTATGCAATGTGGATCATTCTTGAAAGGAGTTTTACATTACAACTTTCTTGTCTTTACAAGTGATAGCTTTTGGGGGCAGGCAGAAAGGGACCTAAACAGTACGGGTTCTTGGTAAAAGCCATAGTATGTTGACTGGTGCTTTGTGGAGATTAGAAATTTATTTTTTAATTCTGTTTGGGGAAAACTAATTGAAAATGGTTTAAAATATTTACAAAGAGTGTTGAATCACTTGACTTAGCTTTAATGATGGTAGAAAGACACTCTCCTGTCTTCTAGGTATGTAGAAAATGGGAAGTTATTTCTAAGCAGGAGATGTAGCACTGCTTCTTACATGCCTTAAGAATTCAAATTTTTATGTTCAGTGGCAGCATTGTTTATAAAGCAGTGAGTTTAGGTGCCAGTGATTCCTCCCTTGAAGTTGCTATCATGAGCTTTGTAACCTCTTTCTATATGCCCTCAATGTATGAGCTACCTACAAACATTTTTGCAGACTAATACTATTGGTGGAAATGCAATAAAAGTAAATGTTTTCTATGTGAACAATCCTTGTGGTCAGCTGCCTGGCTCTCACTGTATGCTTGATAGAACAGTGGAGGACTTTCATACCTTTGCAAGTCACTAATCACAGTCTCCATGGAACTAGCAGGTGTGAAAATGCAGTTTATCTGAGCAAGAGCTGGAGTAAAAAGTGCAGTTGCTGTGGTACAATAGTGTTGTGGACTCACCCTGGTAGGCAGCTAAGCTCACTTCCACCCCCACCACTGGTGTAATGGGGGAAGAGGAAAGGAGGAGTGAAAACAAGAAAACTTGTGGGTCAATATAAAAATTGTTTAATAAACAAAGGAGAAGTGGAGGAAGAGAGAAAAAAAAACCCAAAACAGCCAAAAAAACCCCAAACAAAACAAGAAGTGCAAAGGGAATCCTCACCACCTCCCATGGGCAGACCAATGCCCAGCCAGTTGCTGAGCAAAAGATGGCTAACCTCCCTAAACCCCCTCTTTTCCCTTTTTGTTGCTGAACATGATGTCATATGGCATGGAATATCGCCTTGGTTAGTTAGGGTCATCTGTCTACTTGCGTACCCTCCCAACCTCTTGTGCACTCCCAGTATATTCACTGGAGGCGGGGCAGGGAGAGGACACAGAGTGAGAAACATGGAAGGCCTTGACCCTGTGCAAACACTGTTCTGGAGTAGCTAAATCATTACTGTGTTATCAGCATTGTTTTGGTCACAAATCTAAATAAACCACAGCACCGTATAAGCTGCTCTGAAGAAAATTAACCCCATGACAGCCGGACACAATACAAATAATAACTTCCCTTATGGAAAAAACTGGGTGAGAGTTTGAAAAATGCGGAGAAGCTCCTAGTTTAAAATTACTTTAAAATAGATATTCATGGTGGATTTCTTTTGAAACTATGAATTATGTCTTCTGCAAAGCATTTGTTAATTTGATGCAAATATTTTCTTTTATTTTTCCCTAATTATAATTGTAGTATTTCTTCTGTGTTCAAAAGAAACTGAACATATTTCAAGGAGGGGAGAAAAAAGTCTAATTGGCACCATTTAATATTCTTATACTTACTATCCTTGCTATTTGTAATGTTTGTTCATTTTCATGAAGAATAAATGTGGGGGAGGTTCAAACTGTTGGTTTAACAAAAGAAATTATCTCATCTTAAAAATCTTACCTTTTGCTGCTTTAATTTTTACCAATTAGTTGTGGTAATCCATTAGATTATGCTTTGCATTATCACTGTAAATATGTTCCATGCCTGTCTCCCTCCAGTCTGGAGAAGCTCATCACTAACATTCATCAGGCACTCTTCCATTCGTAAGTACAGACAAATCTCTCTTGAAGTCAGCATAAACCATATATCAAAATTCTGCAATGGTAAGACTCAGTCAACAGTCAAATGCAATTATTTTGAAGAGCACATGAAAAGTAATATTTGACTATCTTTCAAGGACCTGAGAAAACAGCTTTGCTTTTCTTCGAGGGTTTCTTGGATTGAAAATGAATTTAATTGCAATGATCACTACTTTCTGCACATCTGCAATAAGCAGGGTTTTTTTTCTTTATTTTCCCCTTCCATATAAAAATGAATGAACTGAAATGTAGATGTAAGAAGTCAAAGGTAAATCAAATTACAGATGGCCTCACTGCTTCTGACAGTTGAGTAATATTATTATTATAAATGGAACTGGGCAATATCTTAATTTTGTGCTAGTCTTAAGACCAAGCATGATGTGCACAAAATCTTAATCATGCCAAGGTTATTCCAGCTGGTCCAGAGTTCCTAAGTTGCACTGGGTGAAAAAGAGGGAATGTTCTACCAAAAAAAAAAAAAAAAAAAAAATCAATGAACTTTCTAGTGTTTTTAACATTGAGAGTGATAATACTTCAACTCTGAAATGGCAGCTCTTCTCACCTGTTCCCTCGGTCTAACTAAACCTCTTCCAGACCTCTAAAATATGAACTAGGATATGATTAACCACAGCCTACTTGTTTTGATGGAAAGCTTCCATGTGAGTTTTAATTGCTTTCAGTGTTCACTACAGAGGTTTTTCTGGGGGGATTTGAAGCCAACTTTGTGGAAATAAAGTGGATTTTTACAGAACATCACAGACAATAGACCAAAAATAAGAATTGAGTTCAGGACGGAAGCAAGAACCTGTGGCTGAGCAACAAAGAAGAAAAAGGAGCTTGAAGAAAAAATGTGTTTCCTTGGTATAATCAAAAAAATCTCAGTAACATCTGGCTGAGTAATCTACTGAGAACTAACTATTGCTAAATTGCACCTGAAATGCTTTGATCTAAATTGCTTTTTTCTGCTACTTATTTATCCCTCCAGATTATAGCATTTTGCCCTCAACTGTCCCAGCAGAATTGATTGTGTGGTCATGCAGTAAATCAGAGGGGAAAACCACTTCTTGTTTGTTTGTTTTGCACTGAGTCAGTGTCTCCCACTAGTATTACTTCTGAACACTTTTTATTGCATTACCATAATCTTACTGAACTCTGTGAGGTTGTTTTGCAAGAGGTGGGAATTGGACGCTTATTAAGAAACTTCAAATTATGATCAATCTTCTCTGGCAGATGAATATGTTATGGCAGGAGCAGATAATGGAGAAGTGATTCTATCTCATGGGTGTACTACCTGTTATGTTCATTGCATATGTCTTATATTTGTAAATAAAAAATTCATTCTGCTCTTGGCTTTGAGCCTAAAAATAAAACTCAAAATGGTCCTTCATAACATAAGAATATTTTGAAATAATGCAGAAATTGAGTGCAAGCCTGAGGTTCTTCAGACTTCATCAGCTGTTCTCAAAAAGCTGAAGACTGTGTCCTAAGTGATACCTGTGCGCAGCTTCTTAGGCTGTTAGAATGATCACATGGCAAGGATGCTCAGGTACACACAGAGTCAGGGTCACATAGACTTCCGTTCTTAAGGAGGTCTTAAAACACAAGTAAAGAATAAATTTGAGGGTCTTCGTAGCTGTCATCACAAACTCTAGATCTTCTGTTGCGAATCAACTATAAAACTAAGTGACAAGCCTAAAATT
>NW_008824545.1:239403-256201 GCF_000699105.1 Pygoscelis adeliae | reverse complement strand
GCTGATTGGTGCCACATTTTTAGATCCAGTTCTGTTCTTACAGCTTCACAATTACATGGTTTTAGAAATATAAAATAAGTCACTATTGTCATGGGATTTATTAATTTTTTATACGTTAATGGACTTTATGGGTTCTTTAAATTGTTTTTATTTTTAAATGTAATACATTTCATGTCTTCTGAAGAATGCTATAAATGCCTTTTTCTGCTGTTATATTGTACAAGCTCTGTTGTTCCCTTCTTCACTGTATGCATTTTTCAAATGCATTGGAAATATTAGGGGTATGAGCTATAGAAACAATACTGTGAAAAAAGCATCTAATAACACAATCCAGCTTTGAA
The DNA here is from genome assembly GCF_000699105.1 of Pygoscelis adeliae. Classification (NCBI taxonomy): domain Eukaryota; kingdom Metazoa; phylum Chordata; class Aves; order Sphenisciformes; family Spheniscidae; genus Pygoscelis; species Pygoscelis adeliae. Next base: position 255,860 of record NW_008824545.1, on the reverse strand, counting down.
ATCAAATGTTTACTAGCATGCAATGGGGGGAAAAATCTGCTGTCTGAACTCTATATAGACATCTGGCCTTAGTTTCTGCAGCGGACTTATGACCATTCCTTTTTGCCAAACTTTCCTGGAAATTTCCTGAGCTTATGCTAGTTCCAGAGCATTTAATACATCCACCTAACACTAGTTTTCCTTTATAAACATAAAAAAAATTGCATACAATCCTTCTAAGAGCAGTGTCCAATATTTTAAGACCAACCAAGTCTCAGTATTGCATCTCACTACTAATATCCATGTATTAAAGAAGAGGGCTCGTATTCACTGATCCCCTCAGTCCAGCTGTGTAAATGAGGTATAATTCCAAAACTACTGCACTGGGAAGAAATGGGCTGCATGTGAAACTGCAGAAGAACTGCAGGTGATTTTGTGATTTAGAAAAGTACTAAACCTTGGATCATATAGAAAACCTTTTATTACAGGTTGTTGAACTTTTAAAAAATCAGTCACTGAGGCTTTGTATTATAGATATGCAAACCCTCCAAATTTAGGAACAATATTAAACAAAAAAAATCTTTCTCCTTTTGGACAGGAAAATTAATTGTACAGTTGTCTTTTTTAAATCTCTCTTTTTTTTTTTCTCCTCTTTCAGTTTATGAAATTAATTTATTGAAAACATTATGTCTGCAGCTGACCAGAGAAGGAAAGATTCAAGACTAATTTCTACATGAAAGATTTAACATGTCTTCTTCAGTACAAACAATAAGGAAGAAGTCACAGACATGATGTAGTTTCAAAGCAGGAGCTAAAGCTAAAGGAAGAACTACGCATGATAAATTTGAGTAAAAGAAATTTTAAAAACACAGTCTAAGGGCAGACAGCTGTAAATTCTATTCAAGTTTCTTTGAAGGAAAAAAAAAAGTCTTCCTCTCTTGAGGCAGCTCCTCTGTGCAGTTTTCCCAATGACTGGATATTAAATTAAGGATCATGAACTGCTCAAGAGCCAATCTGTCTTCCTTGGATAGACAAAAGAGCATTTTGCATATAAAAAAATATAAATGAAGAATGGTGTTGTAAATTCTGCATCAGTGTAGACTCCTGCAATTAAAGAAAATAGAGTAGGAGGACACAATCTAGGATGAAACAAGTGTTTTCTAGTTGATTAAACACCCAGTTATAAAAGTGTGATTTCTCCCACTGAGGCTGAAGTCAGATCTAGGCAGACTGTCATGACTCTACCTAAAAGGCTGTTTTCTGCTTGTTTGATGCAGAACAGGCTGTATGTTTCTCTGTTTTTTCAACAGGGGAGGAGACCATCTCACCCTTTTGGTTTAATGGGGAGTCAAAAATTTACTTATGCTCTTCTGCCTTCCACAGCTGTCTTTTCATGCAATCAGTTTCAAAAAGGTTATTTTCTGTTGGCTTTTAAAAATTCCCTGTTTGACTAGAATACCAGAGTGCATGCAATATCCATTATTCCTTCATCCCAAGTCTGGCCAGCTATGTAGCCCTGAAGTAAAGACCAGTCCCACCAATTATAGGACTGGGCCCTCAATGAAAATATTTTCCTTCTTCATCAGAACACAGCAAAATACTCTGTATGACACAATTTTATGCTGGCAAAGCATAAACTCAATAGAGCAAAATTTATCCATGGCAGACAATATGACTCAATTGGTTTTATAACCTTCAAAACAGAATCATTCTGACTGATATTCACAATGTCTATTTTATCCTGTGATCCTTTTTCTGTGTTTCCCAGGTATTGTAATGCAGCATATTTAATAAAAAGTACAATAAAAAAAGTAGTGATTAATCAAATAAAATGTATGCAGACTGATATTTTACTATTGATTCTTGGTAACATTGTTGCTGTTTCAATGGAGCAACATAATTTAGAGATTTCTGGTAAACTATTGAACACTGTCCAAGAAATCAGTATGCAAAGCACTGAGTTCAGAAGGACAATGTGTAGGCTGATAAGTCTTTCCAAAGAAGGATTTTTTTAATATATATAGAGCTAGTTGGAGATTTAAAACATGGATTTTTCCTTATTTTAAAATACTTTCATGTCATTTTGAGCATAGAAAATGTTTGTTAAATGGACTAAATACTTGGACATAGGCTACTCATCGTCAGTGCTACCAAGAAATATCCAACTTAACTTCTAATGATTTTCAAGGAATTTGTTGTCTTACAAAGTATAATGATCCTTCTTTTGCATTGTTTTGATTCAGAATTTGGCATTTTTGACCGAAATTGTTTAGAGGTCTGATGTTATTTGAACTCATGTTCAAGGCAATGACAAGCTTTCAAATAAATCATATTAAACGGAAACAATATGTTGAAATCTTCAAGAGCTAAAATTGTGATCTAATTTTATGAATTTCAGCACACAAAAATTACTCTATCAGTAGTTCAGGTTCCTGTACAACAGTAATTAAATAACTGATGCCTCTGGCTGTTAAAGGGTTTCTGTTGTCTCATGTTCACTTGCATAATAAAGGTAGTCTAGTCTAAGGAAGAAGAAAGAAAAACATGATTATCATTATATTTACATAGCCATACTAAAGGAAGTATGCATAAAGAGGAGAGTCAATTTACATTTACAGTTGAAAGAAGAACTTTCAACTCCACAGTACAGCCAATCTGTCCAGATCCTTAATCTATTGGTGGTAAAGAGAGGAGGAACATCCACTTACTGTCTTCAGAGACCGGTCTTGAATCTGAGATTAAATCTGCTTTAAAGTGCAATCTGTTGTTTTTAGGGTAGTAAAATCAGGGCAGGAGGGCATGATTTCTTTCTTTTGGGGGGCTCAGATATGTGGTCTGGATTACTACACAAAAGAATCTTGAATATCTTCTACAGTCTAAATCAAACTATCTCTGTTATGAATCTGTTTGCCATCCTTGCTGTCTACCATTCTATGTCAGTGGAGGGGATGCTGATGGTTGGTTTGTTCCAAATGTGCTAATCACTTAATTGTCTGCTCTGTAAAATAAAACTCTTACTTACTTGGAATAATGTATGAAGAATGAATGTCTGGTGAAAGTTAGTTCTGAAGCTAAAATAATAGACCCAAACTGAGGAGATAATAATAATAATAATAATAATAATAACAACAATAATAATAAATCAACCTAAAATCAAGTATTGATTACTTCCTATCATCATTTTATTGTACCAGGGATAAAGCAGTAGGACATTGTTAAGTCTTTGTGGTAGTTCACAAATTGTCTTCTAGCAGAGTCCTTGCTTTAAACTGTATTCCAGTTAAGCTTCATTTCCTTCCTCCCTCCTTTCCACATATTAATAAAGTTCAAAAAGCCTTCAGTTAAGGCAGTTATGCTAGAAGTCTTGACCTCCACTTAATACCTTGGAATATTTTGAAATAATGATTACAAGTAACACTTAGTATTTATTGAGATTGATCCATGTCAGGAAGTGTTGGACTAAATGGGTATTATAGATCAAATAAATTCTATGAATTGCACTGAAAACCAACCATTCATGTTTACTGGGAACATCATTTCCCCATGGTGTTACAGCAGTTTCTAAAGATCACTGATGTGGTGGGTTGACCCTGGCCAGCAACTAAACACCCACCCAGGTGCTTGTTCACTTCCTGCCTCTCCCCTCACTCCCAGTGGGATAAGAGAGAGAATTGGAAGAAAACAAAACAAAACCCAAAACCAAGAAAAACTTCTGGATCAAGATAAAGACAGTTAAATAAGAGAAGAAAGGAGCAGGGAAAAATAAACTCCAACAAATACAAGTGTTGCAGATATAAACACTCACCACTTCCCATAAGCAGACCAATGCCCAGTCATTCTCCAAGCAACAGCTACCTTGGAAAGACTACCTCCTAGTTTTTATTGCTAAGCATGACATTATACAGCATGTAATTTCCCTTTGGCCAAGTTGGGTCGGCTGTCCCAGCTGTGTCCTTTCTTTACATCTTACCCACCCTTAGCCTACTACCAGAGTGAGAAAGAGAGAAAGCCTAGATTCTGTTGCAAGGACAGTTCAGCACTAGTTAGAACACTGCTGTGTTATCAACACTGTTTTAGGCACAAGTCCAAAACACAGCAACATACATGCTGCTATGAGGAAAGTTAACTCTATTCCAACCAGACCCAGCTGATTACCAAAAGTCTCTCTACTAAAGGATTATTTAAGTCATCTTATGCTGCTATCATCTACCCTACAAAGACTTTTTTTCTGCTGCCAGGAAAACATGCCATTGTGTAGCTTGATAAGCAGGACATGTTTAAGGATAATGAAAAACCTAAAGTCATTGTCACAGTTTGTGCTCACCTCTCTACAGATAATTGTGGATGAGGCACCCAGAGAATTCTGTATAGTTGATTACTATATGGTTTCTACATGATTTCATACCAACAAACTTAAAAAAAAATATGGAAATGTATTTATCATCTCCTGAAAGGAAACTGATGACAAATACAGCACTGAAAAGGCTGAAACATTTGTGGGAAAACTGTATAAACACCCCAGAATGCTTATCAAATGACTGACAAAGAAATCTCCATCTTTCAGTCAAAAGAAGAAAGAAAAAAAAAAAAAAAAAGAGCACTGAGCCATAGGTTTGACAATGAAATGTAGAGCAGGAGTAAAACCATAGTATTAACTAGACAGCAGTTTGACTATGTAGAACTTTGCTACTGTTTAGCAGCCATATTTTACCTAGGATTTGATAGTGGATCTTAGTTGTGTAAATCTCATCTTGTTTTCTGATATCTTTCAATTAAATTTTTTTCTGTTCTAGACTCTCTTCAAAATCCATCATCTAATATGTTAAGGAACTTGGTAACAAACCGTGTTTAAGATTAGGAGACCCTGACTCCCATTCTAATATTAAGTCTTCGACCAAACTGAACTCTTTGTCAAAACACTACAAAAGCAATGGAGGAATACATAGTTGACAGCTGCCATGTTTGCCTGAAAGTCCTGGCTGGGCATTATAAATGTGTCAGATCCTTATCATTATAACAGCAGTAGGATAAAATGATGGTATCTTGAAAAACTTGGAAGCTTTCATGTGTCACTTGCTCAGTTTTCAGAAACACTGTGTCTCAGAATACCTCAGTTCTAGCTGTAGCTTCTGAAGTCTTTCTGTCCCAGTGCTTTACATATGGTGGCTTATCCTATAAACTTAGTTGAAGGAACACTATTCACTATAACTACCATAAACTCTTTTCATGAGTGATGAATATGAAAGAGCAATGGTTTTTTTGTTGCTTGTTTTGACAAGTACTAGAGCTGTAGATAATTCAAAAGGGTAGTCCCCCGGAAGGCATCTTTCAGATCTTTTAACACGTAACTGAACCCACAGAATACAGTCCTTCACAAACTGCTCCAGCGTGGATTCTTCCCATGGGCTTCAGTTCTTCAAGAACTGCTCCAACATGGGTCCTTTCTAGAGGGTACATTCCTTCAGGGACAGACTTATCCAGCTGGCTCCTTTCCATAGAGTACAGTTCCTGCCAGAAAACGTACTCCTGCGTGGGCTCCTCTCCAACAGCTGCAGCTCCTGCTAGGAGCCTCCTCCTGTGTGGGATCTCCATGGGCTGCAGCGTCCTTCAAGGCATGTCCACCTGCTGTGGTGTGGGTTCCTCCATAGGCTGCAGTGTGCGTGTCTGCTCCACCTTGGCCACCTTGGGCTGCAGGGGACAGCACCTCTGCTCCAACACCTGGACCACCTCCTTCCCCTCCTTCTTCTCTCACCTTGGTGTCTGCAGGGCTGTTTCTCTCACATTTTTCTCACTCCTCTCTCTCACAGCCACTATGCAGCATCTTTTACCCTTTCTTAAATACATTTTCTCAGAGGTGCCACTATCTTGGCCAAGGGGCTCAGCTGTGCCCTGCGGTGGGTCCTTTGGAGCCGGCTGGAACTGGCTGTGTCTGGCACGGGGGAGCTGCCTCCTCACAGGGGCCCCCCCTTGCGGCCCCCACTGCCAGCACCTGGGTACCTGCACCAAATACACTCATGCTGATAATGGTACTTTAGTAATAAGCAGTACACTTTCAAATAGGAAATGCATTGCATTTCTTTAACTCTTGTCTTTGCCACCAAATCTAATTCTGAAGGAAAGGAAAGCCTGCTTGTGGTAACGAGTGTTACTGAAAACAACTAAAATACAATTTCATCTACAGATAATTAACTTACATTTACAGAAAATCTGTGCATCTAAATATGCATCAATTTAGGATTTGCATAATTTGGTGGAACGTTTGGATGAATGTGAAGCTAAAGCTAAATGAATGTAAAGCTAAATGCAGAAGTGTCAACTATGTGCCTCCAAGTAACAGCTATGTTCTGTTTTAGATTAGAGATGGTTAAATACTGTAAAGATCTCCTTATAAATATTTATTCCATTTGTTTAATAAATCTATTTTGACTGCTACATATTTTTTTAAAATACAACTTCAATTAATTATTGCTTGCTTGAACCTGCTGCCTAGAATGTTTCTGGAAAAAGGGAATTATAAGAAATACTGGAGGATAGTCCTGGAAAGTAAATTTTAAATTCATAAACATGAATGCTTACAGCAGAATTTACATTTAGATTTACATCAAGAAAGTGAGACACCACACGTGGCAATGCTTCCAATCAAAAGTAGCTTAAATTTCAAACAAGCATTTAATTCTTACATCAATTGCTGGAAAAAAATCTAAAGGTTGTGTTACCTGGCAACTGAATTCAAATGATTAAGTGCACAGAGATTTCCTAGTGCAATTTTGCTTTCAAACAAAAGACAAAGGTGTCTCTTGTTAATTAACTTTAGCTAGGATCAATAGAAAAAGAAAATATTGCCCTAGACTGCTTTGCAGCTTGACCACGTTAGAGCTGTAGGACCATCATGAAACCTAGAAAAGATTTCTAAATACAGCAACATGACAGCTTTCAGTGTCTGCATAGATGTGATGGCTATACTCCTCAAGATTCAGGAGTTTAGAGTTAACAAACACTCTAACTTCTGGGCTTCTGAGTGAAGACACAGGTTTGATCACTTGCTGGCTGTGTTGAACTGGGTACTTCTGTTGAACATCAGTGCTTCTGGTTCCTAAGATGAAAGTGTCAGAATTTGCTTTTAAATGACAGCTCTATGTCCTCCAAGAAACCTCACATACTTCTGCACTGTATGTCAGGGCCAAGTGGATCTTCACTCAGTGTCAGGGATAGAATTGGGAAATATGGAAAATGCAGCTGCCTATGCTTTGAGCAAAAGAACACCTCCAGAAACTGTTTTCAGAACAGGGCCAATGATGTAGCTGAAAACTTCCAGTTCTGTCCAACAGAAGATAGTGGCTTGCATGCATAATGGCTTGCTCATTGAAGTTTTTCCATATTTATGCCAAGCAAACTAATCACAATGCTTTTAAAACACTCAAAACCAAAAATAATTGCCTCAATCTTCTACTAATACAGCATAGCTTCCGTTCAAGATTTGGGTGGCCTTTTTTGTTACTACTTTTATTTTTCTTGTTTCATGGTTCCCATCTTCAGATGGAGAGTAGAGATGGATTGAGACACATAGTTAAGTACCTTGCACTGTGGAAAATTATCTAGCTGCTGCCTATGTGGAGATTTCTCAGAAGATTTAATAAGCAGAGCAGAACTTGAAGATATTTCTTTTGGAAATGGTCCAAGTGTTTATAAATTAAGATCACAGTTTTACTTTTCAACACAGAGATAAAACCACTGTACTTTCAATCCTAATGTTTAACTTTATCGTAGCCATATCACTTTATCTCCCTTTCTCTGTCCTCAGATAAGCTTTTTTTCCACAGTTTTGCACCTGTTTGTTTTTATTTCTGAAACCTGTGCTGCCATATCATGGCATGGTGCATCAAAACTCTTTGCTAAACTTCAGCTTTCACCTATATTGACTACAAAACTGTCTCTCATGAGTTATGCAAGATGACTAATAGTGATGGAAGCAGCATTACCGATGCTACAAAGAAATCAGCTATGATTTGGTATAGTCTTTCCTTAAATTTGTTAAAGAAAATGGACTTCTGAGAACTTCTCAGAAATGGGATCTCTCTGGAAGAAATCTTCAGGTCATCTTTTGAATGTTTCAGGACACAATTTCTTCAGGTCTGACTAATAGAATAGATAAGGAATTACTACAAATTCAATTAATTTTGCCAGATTATATGGATTTATGAGAGTCCATAAAGCTTTATCAAGCCTGTTTTTTTTTTTTTTCCCCTGCATTATGTGAAATCCCAAGTCAATAACTTACTGCTTACTTCTGATTCCAAATCCTACCAGTTAGAGATTACCAGCAGTTTTACATTAAAAAAAACCCCAAACCAACAAATTACAGGAAAATTTGCTTTAAAATATCTCTTTCTGTTGTATTCCTAAATAGGTGATTTCTTAAAATGTGTTTTCCATGTCTCTGGAGATGTACTGGTATCACCAAATCGCACCGCCTGTTTAGTACTGATACATACCAATTTAAAAATGAGAAGAAAATTTTGTCTTGTCTTTGCTGAGCTGGTATATGTGTGTATTGGAGGCAAGGTGGTATGAGGGTAAGAGATTCCTAAAAGCTAATGTTATTCTAATGAATCCAGTGTCTAAGCTTCCTTTATAACCAATGCAGGAAAAGATTGCTCTCAAGTTGATAATGTGTGGTTAAGCTGAATCACTTACTTGACTAGTTATGATTAGTAATGGTCAGACCTGTTGCAATGCAGTAAAAAACCCTCTGAAGGTGTCTGGCGTCAATCTATATAATTTCACAAAAACAGTAGCACAAAGGCAGCTACTTAGTGATCTTAGTTGGTGAGTGATAATTATCACATGAAGACGGTAACTTTTTAAAACATGCCAACTGGATCAAATATCACAGTTTTTAAAAATAATCACTACTTATTTTCTGATACTGAAAATGTTAATTCAGAAATATATGTGTGAATTTCCAGGTATGTGACCTGTGTTGGCTGATTCTAACTTAAACATTGTTTCTGTTCCATGACCAGTTAAATACATAAATGCTTCTGATATGAAAACTTATGTCTGACAATTTAAGAGTTGTATCTATGATTACCCTGAGGCTTGTTTTCAATAATTGCCTGAACCCTTAAATACACTGTTGGCAAAGATGCAAAGTGAATGTGGGCTGGCATTCAGTTTACATAAAACATGAAGAGGCAACAGATAATAATCAAACTTTGCAAATCACTGGCAGCTTCATGAGTCCCTGTGCCTTACCACAAACATGGTGAAAAAATTGGAAATTAAGATGAGCTCAGGGATGGACAGGTTTCTGCTTACGTTTTCTGGTTTCAATTTCTGATCCCATTAAGCTAGTGCTTGTTGATCCTTCTAAATTGCATCAGAAAATGGTAAAGATGTGTAAAGGTTGTTGATGACAGAGCTTATTTTAAGGTCCCCTAAAATTTCCTCATTGTCATGAACTTTAACGTCATAAAAAAATCAAGCTTCCTTTGAAGAGACATTTTCAGAGAGGTATCTCTCCGTAGGATCAAAATGACTGACAAGAAAGATTCTAATCTCTTTTCTGTATCTGCATTTTAGCAATGAAAGGAGATATTCTAGGTGAACTTTGCCCAAGATTGGAAAGGAATCTCTATTTTTAAAGTAAGATAAAGCTTTTAAATTAAGTATTTTTCTTTGTATAGTTCCTAAGGTTGTAGCATGAGCTTGCTGGTGGCAAACCTGTAGATTGTCATCTACACAAATAGGTTTATCAGAGCTGAGAGTGTGATTTCTGTTGATTTGTTCCAAGTGAAGAATTCACCAAAAATCACTTTTTTGCAAGGGTTCTTTCATAACTAACCTGTCTGACATATAAGAAATGCATGAACTGAACACCTTTGTCCAGCCATATGCTATTATCAAATTCCTTGATGTGTGTAATCTCTTCTGGAGATAGTGCATGTTTGTTTCTTTTAACCGTAGGTAATCATGCTACTCTCACTGAAGTCAAGCAATCAAACTTACCTTGAAACAGCAGAAATCATTTTGAAAACATGTCAGTTTCTTAACAGCAGAATCGACATGTTTTATTAGTGACTGAAACTGAGTTTAATATTGTTCTTTTTCACAATCATTATGTTCTGTCTCTTTAACTCTGTAAACTGAGCTTATATGTACCGAGTATTTGTTTCTTTATGCCCCTCCCCAGTAATATGAGACACTTCAAATTACTGGTGTTTCAAAAGTATTTTGCATTCTGCTACCTCTTTGTGGTCTCATTGAGTCATAAGTGAAACTCCAGTTGATCTCAATGGGGGTAGAACAAAGCCTGTAAAGCATTCTTTAAACTCCTGCAATAGCGGAGTATTTACAAATAGCAAACTGTAACCGGGCTGGCTAAGCAAAATCCATTGTGTCCTTTCCGTGAACTGGCATCCACTGCACAAAAATAGTGTTGTTAATTGTACAACATTGATTAGTTCCCCTCACGTTCAAAGAGCGGATCCAGAAGGTCCAAATTGTGCATGAAGCTTGAACTGTTTCCCCACATCTGCCAAACTATAGAGCCTGTCTGCATCACAGCCTGTGCTTAGTGGACAAAATGCTTCTGGACCATCAACAACAAGAAATAATCCATTCATTAAATCAATTTTTGCCAACAAGCCATGAGCATGAGGAAAACATAAGGGCTATTTCAGAAGATTAACTATTCTGGAGGATAATTTTTTAACATAATCTATTTTTTGTTCACTGACTTACTTCAATGCAGTGATTGGAGCTAAGCAGCAAGAATATTACATGCCTTATCGTTCATTGAATCTCTGCTAAATTGTGGATACATCTTTAAGATGTAACAGCTGAAGTCTAAGGCTTTCAAAGGACATAACTTTTTTTTCTATTATTCTATTTTAGACTACAGATCATGGACAATTTTTACAGAACGGAAAACAGCAAGCTGTAATCGCTTAGCAAGCATTAGTATTCTGCCTGCACTGTATGCAATTTCTGCTGCTTTGAAATATTCAAGATCTGTGGACCAAAAAGGATGTTGGTTGATAGGTATTGACTTCCAAAATGGCACATGCAGGCAGTTCTTCTTTATGACAAAAAATAACTATTCAAGAACTGGGCCATGGGTAAACTACAAATTAGAGTCTTAGTGGTTGGATTTCAAGTGAAGCTAATGGACCATTATGGAAGATTAAAATCCTCTTTAAGGCATACGTTTATTGTCCAATTTTATAGCACTATTATAATTTTTCATACTGTTATTGGTCTGTGTTTAGAATGTGAAAACATATAAGAAATGTCTAGTAAATTGCCTTGCTTGTATGCATTTTTTTCTTTTTGATTTTATAGTTTCTTATTAATTTTGTTTGGTTTTGGGCTAACATTTAGGGAACTACGCTGTAGAAATGATGTGGTTTGTTTTTCTTCTTGATTTTAAGCTATTGCCCAACTGATAAATCCAGGAGGCATTCCCAAGTATGTTCAAGCAATCATCCAGAAAAGTCTATTTTCCTGATTTTTGTCTTTCTTTACTCAATGTTCAGTTTAGTCTCCATGTTGTATTTTGTGTAACTCACTGTAATTCTATTCCTGACCGAGGTGATCCTTTCCTTGTCCAGTGATAATGTTTTTGTGCAAATGACTGTGGTCTCCTTTGTTTCCCTGTTTTGCCTCTGGATCTAGTTCTAACCTAAGTTATACTGAAGTGTGAAGGTTGAAAAAGCATAATTAAGAATTTAATTTCACCTTTTATGACTTCACTAGTTCACTATGACCCATGATGAGCTGTGTATCTTTCAGTAGAAAGTCTATTGCTTTTAAGACACCACTATGCACTCTATTTCTTTATCATTTTCATTCTTCTCCTTGAAAGAAATGATGCAAAGACCCAAGAGTTTGTGATGAGTTAACTGGATAATTATAACCCAGTTATGTATGACTGATTTTAATTAGGTGATTGTCATTGAAAGTCTAACAACCATTTATGTAACAGTAAAGAATAGTAGATGATGATTCAGATGGAGTACCAAGTAGTTTGGTTTAACATATATATTGTCTGGTGAAAAAATGAATAAGTTCTAACAGAAGTAGATTATTATAAGTATCTATTAGCTACCTTATTTTTTAAGGTCTCTTTCTGAACAAAAAAATCAACCTTGAAATCTGATGCATTGGTGATATTATTTGAGTAGCGTTACTTACAAACTTTAAATTAGCTCTTTTTATGTTTATGTTTAAGTTGACTTCCAACTGGATAGTTATAGTTGTCTCTTCTTTCCATCCTAAATCTGAGCCTATGAATCCTCTCTACATCTTCCTACTTCTTGAACTGTGAAAAGATAATTGCCTGTGTTCTCATAGCCCAATCATAATACGTACAGATCTGTACTGACTGTGCTACAATTAGCAAGGATCACAGATTGGGTTTTTGCCAGTTACCATCATGAAAGATTTTTGACTGGCATAGGGCTTTTTCTTCTAGCACATCAGAGATTTACAGCAGTTGGGGAGTGATTGTCAGGTCAGTGAGGCAGTGCTCTGAGATGGTTAAAAGATTATTTTTTTTTAGCACATCTTGTTCACTTTATAAGGGCAGTATTCATCACTAGACTGTAAGGATGAGTGACCCCTTATGTCATGGGCTGAAATAAGGATAGCCTGAGTGAGTTTTTCCTATAGGTGAGGTATGCTATCAGCAACTTGAGTAAAAGAAGTGCTTCTCTCTCTCACTGCTAGCTTTTTGTGTTTCTTAATTAACCTGATGTGATATTAAAGATTTATTTCAGTTATGAACTCTGACACAGACATTTAATTGTTCACTTCCTACACTTGCAACAAAGACACAGTGTTGTGAAATGCATTTCTCACAGGTCAGGCTAGTAGGGATTTTTGTTTGTTTTGGTTTGGTTTTTCTCCATCTCTTTTCCTGTATACAGAGCATGTTTAGATCAACAGAGTATATCTCACCTGAGCATATGTCAATCTTTGCAAGAGCTCTTGTTACTTAGTGCTTTAACTTTCTCCTTTTCTTTGCCCATGAGGAATAAAATTTTAGTAGACTACAGAAATTCAGTCCATAAAATTTAAGAAGAAAATAATTGAGTGAAGGTCTTAGGAGCCTGAAATATCAAGGTGAGTTATTTCTATTCCCTTTTGAACTTTAACTCTCTGAAATGTCTGAAAATGCCCCTCTTACCTTAATCAAGATTGATGGACCATCCCTTTAGCTTTTGTTCATCTCCTTGCTGTTCACTCGTTCTCTGGTTTTTGCTTTCCCTTAGTAGTGTCAGTTTTGTGCAGCTCATTGTTGCAGGAATAGTCTCTTCTTTTTTAAAAAATCAATATAATTGCTGTGTTGTTGTGCTTTGAAATAACTGCCTTCTGAGAAGCTAGGAAGATCTGAGTGATCTGAATGCTGTCCCAGGCACCAGAGCAGTGGTTTCAGCCACAGTCTGAGTCCCTTGAGAGACAGAGGTTTAGAGAAGTTCCACCACTTGTAAAGCAGAGATATATGAGACTCAACTAATAGCTATATACACATTAATTTCTTTGAGATAAATGCAGCTGAAGATTCTATATGTGCATCTAAAAGAAGATAGCTGGCATTATTCTCTGTATGTGCCTCAAAGTATGTATGTCCATGTAGACTGTCCTACTCATACTGAGACTCTCCTTGACATGAGGTGGCTGTTGAGCTGCTATGAGTGAAGTTGCATGACTTCTGTGCTCCATAGGGAGTGTAATGCCTCACATTGCATGCAAACTGCACATCACTACTGGGCATGCCTGCTGGAGCAATTGAAACATGAAAAGCAAAGTGGGAAGCAAAGCAGATATTGCTTCAGTGACTCCTACATAGGAGAGGATAGACATAGGTGAGAATAGCGTCACCAGAGTTCTCCATCTCAACACTTCTCCCTTTCTACTGCTTACTTAACCGGGACCTAACCTCAAAATTCAGCTTTGCCTATTTGGCCAAGAAGGCCTGAGCCAGTTTTTCTCCACAAAAAGTTCATGCAGGATGCAAAACACATGGAAAGAGAGAAGTACGACACCAGAAACAACGCTTTCAGGATCCTGGAAAGGGGGTGCAGCAATGCAAGGAAAGTAGTGCAGGTGAGAAGTGAGGAGAAATCCGTATGGGCTTTCGCTTACAGGTGCATTTTTTACACAGCAGCATGTGGTTCCAAGAACCTAATTCTAACTTCCAGGTATCCAAATGATGACCATCACTCATCAATTTTTTTAAAATAATTCTCATACAAGTAGTATTAAGAACTTTTCTGTAATTTACCCCTATCAAAAAATAAAAATAAAAATAAAAAGGCCAGTTCTGACTCTTGAACAGCCAGGGGTAACAGTGCTTTCTGTACCTGGTATCACATTATGAAAGAAGAAGCTTCGAATTGGGTTATGTGATGGGGACGGGCAGTTGTAGCCCATGATGTGAGGTTACACCTCATTTCTTCCCCTGATGAGGGGCGACCTCTATTTCAGGCCTCCCTCACTGCTGCATGAATCTTCTTCACCATGCCCGCACTGTGATGCTAGTGAGGATGGTTTGCAGAGCCATTGACACCACAGCAAGGCAGCTGAAGATATTTGATGAAGCCAACAGGATTAAAGCCTCCAGTGAAGCTGCACCTGTAATAGTGACCGTTTGACTGCAGAGTGCTTGAGTACACAAAGAAAAAAATTCCCTTTGCTTCAAGAACAACTTACAGAGTCAGAAACAGGTGGCAAAAGTGAAAGGAAGAAGGAGGGAGACAATGCTGTGGAAGAGGTGGGACAGCTAACAGAGGAGCAGGATGTCAAAGGAACTGTGACAGAACTACAGAGAATTCCTCCCTGAAGTCTGAATTATTGTCCAGTAAAATGTATTTCATGTGTTACATACTTTGTGGTCATTTTACAATGTGATGCACATGCATAGAAATTATGAGGAGGAGTTTCCTCTCTACTTAGTTTTAACTTGGTTGCAATCCTGATACTTTAATCTATATTTAAAACCAAATTCTTTTGCTTAGACACTGTTTCCAGTACTACCAAATAATACAAGCTCAGAAAAAAATCCATTGGTCATTAATGCTATTAACTTCAAAAAGGAATATCTATGTTCTCATTAATGTATGCAGGCACCCCAGTTAACCATAGAATCATAGATTAGAGTCATAGAATCATTTAGGTTGGAAAAGACCCTTAAGGTCATCGAGCCCAACCGTAACCCTAACACTGCCAAGTCCACCACTAAACCATGTCCCTAAGCGCCACGTCTACACGTCTTTTAAACACCTCCAGGGATGATGACTTACCCACTTCCTTGGGCAGCCTCTTCCAATATTTGATGACCCTTTTGGTGAACAAATTTTCACTAATATCCAATCTAAACCTCCCCTGGCACAACTTGAGGCTGTTTCCTGTTGTCCTCTCACTTGTCACCTGGAAAAGGAGACTGGCACCCACCTTACTACAACCTCCTTCCAGGTAGTTGTAGAGAGCGACGAGGTCTTCCCTCAACCTCCTTTTCTCCAAGCTAAACAAATCCAGTTCCCTCAGCCACTCCTCATAAGACTTGTTCTCCAGACCCTTCACCAGCTTTGTTGCCCTTCTTTGGACATGCTCCAGCACCTCAATGTCTTTCTTGTAGTGAGGGGGCCAAAACTGTACACAGTATTCAAGGTGCAGCCTCACCAGTGCTGAGTACAGGGGCACGATCACTTCCCTAGTCCTGTTGGCCACACTATTTCTGATACAAGCCAGGATGCCATTGGCCTTCTTGACCACCTGGGCACACTGCCGGCTCATATTTAGCCGGCTGTCAACCAACACCCCCAGGTCCTTTTCTGACAGGCAACTTTCCTTTTGTGTTTTTTTTTTTAATCTCTTACTGCTGTACTCTTTTTCTTCTCCACATTGACCTTCCGTTTCTGACCTTTCAAGCAGTCTGTAAATCAATTTGTGGAACCCTGCTTGCTCTCTGCAAAGCATCTACAAAGTCTCCAAATGTAATTTTTAATGACACACTGTCCTGGTTTTGGCTGGGATAGAGTTAATTTTCTTCCTAGTAGCTGGTACAGTGCTGTGTTTTGGATTTAGGGTGAGAATAATGTTGATAACACGCTGACGCTTTAGTTGTTGCTGTCATGCTTACACCAGTCAAAGGCTTTTCAGCTTCCCGTGCTCTACTGACTGAGAAGGCTGGAGGTGCACAAGAAGCTTGGAGGGGGCACAGCCAGGACAGCTGACCCAAACTAGCCAAAGGGGTATTCCATACCATATGACGTAATGCTCAGTACATAAACTGGGGAAAGCTGGCCGGGGGGGGCCGCTGCTCGGGGACTGGCTGGGCATCGGTGGGTGGGTGGGTGGTGAACAATTGCATTGTGCATCGCTTGCTTTGTATATTCTATTATTATTATTACTATTATTATTAGTAGTAGTATTTTATTTTATTTCAATTATTAAACTGTTTTTATCTCAACCCA
>NW_008824545.1:218696-239333 GCF_000699105.1 Pygoscelis adeliae | reverse complement strand
TTCTCTCCCCCATCCCACCAGGGTGGGGACAGTGAGCAAGCAGCTGTGTGGTGCTCAATTGCCGGCTGAGGTTAAACCACGACACACACAGAGTTCTAATTTCCGGTAGTGCATCTACTGCAAAAGAAAGGGCCACCTTGAGGGCTTTTCATACAAGCATCTTGTAGGAACACCTGCATGAAAAGATGTTTCTGGATATATATGCAGACAGGAAGCCTGGTATTCTTATGCAAATAACTGCTATTGTCTTCTGGTCAGCACTACTGCCTACGGCTAAGTTCTCTGGCCCACCAGTTTCCACTGAACTGTGCACTCATGTTAGAGGGCAGAAATTATTTCTTAGAAGCAGAGGCACTTATGATCCCTTGGAAACAGAAATTCAGACATTAAGACCTCTTGCATACTGAACATTAGTACCTCATTTAGCATTTTCTGCATTCAGCCCAATCACTTGTAGTAAAGAAGTCAAATTCCATTCTAAATTTTCCAAATAATTGACAACACTTCAAGGAAATCTCTTCCAATGCTTAGTTATTCTCTGCTTTTAACAATTGAGCTTTATGATTGTTTTGTCAAAAATGGATGCAGACTTGCCCAAAGGCAAAGTTAGCATCCGCTTTTTGTGCTGATGCAAAAACTGCATTTTCATTTTATGACTGAAAGAACATGCTCAATCCCCTGGCTTTGGTGGGATCACCATGCATGTTTTGAGTTACTCTTACTTGGACAATCTTGTAGTCTTCATCAAAAATTGTAAATAAATTAATTCACTTCCACAGCCAACAGGTCAGTGGCTTTATAATGATGGATTACTTTAGAACTTAATGATTTTAATGTATTCAGAGACCGTAAGTTTACCGTCAACATTAGAAGTTGGTCATCCATGAAGAAGAGCCACTAATACTGAGGCTGTATACAGTCATTGATTCAGTATCTCCTTTTGCCACATGTCTCTATAGACAATGTTGTCTAGGTCATAAAACCCCTGGTATTTATTGTGTTCTTTTGACTTACACTTGGGAGCTAAACATAATCAATAAACATGTTTTATCTCAAGTTACTTTTAGAACAATAATCTGGACCTATTTTAGAAATAAAATGCTCTAATGAGCATTTCAATATTAAGAAAGAGAGTGAAAATAAGAGTCTTAATCAAAGACAACTGGAAAAGAAAGTTGTCTGAGAAATACAAAAGCTATGGACAAATCCTGTGTATTCACTAAATAGCCATATAATATGATTTTTGGTGGTGGGTTTTTTTTAAGAGAAAGGAACGATGAGTGCTCTCACCCACCTATGAAAGAGAGCAGGTTACAAGCAGGACAGAACTGTTGTGTCTGAACAAGGATGGGCTTCAAATGTGAATCTTGGTTTACAGTTGGAAAGGACAGATCCACAACTGATTTTAAACAAAACCAACATTTTTGCATAAGGAATCAAGCTAATTTACATCAGTTAAAGAAATGGCCAGTTTTGCTTCACTAGGCTGATACTGGGTGTAACTTGACCACTGCAAGCAGGACTCCAAAGACTCTTTTTATTGCCTTGTTCATTGTTACTACCTTGCTTTTACATGTAAAGAGCCCTCCTCAGCATTGTCTCAACTTCCTTTCTAGTAAGAAGCATTTTTCTCTGTTAAACATACATGTGTAATATATATTCTTTACCTTGAGGTTCTGACTGCTGAATTGTTGAGCATATGCACATCCCAAGAACATATGCAGACAATATGCTGTTTGTTGGCTAAAGCAGACTTCATTGTTTCATTAGAATGACAACAATGACTATTAAGGTCTTTAAACACATGTAATAATATTTCCTAGGGTTCCCTGAGTGATAGGCTCAATAAAAACAGTACAGCTGGTCTGTGTGTCTTGTTTTTCCCCTTCCTGCAATGTAATAATTTTCTGCCTTATCCATCTGTGTGCCTGACTACAATCAATGCTGATAGTAATGGGTATATGTGACATTCAGATTTCCAAATAAGTAGTTGTATGCAGCTCAACTGTCATATCACCATAGCCTACAAATGCCAGCTAGGCCCTTTTGTACAAAAGTACAAAATCATCAGTCAAAAAAAAAAAAAAAAAGCAATAACCCCTGCAGTTCTCAAAGGTTTCTGCTAGTTTTGTGTCACAAAATGTGTTTCACTCTACAGCAAGCTCTTCCAGATTTGGAAGTAAATAAAGAGCAGGAAAAACCCAACAAAGCATCCCTACAAAAGAAGCAACTAAAAGGACATTTTTGCCAACACCTCAGAAAATGTTGAAGTCAAATGCTGCAGTGGCATTTGCAGCATTGAAAAACTACATACAAATTGTTTGGAAGAGACTACATACAAATTGTTCCTTTTGGATGAGAGGTTTGGAAAAGGTGACTTGAAGAATAATATATAGAATTTCTTTTTGAAGGTTAGGCAGCTGAGACTAAAGGTTGCATCATAATCCGAGCTTTCTGATATGGCCCCTTGTATTGCAAATCTGCAGCCTTTTGGAGCTGCCTAATTTTATGATAACACTGCAATTTCCAGGGCCTTAAATTTATTGTATATAGCTTGGGAGGTAAATATTCCATAAACTTAGTACTGTTTGGCATGTTTTTACAGTAATGTCTTAATAAGCAACTATTGTGTTCTCAGACACTCACATGTCACATGTGAGACACTGTCAGCTATGTGTGTATAGCTCATCTAGAACTATGCGTTGTAAACCCATACTGTGTATGATACCTGCTTTGCAGCTTTAAATAAATACACAGCTCTTACATGTTAACCATTTGGTGCCAACTCTATGATATGTTCAGTCTTCAAAAAAAGGGATATAAAATCAGATATCTCTGACCATTAAAAAAAAATTCTTTAATAGCATAAACAGCTGTGACTCTTCCCCTGGAGTTTTAGATAGATGCACTGTTCCCAGTCATTAAAGCCTTGTCTGAATGTTAACTATAACAATTCATAAGTAGTAATCTCTGTAAAGTAAGCATTGGTACAGAAGCATTGGCAACTTATTCTGTCCAATGGAACCATTGTTTCTTGCATTTGCTTTTTGATTTTTGGACTGAGTCAAAACTCTTGGCTTCCTTAAGTCATCTTTCTGTGTCTTGTCACCTTTTGGTATAGAATAATTCACCAAGGTTGTACATGATCCAATCTTTCAACATCTTAATAACATTGACATCTATTGGACTGTCTGGGAGAAAAACTCTGTGTTAAGATCAAAGGTTTGATGCATGGGAATATTACCCACCTACATGAAATTTTTCTTTTTAAGAGTACTATGAATCACATCAATATTTTCATCGTTTAAAAGTTAATTGAAAGATTGAACAAAGGCAGTGGTCACTGGCTCCATTTACTATTACTACTACTATTTACTATTATTTACTCTATACACAGAGACCACCCAGATCATCTTTGCTATAAGGCAGAGTGCTGAGCTGAGCAGGGAAAGAGTGCATAACCATCAGAAACAAGACAAATTGATGGCTATTTGGTCAGTTATGGATATCCTCATTGTTGCTTTGCCCAAAGGCTTCTTTGTTCTGTGTGGCTGCTTAGCAGAGTGTGAAGTAAGGCAAACAATCACATGCAAACACATGAAAAAATGTTCCCGACACCAGGGTATTAATTATTGGTGAGGTTATAGTGACCTGCCCTATTGGTAACCTGCTTTGTATCTTTAGAAAGGCCTTTTTTTTGACATAACTAGCAAACTGATTTTAAGGGGTTTAAATTCTGTTCACACTGACACATGAAAGGGAAAAAACTATTAAAGTTTTAGCATCTATTATAGTCTAAATATGGCTTAAAGAGAGGGCATGAGACCTAAAGAAAGATAGTCTCTCCACCCACAGGAAAACAGTTGTTGGGAAGTGGTTTGTGATCCGGGAGTGCCCTTGAAAGGGATTCCCTGTTTGAAGGGAATAGGGCAATAAAAAAGGGGTGCGGCAACATAAGTTTGTCAATCAACTGCCATATCAGTTTAAATCTTTAGCAAAGCAGCTAAAAAAATTGAGGAAAATCTTCCAACAAATCTGTAACAAAACTTCTTCTTTGGAAGGGGGACTACTGTAGGCAAAAATGGTTTCAGTTAATGGGATAGTATTTGTATGCACAGAGAATTTCAGTGAGGCCTGTGTTATTTCATTAGGCTTCCCTTAGGTTGATTGCATTTCAGTGGGAGCCACAACAACTCAGGGTGAGGGAAATATTGACAAGGAGTGAGTCCTGCTGCTGAGCTCCTCCTTTAGGTGCTGTTTCTGTCTGGACTGTGTTCTCTTTTTGTTCTCAGAAGTGCTCTATTCTACATGAGGACTGACATCAGTATCAAAAATACCTCTTGGCTACACATATTGCTGTTTCAAAAGAAGTAGTTTCAACAGTGAAGTGATACAATATCTGTCAATACAATTGTGTATTGTGCTGTTGCATCTCTCAATCTCTCTCCAGCTATCGATCACTTGATTTAAAATTTGAGTACTAATTAAAAATTAGTGTTAGTGTCTTAGAAATATAGGTTTGAGAGAGATGAGGTGGGAGAGAGAACAAAAGAACCTAATATGCAGACCAGCATGCTCACTTGCTCAGTTGTTAAATTAACGAGTGTCACGGTTTAACCCTGACGGCAACAAAGCTCCACACAGCCACTCGCTCACTCCTCTGGATGGGGGAGAGAATAAGAAGAGTAAAAGTGAGAAAACTCGTGGGTTGAGATAAAGCAGTTTAATAGGTAAAGCAAAAGCCATGTATGCAAGCAAAGCAAAACAAGGAATTAATTCACTCCTTCCCATGGGCAGGCAGGTGTTCAGTCATGTCCAGGAAAACAGGGCTCCATCATGCATAATGGTTACTTAAGAAGACAAAAAGCCATCACTCCGAACATCCCCCCTTCCTTCTTCTTCCCCCAGCTTTTTATTGCTGAGTACGACGTCATATGGTATGGAATATTCCTTTGGTCAGCTGGGGTCAGCTGTCCCAGCCGTGTCCCCTCCCAGCTTCTTGTGCACCCCCAGCCTACTTGCTGGCAGGGTGGTGTGAGAAGCAGAAAAGGCCTTGACTCTGTGTAAGCACTGCTCAGCAACAACGAAAACATCCCTGTATTATCAACACTGTTTTCCGCACAAATCCAAACCAGAGTCCTTTACAAGATACTATGGAAAAAAATTAACTCTATCCCAGTCAAAACCAGCACAATGAGATACTGTATCTAAATGACATCTGTTACTTAATAAAATATACACATTAATGGCAACAGAAATCAAAGAAAGCATAATTCATTGCTGTTGGAAGGATATAATTGTAATTCTTTTCATTATATAGCCGTGGCAATTTTTTTAGGTGTGAACTGACTTCTTACAGCCTTTGCAGTTTTTATATCTGCTTGTTAGATAACAACATCTTTTTTTTGAGAAGGTGATGAGTAAAATGGGTAATGGTTTGCTACAGGTTTGACACATTTACTAACTCAGTTTATGAATGGTGTTATGGCTGTTACGGTAAGTTTCTTTTACCAGATTTAGAAGCAGTCAAGTCCTAGATAAACAGGTGGTTTTCAGGAAGGACGGATATGTCATTTGATTGCCCATTATGCCTGCCTATTAACTATTTGGCAATGAGTAGACCGAAATAACCTAGACAAATGTCAATGGGGTAGGGAGGTTCAGATATTTCTGCCATTCACTGTCACAGAGTTAGTATTTTCCCCCTTTCTGAATCCTTGATTCTTCTAGCAGAGCTTTGAGTCTTTTTCTAGCAGAAATAGAGAACACTGGGCATTGTGGAATACAAAGAACAAGATCCACACTTCTGTTATTGCTAGAAAAGAATCTATTTTAAGTTCTTAAATATTTGTTCATGGGACTTTAAAAAATGGTCATGGAAAGCATGTGAAAGAATTAAGAAGGCTTAAGTTGCACAGTTACATTAATTAACTTTAAACCACTTGGGCCTATACTCCATAAATCATAGTGAAATGAGATTATTTATTTACAGTTATTTTAGTAACATAATAATTTAAAAAATGTAATAGTTATTTATAGACAATACAAATACATACATATTTATAATTTGTATTTTAAAATACATTAATAAATATAAGTAAAATAAAACTTGTAAATCATGTAAATATTATAAATATAAAGATAAAATATAAATAAATTAACAGTTAATTAATAATGTAATAATTTAAAATGTTAAACATCAATTCCGTACCTTTCCTTCTTATTAATGTTCTAATATTGGTGTACTCGGTCCCATTCTGGATTATTGAAGTGCTATAGCTCCTTTCCTGCTATGTAGTAAATAGAAGTAGAGAAAGTTCCTTTCCAAGTTTGTTGAATGAAACATGAATAAATCACTATCCAGGGCCCTTGACAACATCATTGTGGTAACAATGAGGGCCTTTATGGAAAGTATTGTTTTGGTACATAACTTCAGTGTAACTTTTTCTCATACACACAGTGAAGGTACATATATTCTACTTGCATGTCATGTTACCTCATCCTTGTCTGGTCCATACCAGGATTCAAGGGAGGCCTAATCCTAGCATAAAGCTAAAGTCTGACTCAATCCATTTTCTGAGGAAAATACTCAACCTTGCAAGTTTTCATTCTCGAGCTTTGGAATACCCAGAGAGAACTAAAGCAAATTCCCTCATGAATTACAAAACCAATGTAAATTAAATCCAAGCAAATATTGTGGAAACACTTTGTAGTATTAATCAAAATTCACCTTCCTGAAAGTTAAAGGCTAGCAAGAAATTATTTTCAGAATTCACTTGCTATGCCAAATTCCCAAGTAAGGTATTTTGCTGTGGTGCATATATTCCATACTAACTTAAAAAAACATGTAGTGGCAACGAAAAATGTGTTTGCATATGATAATATATTGCTTTCATAAAACAGACAATTACCTTACAGAAGCTTTGGAAAACAGAAAAATATGTTGAGACAACACATGTTATTTTCCATAAAAAGATACATTACAATAATAAATGAATTTAAATATTCAAAAGTTAAAGGATAAATACTGCTACAGTTGAACATGCAACTTAAGCAATGCCTTTGCAAATACATATTCATTTCTAAGCTATTCTGGGCTGGCTTTGAGCAGTTTATACTGCTGCTGACAGGCAATATAAAATGGTAGGATTTCCCCAGCACATGTACACACGAGGTTTAAGGCACTCAAGAGCTAGATACAGAATTATATGAAGAAAAGTCACAGCACTTTGTAGGAACATGTACCTGTATTTGACTGCTTGACTACATCTGTAGTCATTTCTTGGTTTTGACAGTCTGAAAACCCCACAGCTGCCCTTTCTCTATTCTGGGTTTCCATATCAGTTTCCTGGACCTTGCAGGGCACAACTACTGTTCAAAATGTCTGAGAGATGTGTTTAAAAATAGTGTAACTAGGTATGCTCAAAACAGAATTTTCAAAGTCTTTCAACTTGGATTAAAGACAGTTCCAGAACAAATAATGCATAAATGGAGTAGTTACTATATTAAACCTTTCCCATTACCTGCCAGCAGTTTTTCAAATTGGGCTGCTCAGAATGATTTGTTTTTAAGACTGGAGCATGTTTTCTTCCTGTATTCTTTAGAAAAAGAATAAAAGGGTTTTGCTGTTCATTCTGCAATATGACTTAGACACCTTTAAACTAAAGACAAGTATTGGAAAGCATTTCAACACATTTCAGAAAGGTGTGACTTTGTTTATTTAAAATGGGAGTTAGGTGGGCACTGTTTTGCAGTCTGTCAATAGTTTCTAATGCTACCAAATTAATAACATACACAGTCTTCTTTGTGAGTGAAATTGTTTGGCTTGCTTCTGTTATAATTTCTATATATAGGGACTCTGTACTATCCTGATATAAATAGCTATGTTTCCACATTTAGTACAGTCAAACATTAAAGTCAGGAGGGAAAAATAAAAAGTTTGCTACAATTCGCTGTAGTAAGTTGCTTTGCGTCAGTAAATGTGACCAACAAGCCAGACAACAGACACAGGTGCTGTTATAATGGGCTGCCATCCTCTCCGCAAAGACTCCAATAATATGGACATGTGCATTTGGTCATATGATGGAGGTAAAATGATGTGTTAGGAAATGCATTGCATAAACTTTAGGTAATGTGGTGAAAATGCATCTGCTCTTGTGTTAAGCTTAGCCCATGAAAGTGTCAGGGACAAATACATTTTGGCCACATGGCAAGTAGTGCTTGATCATATGATAAGTTAGGGGATACAGATGAAGCAGCTTGGTGTGCTTAGCTTAGAGTCTCAACTCTGAGTAAGGCAAGTATTCAACTTACTTGTCTGTCTCCAAAGAGTAATCATACTTTGATTAGGGCTGAAACAAATGCACATTGTGTCTTGAAATGATTTAAATTGGCCGTTTTCCAGGCTATATCTACTTTGGGATAAACAGATTTGTGTCCGTTGTTCACAGCAACACTTTTCTAGTATAAACGAAAATGTCATGAGGAAAAGAAAAAGAATGTCCTCACCGCATGTGTTACAGTGCACGCCATTCAGCAGCTAGGCACAATAAATGACCTTACCCCTGAATATCTTTCCTTTGAGTGGGAGAAATCTAACTAGAATATTCAGCTTGCTCCATGTAGCTCAATTTAATTACCTGCAGTTGACAGTCACAATTAACAGTAACAGCTACAGAATTATTCACTCCTGGATACAAAGAAAACAGATATGTTTAGTCCCATCTTCAAGAAAAAAATCTCTTGAGCTAGTCCCTTCACCTCAGAACTTACGCACTTCACCAAATACTGGCAGAATCATTAGGTGGTAGCAATGTTTATGCCCACCAGCTCACAAGTCTCCTGCTGTCAGAAAGGAAGAGTACTTTGCTACAAGGAAGAAGATGTTTCCTATAAAAATGAGCAAAGACAAACAAACAAAAAAGCGTCCTTTTTTGAATCACATTCTGGGTAGTTTGACTTTTGCATGTTTGCTGTCATTCAATGCAGGTTCCTTTTGATATTTCCATAATCATAACATCAGCATATTCTTGTACCCCACCATAATTCAGGCCCACAACTCAGACAAGGTTAACCTGGCCAGGTGCCTCCCTGTCAAGAAGCATTCAAAGACAATTTCTATCAGTTCAACTGGAGGCACACAACAGTGGCCAAAATATTTTTATGCTGGGTTTTTTTATGTGTATATTTTATTAGTTATTCCTTTCTATGCTTTTTCCTAATGATAATTGCTACCATTTTCTGGTTCTGGTGACACCTTTGTCAAATTGCAGAGACCTGGAGGTGGAAGAATTGCTTTCAGCAGCCAAGCACCCTAAAAGAAATAACTTGCTGTTTCAGTTCTGAAAAGAAATAGTTTTCAAAATATGTTCTTCTGGCAGATATTCTCCAGGTGTTGTTAATCTTCTTACTAACATTCTTCTGGAGAGGAGGCAGTAAAATAATAGCTGCCAGAATCCTTCAAAGAATTGTCACTTGCTACATCAGCTACCACAACTCCTGTTGCTGTTATCATTTAACAGGCACACCGTGAAAACCTCTCAAGGCAAGCTAGTTTGAGAGCCCTTTTTATTAAACTTTCCACAAAGATATGGAGGTGAAAAGCCTTACCCCAAAGAATTTCCAGTTGCTAAGCCAATGTAATTGTGGGTAAGGCAAACAGAAAGCTGAAATGCTGCCAGGAGCCAGCCAGGAGACTAATTTTCAGACTGTATTTTAGAGTATGCCTGATAAAAAAGTATGGATGGTGGTGGTATTGGGGTTCATAAAGTTAAAGGATGGTTTTATGTATTCAAGTTTGGATCTTTTCTGCTCAGGAGGGGGAAGGTGTCTTACCACTAAGGACAGCACTGACTTATCAAGACTGTCAACACTTCCCTGAGAGAAGCCAGCTATGCAACAGAACTGAAAATTTGATAGAAAGAAAAAGTGCGAACTGTGGAGAACTATCGGTGAGATAGAAAAAGAAGAGGTGGATTAAAGTAGGAAGAATTCATGTTCTAGATCCTTGAGCCACACTGAGGGCTCGGGGGAACGAGGTTACAGGCAAGACTTCAGCCAGAGAGGAGTTTCCAGCAACCAAGGCAGTGAATAAGTGCATCAGCTCTTTTGCTAAAACAGAACATTTTCAAAAACAACATATGACTTTATTGAGTGCACAGCTTTGATAGCTTTGATTTTCAGAGACAGTGAACAAGTTGCCAACTTCAGCGCCTGAATCACCAGCCACACATAAATCAAATTGTACATTTGAAGATATTTATGTTGTGTTGCATGCTTGCTGTGTAAGAAAGAGTAGCTGGTTTTTGCACATAGCCTGATGTACAATTTCAGAGTTACCAGGACAAGATCAAAGGTCTGAGACCTGGAGAAAGCTAAGAAGGTGTTGTGGGTTATGAACTGCCATCCTCCACAGACTACCAAAGAAATTTCGAGGCTGATTCATAGTCTAGTTTTTTCTCTCTTTCTCTCCTGGACTATTGGATGCAAAAGAGATAGTATTTGTTTATCTTTCAGACTGTTCTTGCAGTTTTGCTTTTTGGGTAAGGGAGTGGAAATAGAGTCCACCAAATTTTAGATATGTGACCAGAACCTGTACACAGAAAAACTTGATACAAGTTATCAGTTGCTTGCCATTTTGCAATCACTTATCTAAGATGACAAGGATCAGCTCTGAAGTAATCAAAGCTTTGTATTGCTACATAAAGCCTTTCTAGGTAATTCAGAATATCATGATGGCACCAGCAAATTTCCACCTCTAGGTTGACATTTGGAACCACGGAATGATGGTGAGCAAGAGTAAATGCCACTTTTTAGTTGTACTATAACCAATACTTAATGAGCTAACATGTCAGTACACATCCCAGCTGGCAAGGAGCAAAAGACAACATAGGTGTTATTACTTGTTGGCAGCTTTAAGAGAAAGCCCTAATATGAATAACTGAGCATGTTTCATTCCCAGGGGGCCAAAGATTGGGAAAGGACTGCTCTACTGCAGTTCTTCCATGAAAATCAACGTGACTTGTCAAGTTGGTTTCTGGTCTGATCTTCAAGTTTGTTTCAAAATTATTTTAGATGAAAAATAATAATATTCTGTATTTGTGCAATGTATTTTATGAACACAGAGAATGCTTTTCTTATCAAAAGCCAAACTCTCACACGCCCTAAAAGAGCACAATAATAAGAAATACCATTTTAATTTTACTTTTGGCTCACAAAATGACATTCCTGAATGTACAGATTAAAACACTAAATCTGAAAAGAATAGTATTTTGGAGTGGCCATTTTTTGTCGTCATCTCTATTTATTAATTTCTGTTACCTTTTCAGTGCTCTTACGTTCATAGAGGAGTAGACCTAAAGGAATGCTATACTTGATTGATACTGATTGAGATCACTTTAAGACAAACTTTGTATTTCTCATCATATCCTCTATATTATCTTGAGACCTAAATTCCTGTTTGATCCTTGTGGAACTTTATTGTAGTTAGTAAAATTTGGATTGTGCTGAACTTGAAAATAGATTCATACAATATTTCATCTTGCTTAGAATGGTGAACCTCAACATTGAAGAATCCATTCTTACTGTTGCACAGTATTGCACTGTTGCTTCACAGTGGTACTTTTGACAAATAAAGATCTAATGCTGTTTGGATGTCTAAATAAGCACCCATAGTGCAATCACCCAAGTCAGGTGATTGAGCTCAAAAGTACAGGCCAGGTTTTGGGCATCCATAGACCTTATATATTACAATCTGTGTCAGAAATACTTTGTCTTCAATCATGGTTCAAATGGGGAAATAAATTTAAACATAATCGGAAAAACTTTGGAATTTTTTCAAGACTCTGTTCAAATTCAATATGAAGGATCTGAAAGTTTTAATTTTATTCTAAACTCTTTGGTTATCTGTAATATTAACTAAGGCTGTAGATAGGTGAAAAAAATCTCAAAGTAAATTACCTAGGGAAAGCAATAAGCTTCACAAAAACTAGAGGGGAAAATCTCTTGCTATGGTACTATTAGAACAACCTTACTTTGTATTTGGAATAGAACTTTAATATAAAGAGAAACGCTGACTTTTTATTGCTCTGACTCAACCCCAATTTTTGTTTCTGTTGCGGATGGAGTGAGGCTGCACTTCACTCATAAGAGAGAAGCAACAATACACTTTATTGGTAGAAAACAGTGAGTTAACAAAGCTCAATGGTAAATGCAACAGTGGTTTAACAAGATTCGATGGTGAGGTACACTTGATTGTTTACTGTGTAGAGGACAGAGTCAGACAAAATTGCCAGGGAGACCCTCCTGCTTAGCCATGAGGTTCAGAAAGGACCCCCTTGCTTTCTAAACTCCTTCTCAGAGAGGAGTCTAGGTGCAGCTGGATCCAAACCTAGTCCCAGACTTGGTCAACGGTTTATGTCTAAAGGATTATATATGCACAATTAATCCTTTATATCACTTAGCTAGGATTTCAGTTTAGCATGCTATTAGTCACTTACCAAGGATCTGTAGTGGCAAGGAATCTCTCAGCCTCAAGGAGTAACCTTGAGAGGAGTCTCTACTCAAGGGTGGATCCTGGCGTGCAGCCTGCTGCCGGGCAGGAGAACTCAAAGGTCTCTTGGGCTGCTCACTATTTATAGGGGTAAGATGATTGACTCATAGTCATATTTGCATGCTGATAACTGTGGTTAGATGGGCATATTTCTCGCAATAGCCCTTGGTTATTGTGTTGTTATCTGGCTCCCAAATCCACTTCAAATGGACGAAGCTATCACTATCATCATCCATTAAAGACTGCAAGACTGCCCCTGGTAGTTACAGCTTGAGCAGGGTTACAGGAGGTAAAGGTCAGGTTGGGCAGGGGAGCACACCATCACAGTTTCTCTAAGAACTGAGTTTGTTGAGTGTGACAGCATATTCTAAATTGAATATTTATTATGGAGTCAGTGTGTGGGCACAATGAGCAGCAGTAGTCTTTAATCCAGATGAACTCGTACCAGGGACTTACATGGCAACAGTTCAGTGTCTTGTTTTTAATGGGTCATTGCTTAGAAGAGCAAAAGGAAGAAAAACTTGTGGGTCAATATAAGGATAGTTTTATAAATGAAGCAAAGCTGCATGCATAAGCAAAGTAAAATAAGGAATTTATTCATTACTTCACGTTGGCAGGTAAATGCTTAGCCACTTCCTGGTAAGCAGGGCCTCAGCATAGGTATAGCACAGAATATCCCTTTGGTCAATTTGGGTCAGCTGTCCCAGCTGTGTCCCCTCCCAACTTCTTGCACACTCCCACCCTATTTACTAGGTGAGGAAAGAGTTGGAAAAAGAGAAAACCTCAGTGTTGTACAAGTATTGATCAGCAATGGCCAAAACACTCGTATGTTATCAACACTGTTTCAGTCACAAATCCAAAACACAGCACCATACGAGCTGCTGTGAAGAAAATTAACTCCATCCCAGACAGATGGAGTACATCCCAGTACAGTCATTTTCAGCAGCATAGAATAATAAATAGCAGAAAAGAGTGGTAATGTTAGGGATTTGTGGTTAATGCATTGTATTTCATGGGGCACATAAACAAATGTTGTGGTTTAGACTGTGACCTTGAGGCCACTTGGATTCCAGAAATCTAAATTTCTGAAACATTTAAAATTCATTTGAAATTAAATTTCTGTCTTGGATGTAATTTGCACCTCCTTGTTTATCACGTGCATGGCTCCGCATCAAAAAAAAAAATCAAAAAACTCCCAGAAATATGTATGGTATTTTAGCGTTTACTTAAATCCAGCCTAATAAGTGCATTTGGCAGAACATTGTGTAGAGTTTTTTTCTGTCAGAAAATGGAATGAAGCTGGGTATCCCTAAACTGAATAAGTTAAAAAATTTGGGCTGCCTTGATTCTTGCTGAACACCTCTTTGTATGGACTCTGATGGTTTTGTATTACTTTTTAACACAACATGACTGTACAAGTTGAAAGGGTAGGTGGGATTTCCCCCAGGGAAACTGTATGAAGAATTTTCCTGAATCTGCTGGGGAAAGCAGCATATTAAAGACATGCAGATGACAGCCTAGCCTAGGTGATGTGCTTTTATTCCTGAGTTTACCACTGATACACTGTGCAACCTTGGATAAATCATGCTGCCTGTCTTTTTTGATTGGTCTTCTGCTTTTTCTTTTTTTTTTTTTTTTTTCTTTCCATTCAGGCTCTATGCCCTTTGAGGATGTCCCTTACAATTTGTGCATACAGTGCCCACTGCAGTAGGGCCCTAATTTTATTTATACCTTCTAAACACAAGTGGAACACAAATAATGTGAAGGAAAAGGTTCAGACTGCCAAGTGCTGCTATTGGATGATACCTCGAAGAAGCTTTAGTCACAGGAAGAACAGAGTCCACTGGGATGAAAAAATGCCCTGAGAAAATTGGGAAGATATATCCACAATGTGCATTTTGCCTCCTCATGAGGTTCCTGGTTTTCTCTCCCCCTGACTTGCTTCCTCCATGTAGCCAGGCAGCTCCAAGAATTCCTGTTCTTACCAGCTCTGCCAGCTCTGCAGATTTTTGATGAAAACATCCTCTTTATAGAACATTAAAAAAAAGTTTTTTTAAAAAGTGAAAAATGTAAAAATGTTAATAAAAACTTAAGTCTGCATTCCAAGGGATTCGGAGAAGCATGGAAAATATGCTCTCCACCATTAAGATGTTCAGTCCATCAACATATTCACCACTCATAGAATTATAAAAATGTTGGTTGCAAGGGGCATCTAGTCTTCCAGCTTGCTGTGGGATTATAACCAGCCTTTGATCAGGTCAGCCATGTCTCTGTCTAGCAAAGGCAGACCTCCAAGGACAGGACTTCCATAAGTGCCCTTGCAATCTGTTCCAGTCCTGTTCAACCCTTCTAGTGAGGAAAACTTTCATAACGTTCAAATCCAAACCTCCTGACTGCAGCCTCTGCCCCATGTTATGTTGTCTGGCACTAGAGAGGGGAGTTTGGTTCTATTGTCTTTGTAACTACCCTTCTGATGTCTGTATCAGCTGTTAGATTGCCCCTTATGCACCTTTTTAGCACATTAAACAAATCCAACTCCCCCAGCTTCTCACTACCAGGACACGTTTTTGATCCCTGACAATCTTGGACTATGACGGATACTCCCGTTTTTCCACATCCCACTTGAACTGGAAGTCCAAAACTGGACAGTATTCCTGGTTCAGCCTCACCAGTGCTGGGCAAACAGAGAAAGATAATGTCTTTCCTCAGTTTGCTGGTCGTGCTCCTACTGGCATACACCCAGATGTGGTTTGCTTTATTCACAATGAGAGTGCACCAGCGGTTCATATTCAAGTTAGTGTTCTCTGCAATGCACAAGTGTCTGCTTAGTGAGGTGAGGTGTGGTTCAATAAGAGCTGTTATTGAGTAATGGTGTGATTTTTCAGGATGCCCTCATTTGCACAGGTAGTCTTGCTGCTCTGAAAGCAAAGGGGAACTGAGAGCTGAATGCAATGACAAAGCAGGCAGTGCCCACCACCACAGCAGCCCAGACTGCCAGATAAGTCAAGGTCAAACTAATAAGGAAGGATGTAGGTCAGGTCCAGGGTCTGGGTCTGGGTCAACAGGGCAAATGGCCAGGCATGGGCATGGCTACAATGT
Organism: Pygoscelis adeliae; assembly: GCF_000699105.1. Taxonomy (NCBI): domain Eukaryota; kingdom Metazoa; phylum Chordata; class Aves; order Sphenisciformes; family Spheniscidae; genus Pygoscelis; species Pygoscelis adeliae. The sequence continues at coordinate 223,684 of NW_008824545.1, read as the reverse complement.
AAGCTCAGGCAAACACCAAGCCGGAGAGCCTTGGCTCCAAAGCAGCATCCAAGGGAAGGAGAGAATCTCCCTCAGCCTTCTGTTTTCATCTCCATCAAGGCAGGCTGAGGCTTCTCTCATATTGGAGCTGGCCTTGAGTGCAGAGAGCTAGACTGACAAGAGTCGGGGAGTCTGTGCCAGGCCCTGACAACTCCAATCACTTTACTGTTAAATGGCAATATCAAAAAAGGAGGAGAGCTTGGATATCACAAGGAAAGACTTTTTTAGCTAATTGTTGACACAGTTTTGTTACTACTATTTTTGGTTTTATTATGGATATCTTCTAGGGATTGCATCTTTGTTAAATGTCTAAAACTCTACCATAAAGTTACTGACAAATGCAATTTGTAGGGCCCTGGATACAGCAGGATGGAACTAAGTTCCTTGTTGAACTGGAAAACGCTACTGTCAGTGCTTCCCTTGGATTTCAGAGTTCTAGTGTAAAAGTGAATATGTGTTCAGCCTTGTTCTCAATGTTCTCTATGTTCTCAAGAGACATTTAGACATAGCTCAAATCTTTGGATCTCTTGGATTTACAAGGTTATTATAGCATTTAATGGTTTTCTTTGCCTAAACTCTTTTAAAAAAATACTGAAGGACTTTGGACTCAGCTAAAGGATTTGCTAGGGTTTCTTATCAATATTTTGATTTTAATTTTAGCAATATTTCCAGGTGACACAACCCTTAGGCAAAACAGAGTCTACAGGACTTTTCCACAAATTTCAGTGGGAAGATCCACAGGCATTAAAAGGTCTCAGGTTCTTTCCTTAACTTGTTCTTCTGCTTCCTGTGGAAAGATGTGATTTGGCAGGACCAATGGAAACATAAAGGTGTATTTAAATAACAAACAATTCAATACTATTAACTGGGTAAAGCTTTACACAGAGGCAGACATATTATTATTATTACTGGAAGTAAATTGAATATTTTCTGAGGTAATAGACTAGGCAATGATCTCCAAAATTCTTTATATGTGGATCAGAAGCATTATACTACTACCTTTTTTTGATCTAAACAGTGAGCCAAAGTTCAGAACCCTGCTGTTGCTTCTATTTGGAGGAGAAGATGGAGTAGGTAACATGTAGATAACTTTGTTTATTTACAACGGTGACACTAAGACTTCTTTCAGAGGGTTCAGGAAGAACCAAAGAACAGGAGCTTGTATTTTGTTTCTTCAGTGTCCTTCACCCAGCACTTGTACTGAAGACTTTCTGTCTTTTGCATTCTTCATAGGACAACATGAGCAATGTTTGATGTGCTAGTTTCCTGACTTTTTTCCTATCTGTACTGATTATTCTTTCTTCTCCTCTGTTGTTGTACTTGAATAGTGTACTCCTCCTGCTTCAACTAAATGTCTTTTAGACTTGATTTAAATTAAGGTCAGTGACCAAATGTCTGAGTCAAAGAGGTGTAACCCAGCTCATTACAACAGGATTCTCCATCCTGTTTGTTATAATGCTAGCTGTTCAGGTAACTGTCTTTGTCAGCAGTAATAATTCTAACAGCAGAAAATTGAACAAGCTGCACTCTTGTCATTTGGTGAAAGTTATTAAAACTCATGGTGGAAAAGGAGGTGTTATAAGTAATTCACAGTGCTTTCAAATACTTGCCTTCACTGATGAAGTGGAAAATAAATTCAGTTGCTGTTTTTCCAATACCATTTCCCATACATGAGGTACAATTCTCACAGTAGGTGCCTTGCAAGTAGTTTTGCCTCCTTCAGTATTCTGAGTACTACTTCACTCCTACCAAATTCTGCCAAGTGACAGGAAAGACTAGTAGCACCTCCCATAAGACTTGGTTTTCATTTGTTTATCCTGTACCAAACTTTAACAATGAGGTGAAATTTCATATAGTAGCTGTCTGCTTGGGGTCAAGTTAACATTTCAGAAAAAACATAATTCCAACTGGGATTCCAAATTCAGGAATTTTTCAGAACAAGGTCTAGGACAGTGATGTTTTGTCCCTTCTTGCCATTATAATTTTATTTTATATTATTTATTTGAGCAGCTTGAGGATGGCAGGCAGTATTTTGGAACAGGTGTTTCAAGTTTGAAGAAGGAAAGAAGACATTAGACTCATGAACATGCTTTTTGATAGCCCTCTGAAAATTCATTTGAACTCATGCTGTTATGAATCTTTTTGTTTAATTACCATTTTTCATGTGACTTGTGTTGCGTTTCTGGAAGCAACGTAATTATTAAGTGCCAAAATTGAATTAACATCTTAACCTCCAGTTTGAACTAATGAATTAATTTCTACAGAGCTACATGATTTTTAGAATTAGGGTTGGAGAAATATCAACTCAAAATGGCCTGTATGCTATAAATAGAGCATTCTCATGGAAAATAAGAAAATGTTGATTTGAAATGTGAATTGAAGCTTCCAAGCAGTTAACCACAGCTTTCCTGCTGTCTTGGAAAGTTATATAAATACTAATCTAGTGGAAGACCTATGGATTTACCAGCACTTTCAGTCCTGTTCTCAGACCATCAGTTGGAACCCCCTGGACAGGTTCTTTAACTATGGAGTCAGGACTAAAATACCTCCATTTGCTGGAAAGCATTGGCTTATGCTGTGATGAGAGATATTATTATTCCCATTTCAGTGAAGAAGTATCTTCAAGGTACATGAAACATTGTTGAAGGACTTATACTGATGAGTCAATGGAATGTTCAGAAGGACATTAATAACTCGGTCTTCACTGAAAACACATGAAAGCAGGCCACAGATGAGTTCTCCACCACACATTCAGTAATGAGGATGAAACAAAATACTGATTGCCATTGATTGTGAGGTGAAAAATGAGTGTGTGGTTATGTAATTAGAACTGATCTAATAATTCATATACAAACGGGGCCCCAAAAAATTGCATATGCAAACTTGATTTTGGTGTTTCCTCCATTGTGACATATTAACTTTGCAGACTTTAAATTCTTTAAATGTGTGTGTAATTACTTTAAATGTAAAACTTTTCTCTAATTTGCAGTGGCATCATCAGATGGTGTTTTTGCAGAGTTGGGGAAAGTTGCAGGCAGAGGAGAGTTACAGCATAGAAATATGAATTTCTTTTAATATATTTTCTGTGATGAAGAAATCTGACTTTTTTAGAGCCTGAAATGCCACCTCCCTGTCCTCATACTTGCATCCCTTCACTATTTATCCCAGTATCTCTGTTCTATAACTTTTACTCCATCATCAACACAACCTTTAATGTAATCCTGTGTGAATCATCAGTGTCACCAGGAAACAGATTGATGCTTTGTAATATCTGGAGAAGATCATACTGGGTGCTATTGAAAGACATTTAAAGGCCAATGCAATCATCAGGCACAGTCAACATGGGGTCACAAAGGGAAAGTCCTGTCTAACTAAATTGATATCTTTCTACAATAAGGTCACTCAACTACTGCATGAAAGGAAGGCGGTGGATGTAGCTTTTCTGGATTGTAGGAAGGCTTTTGATACTGTCCCTCAGAGCATCCTTCTGGACAAGTTCTCCAACTGTGAGGTGAGTAGGTTCACGGTGTGCTGGGTGAAGGACTGGCTGAAGAGCAGGGCTCAAAGGGCTGTAGCGAATGGGGCTACATCTGGCTGACGGCTAAGCACCAGTGGTGTTCCTCAGGGCTCAATTCTAGGGCCAGTTCTGTTCAATATTTTTATCAATGATCTGGATGCAGGAGTTGAATGCACCATTAGCAAGTTTGTTAATGATATGAAACTGGGAGGTGCTGTTGATTCTCTCAAGGGACAAGAGGTCTTGCAGAGTGATCTAGATAGTTTGGAGCATTGGGTAATCACCAATGGCATGAAATTTCACAGGAACAAATGCCAGACTCTGCACCTGGGATGGAGTAACACTGAACACAAGTACAAATGGTGAGAGGAGCGGCTGGAGAGCAGCCCTGCAGAAAGGGATCTGGGGGTTCTGGTTGACAGTAAGCTCAATATGAGTCAGCAGTGTGCCCTGGCAGCCAAGAGGGCAAACTGCATTTTGGGGTGCATTAAACACAGAATAACCAGCAGGTCAAAAGAGGTGATTATCCCACTGTATTCAGCATTGCTGCAGCCTCACCTTGAGTGTTGTGTGCAGTTCTGGGCCCCACAATTTAACAAAGATGTTAAGGCACTTGAATGCCTCCAGAGGAGGGCAACGAGGCTGGTGGAAGGGCTGGAAGGCATGTCCTGTGAGGAGCAGCTGAGGACTTTGGGTTTGTTTAGTTTGGAGAAAAGGAGACTGAGGGGTGACCTCATTGCTCTCTACAGCTTCCTGGGGAGGGGAAGTGGAGAGGTAGGTGCTGATCTCTTCTCCCTGGTATCCAGTGCCAGGATGCATGGGACTGGTTCAAAGCTGTGTTAAGGGAGGATCAGACTTGACATTAGGAAACATTTCATTACTGACAGGGTGCTCAAACCCTGGAACAGGCTTCCTGGAGAGGTGGTCAATGCCCCATGCCTGTCAGTGTTTAAGAGGCATTTGGACAATGGCCTGAATAATATGCTTTAACTTTTGGTCAATCCTGAAGTGGTCAGGCAGTTGGACTAGATGATTATTGTAGGTCCCTTCCAACTGAACTATTGTATTCTATGTTATTGTATGCTATGCTATGCTATGCCATTCTATTCTATTCTTTTCTATTTTTTCTCCATAAAACACAACTTTTCTATCTCTCGTACATTATTTATATATGCTGGTCCTCCATTAAGTCATCAGCAAAAAAAGTTTCCAACCTTTCTATTTCAAAGTGTAGGAGTAATTGAATCTCTCGAGCCTCTGAACTATTTCCATCCTAATAAAGGTGTTAAAACTGATTTCTGAAAGTATTGACTGTTGGTTAAAATAAAAGGCAACAAACACTAACTTAAACCCAAAGCTGACATTTTCCTTCAAAATGAAGGTTTAGGTGCTCCAGGGTGTGAAACCTCATTTAGGAGTGGAATGGATTCGT
>NW_008824545.1:217375-218680 GCF_000699105.1 Pygoscelis adeliae | reverse complement strand
TAGTATTTGTTTTCAGTAGATGGCCTGTTCTCTCTTACCATGTCTGCATGGAGGCATAATGTCTACTTTTCTGATTTATTACTCCTAAAGGGCCCAAGTCAACAAGGAAATACAGAGTTCACCACAAAAGAAAATATTCTAAGTCATGCACACACATACATAAAGAACTGATGAGAGCCAGTCTTAACAGTTTGCTGTAGTTGTCTAGGATATTAAAAAAGAGGGGTCTGGAGGGGAAAAACCCAAACCTTTTGTAAGTAAAGCATGAAAAAACTGATGATTGCTAAAGAAAGCCAGGGATCACTAAAGAGAGTTTATGCAACCTACATAGTGAAATGAATGGCTAAAAGCTTACTGTAATAGATGTGTGGACCTTCTATGCCTAAATAATAATGAGTTGTACAACCTCAATATTAGACTTTTCCAAATTTATGTCTCACACGTATATATTGAGCAATAATCGCAAAAAGAGAGCAAAGAGTGAACTGGTAGAGCTGATGAAGAAAAATTATGAACTACCATCAACATTGTAGACATTTAAAAAGTTTGGGCAGCACAAGTTGGGGAAAATAGGACCAAGGATTTTTTTGTTTCGTGTTTATACAGTACATGACACAATGAAATCTCAGTCTGAGATTAGGGTTTGGAGGCTTCCTGAAATTAGAGGACAATTCTTGTGAAAATGTCAGAGGGGGAACCTACAAAACTAAAGAATCTTCTCAAGCATGTAAGGAAAAATCACCCCTTGGAAGAATTCTGCTTGCTTTAAGGAGCAGTGAAGTATAATATTTTAATATGGTCATATTGTATTTGCAACAGTGAAAAAGCAAAGCAATCCATATTGAAAATAGAGGAATTAGCTGTACAAGAAACAGCAATGTTGGCAAGGAAAATTTAAGGGCAGCAAGAAGCACACTTAGTTAATTCATTCCAAGGTGTTAAGGAAATAAGAAGGGTCCTTACAAAGCCTCTTTACATGTAAAGAACAAGAATAACAGGAAAGAAAGGTGTGTACTAAGAAAGGAGGCATGAAATATAATAAATAATAAAATACTGAAGCTATGCAGTTTATTTTATTGAAATCAATCTTCAAGACTGAGTAAGCAGAGATATAAACTAAAATCCCAGTCCTGTTGAATTCCTTAACTAAATTCCCACTACCTTTGAGGTTTTTGCCCACCAACAGTTTAGAAGTAATGAAGCAATGGCCAATAAGCAGTTGATTTTAAAAAAAGGGCTAAAGGAACACTTTGGAGAAGCTAAATAAAGGCAAATCAGTGGGTCTGTTCAAACTTTCACCCAAGG
>NW_008824545.1:209771-217338 GCF_000699105.1 Pygoscelis adeliae | reverse complement strand
GCCACTTGTCATTTGAATCCTTTAAGCTGTTTGCAGCTGGAGATCCAAAGTTGTGCAGAAGTTCTTAAAAAAAAATAATAAAAAAGGAGGGGCAACTCTGAAGACTAGCTATCAACAAATGAAGCCTACAACTAAATAATCAATGGGTAAATAGAAGATCCAGTCCTTTGCTTCTACAGGAGCTTTCAAAGAGACTAGAAGATAACCCCATATTTAAGGGCAGTGCACTATGTGTTTGTTAATATTATCCTACTTCAGACAAGTATAATATATTTTAATGAACAGTGGAACAGAGTTGCAGTTCCCAGAAGTTGCAGTACACTATCCTCCAAGTGTATTGATAGTACAGAAGCAACTTCAAGAGAGTTGGAAACACTCATAATAATACACAAGAAATACAAGAATTCCTAGAATGATTAAAAATATAACCAAAATATTTTCAAGAGAGATTCAAAATAGGTAGAAAATGCAGGTGGCAAGAAGTCATCTGGAATAGATATTTAATGGAAGAGAAACATATGAAATACCATGCTAGTTTTCTTACTCATATTCTTTACAATGTGAATTTGGCCCAACTTAAACAGATGTCTTTTTATATCATGAATCAAGTAGGCAGTATTTCCTCTCCTTCTTAAAAACCCATGGGATGACATAAGTAAGACTATGTTTCATCTGCAAAAAATACCAAAAAGTTTTCAATGTTGGGAAAATAAAATCAGAAACAAAAATATTCATGAACTGAGAAAGAAGAATGATAAACAACTATAATTATTCATTAAAAAAGAAAAAAAGAGGGTGTGCTGACACTTTAGAAATCTGTAACAGTGTATACAACAATAAAAATAAGAACTGTTTGGAATAGTTAGCAAAAGGAAATGTGGAGAACATCAGGAAATCTTTCTGATGCTGAAAAATATTATATTACCTGACTTATAAAAGAAATATTGGAAACTTCCTTCTTGAGCTATGGGTTTAATAAGTTTGGGCAAATCTTTGGGGGATATATTAGTGAAATAGAAGGACACTAGGTTATAGAATTAAATAGTCTTTTTCTAGAGTGTTCTTCCCTCAAAATTGTTGTATTTTTTTTTCAGTGTAAATTGACCTGTTTGTCAAACAAAACAAAAAGTTTCTCAAAATTACTTGACAAAAATGTATTTGTTTTCTTTTAAACTTTCCATGACATTTTTAACTTAAACTGATTAAAAACAAATAAGCCAAGTATTCTTAATATTTTATAGTTTTCAGTTAACAAAATTTTCTACAAAAATTAAAACTTATGTAAAATTATTGTGGAATATGAATACATTTCAAACCAGGCACAATGGAAACAACTTTACATTTTTAAGTATTTTGACAAATAGCCCCTCCCACCAGTTTTAAGTCACCTTTGTCTATTTCTATCTGGAAGAACTGTGATTGTAATGGTCTACTCTATTACACAGTGACTGGATTGCTGGCACGCATCTTAACAAAGTGTGACGATGCAACCTCGCCTGAAGTCTGACCTGAAAAACTTTGGTTTGTTGAATAGCTTAAGAACGCATCAAGTTAATTCAGCAAAACCCATACCTGCTTATGTAGCTCAAAGGCATTTGGGAATACCCAGTATTCTCTTTTTCTACTGCAAACTGTGTTGCCTGTCTGAATTACATTTTATGTGACTAAATGGGGATCTTTCATCCTAATGACCAAGGCACATGGTTCAGACAATTCCAAAAAGGACCTACTCTGGCCAAGAAGTTGCTGCAAAGAAAGAAATCGATACCTCAGTGGCCACTACAGGAAGATGTGTATCACTGCTGAACTGAGTCCATGTTCAGTATTTCTGAATTGTTTAGACAATTACATTGCAGTATTGGTTATAAAATGTTACTGTTTCATAAGTATATATTTCACTACAGTCAAATATATTCTGTTTTGACATTCCACTCACTGGAAAAAATCATAACATTTCAACCTTCATTTGGCTTCATGTTGAGAAATAAAACCAAAGTGTCATAATGTCTGACAAAATTAATTTTATGTTTTCTTAACTCTGTTCTTAAGCATGTTGCATGGCAGTCTTGCAGTTCCTTCAGTGTCAACAAGTTGCAACAGTTGAGCAACCCACATTTTATTATTTTCCCCAAGTGAATGCTGACATGACTGGGTTTCAAAGAATTTGGCTTGTTGACTGAATTATAAGTTTCTCCCACAGTTATGGATATCATAGTGGTAATGCTGATCTGTATCTTCCTACCCCTGTGCTATTGAAATAAATTTCATCAATGTTTTCTTCACTTATATTATTATCATTCTTGATTTCAATAGCTGCATAAATCAAAATTTGAAGTTTGTCTTTTATTAGTTAAGTGCCACCATAAAACAATTTGATCACCAAGGCTTATTAATGTATTTGAGCCATTTGAACTATAAAATATAATTTAATAAAAAGCAAACAATATTTCATAGCAGTCTTGCAATATTCTATGCTCTAGTCTATTGAAGATATTCATTGAATTACCTTTTTGAACTTTTAGGCTGTTTTCATTTGTTTTTCCCTTAAGAAAAGCACATCATTGACTAAACTCAGAGATATGAGGTCTTCTTGATGAAGCAGAAATACATGCTTATCCTAGCCCAGCTAATATTTAATATGATATAACTGGCTGTCCTGTCCCTTGGTATTTGGCATAGTGAAAGTAACAACAATAATCGTGACTGAAGAGATACTTTGCTTTTTCATAGATCTGGAAGGCCTCTGGATACTTGCTCCAACATCGCCCACTCTATACCAAATGCCTTAACTTAGCTTTATTAGCAAGAGCTTGAGAAACAGAGGGGTAAGCGATAACATCTGGAACTCATTAATCTTGGGGCATGACACCAAGAATAAAAGGGAAAAACTGGAAAGACAGTGATGAGGGTGAAGGAAAGTTTAGGCTTTGCTGATAGGAAAAGGATTTACTTTTCTTGTATGCTTCTTACCTTCTAGGTGAAGAAGAAAGATTTTTAGATTTTTCTTTTACCACTTGTCAGATTTAGTGACAAGTAAGAAGTAGTTTGCACTTTAACACTATTTGCATGTCCTATGTACTACATACTGTGTGCTCATTTCCCAAATACAAACTCTTCTATCAGTGTTGGTCTGAATGTTGCTATAATGTAATTAAAAAATGTCTATTGAAGACTGGTGTCTTATATACATAATTACTGTAAGATTGTTTTGGGTATATACTACCATGAATAACAGTCAGAATGGAAATACTGACAACTGTGTTTTAGCAGGAATTCCAAGCTGTCACAACAGTATTTCACAGCTAAAGTGGAGTCCTCAGCCTGGAGCACAGACTGGGAGAAAGGTACGTGTAATAAGAGCCTATGTTAGAACAACTTGTGTGATGCCATCTATGTATAGTAATGTTTCTTTAGTTGTGTGGTTTTCTTCTTTTCTCACCAGCATTTCAAGAGTTACTGTATTATTATTTTAAGAAAATTTCTTTATAGGTTTTGTTGTCTGCATCAAATCTGTAACTCAAGCTGTTAATACACTCTAAGTAACCCTATTAGGTGTAGATACATTATCTACATACTGCTTAAGACTGCTCTTTTTATGCGACCCCAGGAAGTATCCAACTACAATAATTCAATGGGTGAGATTCACATCACTTAATTTTGCCTAGCTAGGAGTTATTTATCTAACATAGTCACCTAAACAATATCTTCATTGTCAAGGCAGAGAGACAATTCCAGAACACAAACCATCTCATATGGGATGGAATGGGATAGATCACCTAAGATAGCTGGAACAAATCAACTTCTTGAGTTGGCAGACAATCACTCCTGTGTTCCAGAAGTTCCACTAATCTTCAAAAGTCTTAATAGTGACTGGAACAGTTGACACTTTTCTGGCAACAGTGCTGATGAATGGATTCTTCAATGTTAATTGGAATTCTTGGGAGAGGCTTAGTTCACGATGTTTGCATGGTGATAATGAAGTGACATAAACCAACATTTTTCATAGACCCGATGAGAAAATTAACCAACAAGCTAAGTTCAGATGTTGGTAGCATTAGAAACAAGCAAACAAAAAAAATTTCCAAACCTTTCTATGTAGATACATTTCACAATGCAATGTTTCTTGTGTGTACTTTCCCTTCAAAAATCAGTAGAATCTGAACATGCTTTCAGGCACTCTATAATCAAGTTAAAAAAAAGATTATATGCCACAGAAATGGGATGGCGAAGTCTAAAGAAAGTGAAAATCCATTGCTAAAAACCAACTGCTGAGCCTGAGCTCCAGTGAAATGTTGCAGCCAGAAGGGCTTGTTTTGGCTTTGAATAAAGAACAGAAAAAAACAGATTAGAAAGGTGGATGTTATTTTGCATCTATAAGCAGTTCTGTTGTCACCAAAACTTCAGTGCCATGAGCAAATTTGGTTTCAAGGACTCAGGGTGAATACTGGTCAATTGGATTAGACTCTGTGAAGGGACACGCTTTTCTTTAATATAATGTATCCTTACACAGGATAAGAGTATCTAATAGTCTATTTAGGTCAATAGATTCACCACCTCAATGCATGTTCAGGAGCCTGTAAAAACTTACCTTCAAGAGTTTCAGCTCAGTTACATCCTCTTCCTCTAGGCCGAGAGCAGCGTATTGTTAGTATCAGACTTGAAGGAACAGCACAGCATCAGGGTCTTGTCGGAAATCTACATGATATGTGCTAACAGAAGGACCGTGTAGGTAACAAGTAAAGATTTAACAATATCCAAGGTTTTCAGGAAAAATATACAGTAGAAGGGTAAGGTATCATCTTTACCTGTAACTAATCATGAGCATATCTTAACAAGGATTATGATTGATTTCTCCTTACTGGAAAATGCTGAATCAAGGTTGGTTGCTTTTTTTAAAAAAAGCATGTGCTTTTTCAGCTGCTACTGTTGAATTTCAATCTGTATTTAATGCTGGAAAGATCTGCATGTTATTAAGCAAGCAGTAGGTCTGTATGATCTGTCTGACCTTACAATCTAAGAAGCTTTGAAGAAGTAGAGAAATGGTTTCTAGATCGAGGACAAAGACGGGGGTAGTGAGAAATCTGTTCATGCAGCTTTCAAAAATAACATATTCAGTTAATTAATCAGTACATATAATCATTAACTTTCTCAAATAGTGTTCACTGTACACTTCTAAACACTGCTTTGCCCTAAAACTATCTAAAACCTTGTTGTGGATTAGACCCAGTAGGCAGCTAAGCCCCACGCAGCAGCTTGCTCACTCCCACCCAGTGGGATGGGTAAGAGAATCAAAAGGGTAAAATTGCAAAAACTCATAGGTTGAGATAAAGACAGTTTAACAGGGAAAGGAAAAGCTGTGCGTACAAGCAAAGCAAAACAAGGAATTCATTCACTACTTCCCATCAGCAGGCAGGTGTTCAGCCATCTCCAGGAAAGCAGGGCTCCATCACACGGAACGGTTACTTGGGAGGACAAATACCTTAACTCTAAATGCCCGCCCCCTCCTTCTTTTCCCCAGCTTTTATTGCCAAGCACAATGCCGTATGGTATATCCCTTTGGTTGGCGTCAGCTCTTCCGGCTGCATCCCCTCTCAGGTTTTGCGCACACCTGGCCAGGGAGAGCAGCATGGGAAACAGAGAAGGCTTTGATGCGGTGTAAGCACTGCTCAGCAATAGCCAAAATATCCATGTGTTGTCAACACTGTTTTGGTCACAAATCCAAAGCATAGCACCATATGAGCTACTATGAAGAAAATTAACTCTACCCCAGCCAAAACCAGTACAAACATCAAAAAACCCCAAACCAAACAACAACAACAAATAACCCCACCCTACCAAATTAAGAAATTTATTACTTCAAGGTGGAATAAATGCTTAAAAAAGTTATTTTGATGAAAAGGTAGAAAAGACATTGACAAAATCTTCAGCAGGTAGCAACCATCAATCCAACCCATGCTGGAGCATGTGTATAACTGTGTTTCTGTGCAGTAAAAGGCACAAAGAATATAAAGCAAAGACAAGTAAATAAGAAAGCCAACACTTTGTTACCTAAATGACCACATTTTGGTACCAATACTGAGATACCTGCCCAAGCAGCCCAATGATCCAAGGAGTGAAGGAAATAAGTATTCAAGCAGCAAATAAGTATTCCAAGCAGCCCGATGTCCAAGCTGCTGAAGACTAACAGTACCTGGAGACTGAATCTCATTAGAGCCCAAATTTGACAGGAAACTGCCAGGAAAGACTTTTACCTCAGCTTACACTATCTCATTATTGCTGGCTTAGATCAGCTTCTCTAAAATATAGTGGTCAAATTCCTGTTGATTTCAGGGGGAACAGAACAGAGCTCTTTTAAGGTCTCTGGGAGTTACAATACTTGTACCATTTGTACACAGCTGCAGATGCAGCTTGCTGTCAGGATGATTTGTGTCTGTGCATCACTGAGAGCCTGCTTAGTAAACCAGGGTAATTAACCCTCTTTCAGTGCAGTCATAAACTCGTAACCTTGTACAGATGTCCTTCCCATGTTTTTGCAGACCTCTAGTACAGTTTATCTTGATTTGCCAAACCTTAATTGTTCTTTGTGCCACTGGGTTTTCCAGAAAACAACCAGAAGTTTTCCAGTTACACCAGAATAGTTTGAGTTCTTGGGAAACACTTCTCTTTGTTTTGGCAGTGAAGCAGAGCTAGCTGTATTTTCTCTGAGAGAACTGATAAAACCAAAGTTAAGCAGCATAATATATGTGGCTGGGTAGTGTAATTTCAGTGACAGAAAAACTGCTGTCATAAGACTAATGTACTGATATACAACTTGAACCATGTGTCTATAGCTCATTATAGCAATCACTTGGTGAGTTACTCCAAAGATTGTGATGAAAAGAAGGAGAAATGGAAAGGTGCAAAACTGTTTCAATAGTTTCATTGAAGAAGATTTCATTATTTTTCTCAAAAATTGAATTAGCAAGGAAGCTTTTCATTGTAAATTCAATATTTGGTCAACTTCAAAAGTATTAGTGCTGTATAAACATCAGGAATCTTTTTGAACCCACAGAGCGGTCAGAGCCTGGGCAGCAGTGTTTCAAGCTTTCCCACAGTTTTGTCAGGGCATCTTGAGCCTAAGTAGGAAAATACTATTAGAGGTGAGAAAGCAGTTTGGACTCCATCCCTCGTAGATTCCTTGCTAAGGCACAAAACTGCCAAGGGTGGCTTGGCAACTCAGACCGATACCCAGATAGTTGTGACAAGAAATTATACCCCTCTAGTTCCAACACCGAAAATGGTCGATGAACAGCAAAGAGTTGCAGCTACAGATTCTGTAAGAAATATTGTGCATACTTATTTCCTTCACTCATCTTATGACTTTCCTGGTGAGCCTGACACTGTTTACATGAAATAACTGGTCTAATTTTTGTGCTATGGGCTGTATTTAGGAATAATAAGAAAAGGAGCTTCCCTAGAGTGAGAAATGGTGGATGAGATAAGAAAAGTCTTCCGTGCAAAAGAAAGGCCCATCATTTCCTATTCTAATGTGGCACCATATGCTCGCATGCATAAAAACATGCTGAAT
>NW_008824545.1:173698-209649 GCF_000699105.1 Pygoscelis adeliae | reverse complement strand
GGAGGTGGGGCAGAAGTATGCCCTGAATAGTACTCTTTATGTCAATCCTTATGAAAAAAATGTATTATAAACTTTATCATATGAAGTATGCGGTTTTGTTTTGTAATATACCACAATGCAGTAATTCCATTACTTTACTACAGTTTGTCTTTTTTTCTGAGAAAGAGAGATTTCTGGCCCTGCATCAGTTGTTAACCTTTTTCTGGGTAGCCTGAATTGCTGTTCTTCAGTGATTAAATGATGCTTCACATGCTACTCAGCCAAAGCTAATCAATAAGTTATTAGTGCTACCATCATCATTGTGTCACAGCTCAGATCTGAACGAGTGATTAGTTCCATTATCAGAGCCCTTAGCACCCCTTGGCAAAAGCACACTTAGTGATTTTTGGAAAGTTTACATCGAATTCAAAGGAAATATGAAACACCCAGAAACATCTGGAATTCAGGCTATCTTGCCACTTAAATGCCAGGTTTCTTCTTTTGTCTATACTAAGTGAGGAAACTAGAGAGGAGGTTCAAAAAGGAGGGAAGAGTTAATTTCAGTAATGGGCGAGGAAGGCCTCTTTGCCTGGCAAAGCAATATTCTGGAGTCACTAATCCAAGGCAAGGTAACAAAAGAGTGCAGAGAGGTTTCTCCTGTGCTGATTTGCACCGTGTGGGGAAGCATGGCTGGTTACTAGTAGGCAATCTCTGTGAAATGGCCTCTTCTATTACTGTTTTGTCCAAGGATTAATAGTGTAGAAGTAGACAAAGAGTAGTGTCTACAAAAGTAGTGTCTACAAAAAGTAGAAGACACTCAGATATTGCTCTTCCCTTGAATTTTTTTTTCTGTTTAGCTTTAGTGCAGTTACCTTCAGTTCCATTACTGATGTAGCAATATGGATCCTTGTGAATAACCATCTACAAAGCTGAAAACAAACAACAACAAAAAGTGTGGGGTTTGAGTCATCCTCACTGAGAAAAAAATTGCAAGGTCTCTTTAAATTAGCACTTACTTTATCACAGTGTTGTGGAGACAGAGAAAACCCAATGAAGTCCTCTCCAGTAAGATCTGTGACTATCTCCCAAGCAATAAACTACACTGGTCATAACACAGAAAGTAGTTTTATAAGATGCTCAAGAAAAAAAAGCACCCTGTAACTTCTCTTACTTTATACATGCAAAGCACCATAAGGCATCAAAGATAAGCTGTTGGGTTTCAGTAGAAAGAGAATAGTAGCAGGATCTTGCTATGCTGCTGCAGTTCCTGCTCTTTTTCTGGTGTATTTTTCTTTTTAGATTGTACGGAGTTTGATAAGAATGTGTGACAGTTTGTCAGGACGATCATCAAAAGACTGTGAAGAAAGTACATATGCCTTAAGGATAATAAGCACAGTTATCTTTTTTGCATGGGAGATAAGGATCACCTGCTATATGACCTGAGATTCTTTGTGAATTCAATTTTCTGGAAATTTAATCTGACATCATGACTCCATGAGTGTGTGTGTGTGCATACATTCCTGTACTGTGGGTCTTAAGAAGATGTCAGCAGTATAGCAATGCAATCACCAAAATGGCCAGATTTTGCTTCCAAGGCTACTAACACCAAAATAGTGTGAGTTCCATTCTGAACTGATTGAACTGATTGGACTTTCAAAGCCTGTTTCCAAGTTTCATGTTTTTCATTTACAGTATTACTATATAGCAGCTAATTTATTAATTTAAATATAACCTCCCCAGTCAGAAAGGTCTGTCAATCTATCCGAGCTGCTGTGGTTTTGCCTTTAAAGGCAAATACAAAGATGCAAGACTTTTCCAGGTAATTTTGAAAATTCAGCGAAATCTGAGAAATTTGGGGATAGAATACAGGGGATAAAATTTATTATCTAAATGTTGCATCATCCATTTAGAATACTAAAAAGTGCAATTGAAGAATACATAACTTCTTTAATCTATGTGATCCCTTACAATCATTATTTCTACACGCTCATCTTTCTACTTATTTGTCAATAATTTCTTGTGCATTAGTAGTGAAACTACACAGATCTTGAAAAAGGAACTGAACACAGAGGAAGAAATTAAGCCAATGACAGGCCAAAGGAGCAACTTAATTCACAGAAGAAAAGATTCACAAATATACTGACAATGTAAAGGATATTACAGGGCAGCATGTGTTGTTTCCCAGTCCCACCCATCCAGTGTATCTCCTTTTAGTCTTCTGCATTCAATATGGAAAGCTACTGTGCAAGAGCTCACAGCAGTATCAGCTGTGTAACTGGCTAATATTGAACTGCCTGTTGTTGTAAGGCTTATTTGCATAATTTTGAGATGACTGGATGGAAGAAACTATACCAGTTATCAATGTTATAAGCAAAGACTATAATTTCCAATTCTCAGCCATATGAGTTCAGTCTGATATTTGAAAATTCAGATTTGTAAAACTGAACATAGAATCTTTAGAATTCAATATTCTTTCCTTTTTATGCATAATTTTGGTTAAAAATAGTAAGAAGAATCTACACCTCTGTGGTACTATATAATTTTAAAATATCACACCAATCTGAACTACAGCAAAGTCAAACAACTCAAAAGAGAAAGGGATCTGAAAGAAGAAAGTCTCGTTGAAAGCTGTGTGAATGCATTTTCATTGAAAACATTTCCTACAGTTTTGGTTTTAAAAAATAACTTTACCACCACACAGCTGTTTTCACTAGGGATTATCAAAGCCCTCCGTTCCACACTTCTGATGTGGCACAGTAACGTCACATCCAATGTTCTTGTAACCTACTTAATATCTGTTAAGATGCAGTAAAAGATCTCATTTACAAAACAGCTTTTTACACACATTCTCATGAACTGGGATTGATTCACCTATTTCTAGCAGAGATCTGAAGATTTTCTTTTTATAATCAGTCCTTCAAGTGGTGAAGAATTTTAAAGAGAGACTTTTTCTAAGTCCTAAATAAACAAAACTGAGCAATTTCTAACAGTGAAGCCTAGTACCATTCAGCTGCATTTATATTAAGAACTAGATAAAGTAACTTTCTTTTTCTTTTTTAAACAGAAACTATTTCTACTTAAAAGATCATTAAAAGAAAACTCCTTACACTGAAGTTTTATCTACCAAGAAAAACAGCTGTTAAGGTAAGGACAAACATGGACCTAAAACCTCCATAGCATCCACTTAAGTGCAGAATTAGAATTAATAATTTTGAAATAGTTCACTGCTTTCTTTTTACAACAGAATTTAAAACTGTGTACATTTTTTCAGCCAAAATATATAACTCCATAAATAAATAAATAAAACATTTTATTGTTTCACTCTGGCTGTGAAACAGCAAATATTGATACTAACTTTTAAAAAAATACATTTTAAATGAGCATAACATTTAAAAATACCACTCCATTCTGCAATATTTTTGTAAATAATTGCACTATCGCATGTAAAAGTAAAACTTCTATTGGCTGTTAGAATTAAAATATTTCTTTACTGAAAAAGTAGTGATGTCACTTCTGCTAACCGTATAGAGGCAGGAGACAGATGTGTTTTATAAAAGGTGACTTGTAATAAAGAGAACTCTTAAAGGTGATGTTGAAATAAAAGCTCAAATCTCCTAAGTTTTGTTTGAGGAAGGTCCTTGTACTGTGAATTATTTTGAGAAATGCCTTTTCAAATGAACCATGCTATTATAGTAAAGCTATTGAGAATTACAAAGGCAATCAGTCCCTTCAGGGTTAGGGAAGAATCTAGGCAGACCTGAAGATGTGTAGGACGCAGCTGGGCAGAACAGAGCACATGCTTATAGGAAAACAAGCAGCAGGATGAAATCATTATTAGAAGACCTTTTCAGCAGAGAGTGGAAATCATGACTTGCTGTTAGTAGTTGAAAATTTGGGAAAGTTTGCTGTGCATTGGCTAACAGTGATGCTGTGGCCACTTCAGTTTTCTCTGCTGCAGCTTTCTCCTCTCCTGTCAAACAGATGGTCATAGCAACTGAGAGCTAAACTGAGTATCTAGAACAGCTTATTCTTGACTTCTTTGCCTTGGAACTCAACCTAACAGCTGGAACTTGTGTCATGTCTTGTTTCTTTTCTTTAACAAATCTGTATGTCCTCTCTCAGTTCAAGATATGGTTTTACTTTTTTTGTTATATGGAGGTTAATTATTGGCTTAGCAAAGTGTGGTCTAACATTAAGTGACTAGACTAAAATGCAGAAGAACATGAGTCAGTTCCCATTTTTGTTCCTTTTGCTGTGTGACCTGAAATACTCATAAGTAACAGTGGGGAATACAGAGTATTGTCTGAAACTAAATCTTCATACATCAAGTGTGAATTTTTCATAACATTGTGCCCTGGAAGACCAGGAGTGCTGTTTTTCCTTTTCCTATGAAAAAACTCACACCAAATGTGTATGTGTGAGTGTGTCTGTGTATGCATTTGTATGAACAATACGTAAATACAGAAATATTCTATGAGGGCAACATCAGTGTGATCTACATTTCATATAAATTGTAACCTCAGAAGATCAAACTAACTGAGATCCATTGGGAGTTATGTGAAGACCTGTCGACCTCACTGCTCAGCATCCAACTCACATGTGAGCTAAAGATTACAGTCATACTATAGTGATTGCTTTAGGTAGGTTCAGGCAGAATCCTGCAAGTAGAGAAAGGACTTTTGATTTTTAGATAGTCTTTCCTTGAACTTTAGATAGACTTTCCTTGTCACTAGGTAAAGTGACAAAATGGCATTAAAGTACATTGTACTTGCCATGTTTTGGGAGCATAAAAGTGCCTGTCCAACCATGATTAATTTCTTTGCACTAATGTCCTATTTCCCATCCCATTCACATATCCAGTTCACCAGTACTGATGTGGACAGTCAATAGAGCATTGGTAGCTTTATACCAGCTCTACGTGTTTATATGTAGGCCAATTTGCAGGGTTGTTTTTCAAACCTTATTGTGTCAATTTGTCATACTGTATCACGGTGAACTGTAGGGTGAAGACAAGAATATTTGGTGGTAATAGACATTTTACTAAGGTGATTCAGCATCCAGTCTTAGGCCCTTTAGGAAGATCTATACCTGTGCACTTGAATGGATAGATTTTGTCTGAAACTTAGACTTTTGCTGTACAATGCCTCTTTTTTTTCAACCAAATACGTAACGTATTCAAGGTATAAGAGAATTGCTTTAGTATCAAAAGGAAACAGCAGGCAGCAAGAGCTCAGTTTTCCCTGTTTTAACTTCAGTATTGGGGTTTTTCTGTTATCATACTACAGAAAAGGATTTCTGGTAATGCAGACTCATCCAGCACTGAATCTGTAGTGTCCCAGTCATGAGGTTCAGAGTATTGCCTTGCAGTAAGAGATCATTTTAAACATAAACTGGTCTTTAGCTTGAATGAACACAGCTGTGATGTTTTATAGGTTGTATAGGTCTGTTTTCAATTCAGACTGTGCTATTCAACTCTGGAAAGTAAGTCTCCTCACTGGTATAGCCAATGAGGACTTAGACCTTGCCACTACTTTACTATGAGTTCATGATCATCAGAATTAACTGTCAAAGTTATTGTCATAAGACTCACTGAAAAGTTTAAAAAGTGTAAAGTTTTGTATCTAGGTTGTTATTAATATGCAAGGACAAAGTATTTGCTTCCACAGTCTTCATAGGGGCATTTCTCTGAATTTGTGAAACTACTGCATATTTTATATCTAACAGCACATATATTTTTATTCTTATATGTCATAAACCTGCTTTCTGTGACAGTTCTTTCAAAGAAGGTTGCTAGGGTGGTGCCATTTCACAAGCAGTGCTCATAAAAGGGCTTGACGAGTAACACAATAATTGGGTTTATGTAAGGAGCTGGATGACAAGGTATGAAATAGCTTTACCTGAATTTGTAGCTTGTGTCTCAGAGGGCAGCAATTTTCATAAAGCCTAGCCATTGCTCAGTCTTCCTCCTCATTTGCACGGCAGGCACATTTCTCCATTTGGAGACTGCCTGCAATGGCTCAGGAAAGGAAAGGAAAGGAAAGAAAAGAAAGGGGCAGCAAGGGATACTATGCATACCCTAATATAGAATACGCACCCAAAGGAAGCTGTAGCAAAAAAAGCTCTTTTGAAATCTTGGCCCATTTAACTGAGGAAGTTTTATTGTTGATTTTATCAGGTCCAGCAGTTCACTTCTGTCCAAAAGAGAACACAGTGTATCAACCAATTTTAGTGGCAGTAAGACATCTTTCCCTAGCCCAAGTTTTATTACTTTTTTAATGGCAGTAAAACCCCCACATCTTTAAGTTATAAATCAAGCTTTCCTACTATTTCTCTCATGCGGTCTTAGTACAAATAGAGAGAGATAGGAACTGTTTGCCCCACACTCAAGCCTGGCTCAAGCCCACTCTGACCCATAAACTGTGGTTAGCACAGGTTTATAACCAAGCTAAAACCAAGCTAAAAGCCTTGCTGACAGGCTTACAGACCAGGGCTGGCTTGGATCCTGCTTGATGCTTATCTGGATGGTACAAAAATACAATGGCCCTTGTTTAAATGGCTGTACTGTTGCTTGTGTTTCTCTCTTTTTTGAACATGATTTCATTTTAACTGAAACAAAGATTTTAAGCTTACATGAGTAGGGGCAAGACCTTATTGAATAACCTCTTTGGGGCAGAATGTGTCAGTTCTTGCCATCAGGCTTTTACAGCATCATTCATTATAATGATTTATTATTTATTTATTTACCCTTAATCATGGAATTTTCTTGGGAAGAAAGTGAAAGGCAGTTTTATCACAAATTATCTTCATTATCAGTAACTTCAAGAACACTATACAAAAATATTCTGCAGCTTGCTATCCCAGAGAAATGTGACTGCAGGAATAATCTTATAATAAATTATGTCATAAAATATATATTCAAAAAGTGAGAGGCAGCATCGTATGACTACAGTGAATCCTAAGGCTGCCACAGAAAAGATAAAAAAAAAAGAGGAAAAATAGAATGCGAGCATAAATATTTAAGCCATGTGCTCACAGCCAGCTGTTGCATCTGACCTGATAGAACCTGTTTCTAGAGATAAAAGGGGGAAAAAAGGCAATTTAATGCATAATCTCTTTTTCTTTCAAAAGGAATAAGCAATAAAGTATAAAATATAGAACAGAGCATGTTCTTGGTCATGTTTCAAGCTTCAAAGAAATACCTTATTTCTAAGCATCACAGCAATATTTTCTATTTATATTTGTAACATCTTAGGTTTTTTCAGTATTTATGAGGCTATGAGACAATATTATCAGAAAAATATGCTAAATATTTTCTGTCTATGTTTTTGTATTGATTTTTATGTCCCAACCAGGACTGGTCAGGTGTCACAGAATCTCTCTCATGCATGTTTATTTGGAGTTCCTACATTGAACAAAGAACCCTGACTGTATTTGACCATGGGCATGGAAAATGCTTAACTAATCAGATGTCTCGTGGAATGTGATTAAAATATGTTTTCATTAGGGTTGTCTTTTGAAAGTAGATTTTCAAAAGAAAATCTATAACACATTGAGTGTTATAGAGAGGACCACCAACATCTTGAGAGAAGAAATAAAAAGAATGAAGTCTTTGTTGTTTTGAGAGAGAAAGATGTTGCTAAGACATTGCCCTGTACACACCTTTGAGGCAAGTCACAGGAATGTCACAGGTAACTGGGTGTTTCTAGTTTCTGCTTGCTTTTCTGGATGCTTCAAGGTCTTTTTTGTAATGTTCACAGGAAAGGTAAGTGATGTATTTGGTTATGTAAAAATGTTTATGTAATTATTAGTTCCATTGTGTGCATTAAAGGTTTCCATTTCAAGTGCCATCTCTTCATAATTAGAATGACAGTAAGTAACAGAGTGTCAATACTAGGATTTGGTCATCCCCTAAAAAAAAAGATAAACCCATTTTCTGATGGAAAAATCAATGTGTGTTTCTTCCTTATCACATATGTTTACTTGTTACTAAATAATACAGAGGACAACTCATGCACCCAGTGATATTTTACAAACATCATCATCTTCAAATTCACCACTGTACACAGTTCCACAGAACTGTGTATTCAAGTAGCGGCTTCACAAAATAGAAAGGATCTGTATGGTTTAAGTGATTTTAGTTTTTCTTAAAGTGACTGTTTTGATTTCTTTGTAAAGTTCTTTTTTCTATTTCATAGAACCAACACAGCATGAAGTATATGGTCTGACTTTCTCTCTTATTCTTTAATCACTATCTTGAGTGACCACCTGTAGAGATCAGAGGCTTCATTACAGCTTCCTCTGAAGATCCCCAGCTCTTTTGTTGAAGATGTGTTGGTTAAACTGTCACTCTTATTTGAGGACAATAATGCCATTGTCACAACTAACCTAAATTTACCTTCTACAAATATACTTTAGCGTCCTTCTCTAAATGCTTTTACAAACTCCCTTCTGCTGTGATGCCTGTAGAACTTGGCACCTGTGCTGTGCTGCTGTGCTCAGGCCCATGTTGGTGTTCCTTTGTAAATCGGTTTTACCTCTTATCTTTCATTGTAAGGGTGGTGTTGAAGGAATCATCCTTTGGTTCTCTGTCTGAAAGCATCTGGTCCATAAATATGCCATTTAGTTGTTTCTAAAGTGCACATAGTAGCTACCTCCTCCAGTAAATACACAGGAAGGACAAAACCAATTAATTTCAGTTTTTACTGCTTTTCAGCTTAAAAAGAGAGGAATAGTGTAACTACCAGGGCAGTTATGTGTGCAAGCAAATAGTACTGTCACACACATTCATCACTGAAAAATATAGATGCAAATTAGGGGCAGTCTTTGCATGCAGCATTAATTCTGCCTGAAAAAAAAGAAGTATTTTCAGTCTTTCTTACTGTGAGGATGCGGTACTGAGTCCCTGGCTGATGCTTTTCTATTTCTGACACAGTAAAGCTGAAAGAACAGAAATGTAATACAATGAGCTACTCCTCTCTCCCACTCTTGCCTCAATGGGACATTGGGGTAAAGCACAGTCATTAGCAAATAAACCTTTAAATGAATCTGATACAGTCTTACATTTGATTTCTGGTATTACAAAAAGAATCAAAAGTAACAGGATATACCCCCCGAGAAATACCACTGATATAGTCCAATAGTTTGCGTGCATTTGGACAAACATTCTTATTAGACTGTTGTATAAATGGCTTGCAGATTTACTCTGTGTTTGATGTGAACAAATATTTTATTATCAAAACCTGATGGTTTCTTTTGAACAGTGAATCTGGCTGACCTTTATGGCCTTCAGTTTTGGTACTGCAGTTTGCAAAAATCAGATTTACAGCTGAAGGAGCAGTTTCTCCTTCCAAGACACTTTTACAATATCAAAATACTCGATGTTGCCAACCCATTCCTAAACTACAGCAAAGATTTAGGCTAATTTTTCTGAGACAGATACTTTCAAAACTTTTTAACTTCTAACTTCAAGTTAGGATAGGTTTACACATGATGCTCCAGGCAAACTAGAGCTAACTCTGTCCTTGCCTGGAGCCAGAAAAAAGCCATATGACCACATTTATCACAGTGCTGAACTTAAGTTAATGTACCCTGTCTTCCACCTGCCTCTGAGCAGAGTTTATTAGCATGATGTCACACGGTCAAGAAAAGCAAGTTCGTGTCTGGCTAGAACATGTTGTATAGATGGATCCAGTTACCTCATATTCACATCTGAGACTTCTTTTTTTTTTTGTTTTAATGAAGTTCTTCCTTCCCATTGGCATCCTGACCATTGTAATTTCTTTCCGAGTCAGTAGTCTCTCTCCTGCTAGTTTCCCTCACCTTGCCCTAGTTCTTCTCATTACCCTTCCTGATCCCTTGCTGTCTTTTTCTACCAGCCTGTATTCTGATTACTTTGCTTGTTTAGCAGAGGAAAGATGTCCTCAAAGGCAAAACACCGGCATAGTACTCACTATCTGGGTTTCAACTCCCCAGCTATTGCAGAGTTCCTTTTTCCACCTTGACCAGGCTACTTCATACTTCTGTGACTTTTCTTCCCTGTCCATAAAATTTATTTATAGAGTCATCAGAGGAACCAACTAACTCTTTACAGGGAGATCCTCTAACATTTTAGGAGATAATGAAGTGAAGAAATCAGTAGAAACCCTTATTTTGTACAGATGCACAACTTTCTTGGCTTCTGTCAGCTTTTCCACCTACTTCACTGCATTTTGCCTAAGCCATGACTTTTGATTACAAGACCAGTCCTGCATCTAGGATTCCAAACATGAAAACCTCATGGCCAGTTACAAGTGACAGTGGAAACATGTTGCTTTCCTTCGACACTATTAGTAGCATGATACGTCTGTGCTCCTTAGGATAGCTGTGCTGAATTGACCTTTTCTTCAAATGCCTTAGAAATTCTCCCTAAGTGCTTTCCTTCCTAAATACTAACAAAGTGTCTGTACCCTTTCACAGTTTGGACTGAACAGATTGGTCCAACAGCCCTGGGTAAGAAGCACAGTTGGCAACTACTGTTGTGCCAGCCCCAAGGAGTCCATGAAACAGGAAAAAGCAGTGGCAGATTTGTCATGTGTGCATGTGTGGGTGAATGTTTCCCATATGAACCTAACAGCTACAAGAATTTCACACTGAGGTTTCTAATCTTCTGACAATGAATGAGACTTTGTAAAATTAAATTGCTCAAGCTGTGGTTTAAGGTCTTCCAAGAAGTCTATACAGCTGCTTCTGTCAGAGGGGCAGGGAGCATCTGCCTATTTAAAAGGACTTCTTCCACTTACAGCTGAGTTTGGTTAGATTTTTCAGAACATTTTCAGAGGACAGTTTTCAGTACAAGATGCTCTCTATAAATGTCTTAGGTTTCTGTCTTTTTTGTCTGTGTGTGTGTTTGGAGGAGGGGGAGGAGGTGCAGCAGTTTAATGCTATAACATGGTTGAAACACGTGCTTGAAGGGCCAGTTATCAGAGATGAACTTCCAAGATGCTAGAAAAATTAGAAGCCATGAGGAGGATAGAAACATGATATGAACCAACCTGTCACAGGAGATGTTACATCTTATTTACCAGGAAATATGTGGTGCAATACAGAGGATTCCTCTTTGGGTTGTGAATACCTAGCAAGTTACTCTCAATGATAGCTCCATGGGAAAAAAAAGATGTCTTTGCAACACACAGTTTTTGAAACAAGTTGAAGTTTGCAGTCACTGTGGTAATTTAAGTCATACGAGGAAAGTGATATTAAGAGAGGTTATTTTTGTCTTCACCTTGTCTTCTACACCTTGGGAAAGTCGCCTTCTCAGTAAAGTTAAAATGCACCATAATAAACAGAATATACAGGTCTCTACAAACTCAATTCAAAGCGTATTTGTAAAAGGTCTAACAGCAACTGTGCTTTTAAGTGTTCTAGCCACTAAAATCCTAATTCAAACCACCATGAATTCAGTTGGACTCTTTCCATTGACTTCAATTAATTTGGGACCAAGCTTTAATTTACATAAATTAAAGTACTTTCTCATGCCCCAGAACATTATCTAAGTTGGGAAGTACTTTCTGGAGAAGGGTATGCTCACCTTTGAATTGTCAAGTGTTTACTTTTAGCAGGATCAGATCTGATGGCTTAATCGCATGATGCTTTGTTGGAAACCTTGATTCAAATCATAAGGGTTTTTCAAGTCTCAAGTTTGATAGAATTATTGCAGCTAATCTTCTTTTCCATACACACAACCATGTTCATGGTTGTGTGTATGTACATGCCCACATCTTCAGGAAAAGATACCCTTTATATTGGAACTTCATGTATAATATTTCTTGAAAACAAACAAAAGATCAACTGTGTATAGATATATACATATCACACATACACATGTGTGTATTTTACCTTTCTCCGTGTATGCATGACAACATTGTTTATATCTTTCTAGTTTTGCAGGAATGTGAAGTCTGTATGGCAAATGACATACATAATGCATTGGCCATAAAAGGTAGGTCAGACTCCTTAGAATACATTAATTGCATTGCAGGCTACATGTGAGTAGAATAGTACAGTAATGACATTGACAGGGTAAGATAATGTTACCATAGCTCCGCTAATTAACACATTAGTATGACTGGATTCAGGAATTAGTCTAACAATTTGTTGTTGCAATTAATTGCATTAATTTGCAATACAAAATAGTGTGCTGCTTTTTGTTTTTATTCTCTTCTGCCTCTGAGAATGATTACCTACTGAGGGTATATTTTGGTAAGAAATTCTTCAGTAAGAAAAATTCAGTAAGAAGGGCCATTCCATGAAGAGAAAAATTTCAACATAGTTTCTGCTAGCCACTTGAAATGCATATTTTTAACCACATGCACACAGAGAAACAGTCTTAATTACTAGCAGCATGGCTATCAAATTCTTTCTCTAACAATTGGCCATTTACATATGAAATCTAAACTTTCACCTCACATTTTATCCTATTCAAAGATGCAACAAACAAACCCACTCAGGTAATATAATCTGTTTGACGTTATTAATTTTCTTTGACAAGCTTAAGGGAAAGCTGTGTTGTCAATGGGAATCTCTGTCTAGGAGATTCTTGGATTCCCTCTCTCCGCAATTACTCTGATGCTTCAGAAAACTCAATTTCAACTATGTTGGAGACCACTACAGTAGATAAAGCCATGCAGCACCAAAAACAGAAATTCATCCATAACCCTAGCAATATTTGCTTTTGTCACATTGCACTAATAGGTTCTTCATGCTTTGCACTGAAAAGCAATATCAAAAAGTCAGAGCAAAATGTCAATGTTTATATCTAATCTTGGAAATCACCACCTAATCTTAGAAAACACCAACTTCTGTTGGATTTTTCATCCAATACAGATGACAAAAGCTCTCTATGACACATCAGGTCTCTATATGGATCAGCCAGGTCTCTTAGGCATAAGTGCTCACTCACTGACATAACCGTACATGAGTTATGACAGCTCTGTGTTTCTGCTAAAATAAGAATATTAGAAATATTTCATGGTAGAAGGATGTAATCCATGACATGATTGAAGAAATATACAAGTGAAATAAAACTAAGACTCTCTGAGTAGAACAAGTTTCTTCAGCATGGTGGCCCAGCAAGCCTCTAGAGAAGAAGCAAGCCCCGCTTCTTCAGGGGACTACTCCTTGCTAGCTGTGATGTCTGTTCCTTCCCACTGTGTGGGCCCTATTATCTAGAAGGCTTCATTCCTTACACACCAACTTATTTTTTAAATTTTGTCAATTATTGACCACAACAATCTGTTTGTATATATGTGTGCTCTCTGAGAAATAAATTTAAAAATACAGCCCTAAGCAATTCACAGACACTTTCAGACTTGTAAAATAGAGAATTGCCTCATCTATCAACACCCCACACAAGCTTTCCATCCTCACACTCTCTGGGAACTTTTCCTGTAACAGCCTGCGTGTTCGAATGCGTGAAAAAATGATATTAGGGTAGTATTAGAGGAGGTGAGGAAAACATACTGCTATAGCTACAGCTGCTTGGTTTTAGCCTTGATTTACAACAGTCAGCATGAGAAAGGATGACATAATCTAATTCTATAAATCAATGGCCATGCTTGGAGAATTAATTATTACTCATCATTAGTCAAGGGAACACAATTTCCTATATCACACTGTTGAAGTACTTTGCTTTCTTTGTACTTTTTACTCCAGTGGAAAAAGGCCATAGCAGTATGACAATATTAGATCCTAAGAAAAAGGAAAGACCTCTAGTGAAGTATCTTCTTAGGTAAGTTGTTTATAGAGTTAACTTGTGAAAATAGCATCACAAACATCTGAGACTGTAGAGCTTCACATATTATGTAGTTTTGCATGAGAAGATTCTGCCTCTGCTCGGATCTGGCCAGAGGTCAGCCAGAACCAAACAAAAAACCGTGTCCAGGGGTGTTGCCATGGCATGGATCTTGTGAGGATAAGCCCCTCTGAAACAGAAGATGGACAGTAACCCAGCTAAGCCCTGCACTGATACAGCTACATGGCTTCTGGAACGCAGGGAGAACAGACAGGGTGAGCCCATATCAGCCTACAGAAGAAGCACATAGATGTACCCTTGCTGTGACAACATCCAAAATCAAAGACGGGTTCAGGGAATGCAAGTAACTGTACTACCTTATTATAATAAAATTATTATTTTTCTGCTAGAGCAGCACGAAATTAAAAGGAAGTAGGAGCTACCTCTTAATAAAGGAAAAAGCACGAATATTACTTGGAGAGCACTGAAGCAAAAGCAAACTATAGGTGACATATGTTCTCACAGCCACAGCTCTACTGATGAATAGCAATTGACTTACAGTAAAAGCCAAAGGTTTTCTTCCTAGGTTGTGGCAATTTACATTCATTTTAACTGCTAATAAAACTCAGATTTTTGTTTCTGTTTTCTTATTCTGTTGATATAGGTATGGTTGATAAAACAAACAGTTTCTTTCCTGGATTTTTTTTCAGAAGCTTTCCTAATAAAGGGGAATCCAAGGGAATAAGGTTGTCTCTCACTGTTTTGAATATTGACTATGCTTTTCCTGAGGAACTGTATATATTGTCACAGATAGAGGTTGTGGGAGGTAGATGAAAAGTGGTCCTTATCAGGCCTGCTTTGCTTCCATGATGCCTCCTGTACTTTAAACTGGTATAGAAGTACTTTGTGGTGTAGGAAGTACTGTGTGGTACTCCATACAGTACATGAATCTTTATCTATACCATGAAATATCCAAAGTGATGTCTTCTAATGCATATCATACACTCTGAATGTAAAATCACATTGGTTAAATTTAGTTTTTTTGTGACTCTGATTAAATATGTAAATACATTTTAAAAGTCTCAGATACTAAAAAAAAGTCTCAGAAACTTGCATCTTTTCTGCTTTTAGTGATCATGACTCTTTTCCACTACTTTATCTGTAGGACTTTACCTTTAAATGGGAATTTACTTTCACAAGTTTTGGTCAATTCCCTACAGAAAAATGAGACATCCAGACATGTCTGCTATGCCTAGAAGCAAATTATGATAAGCAAATAAAGTCTGGGCAAACTTCCAGGCATACACCTATGTAAAGATGGGGTCAGAAAATTGCTAAGTTGATATAACAGGAGGCAGTAAAGATAACACTCATGTATCTAAATTGTCTGACAGAATCCTGTCTGGTCCTGATAACATAAAGTATATTTTCTAGTGCTTTTTCTCCTGGGAAGACCCATCAAAGTATGCCATGCCTATATCAAACAAAGTTATTTTTACCCTTCATTAATGCTTGCTGCAGCAGTTGTCAAAGTCTTTTTTCTCCTCTGTCAAATTCTCTTTCACACGCATGTGCACACAGACAAACAGAATTCTGCCTTTGCATAGGGCTGATAATTGATAATGAAGTAAACTTTAGTGCTAGTTTAACACCCCATGCCAGAATACAAGGCAGGCACACTAATAGACTTTCCTGGCATGAAATTGCCTCACCATATTCATTCTTTCTGCATTTCCCATGTCAACTGGTAATCTCCTTCCTCACATGCTTACACCCTCTTCCCAAACATTTTGTAACGGACGTGATGTTACTCAAGTCTTGGAGATTAAATCAGCAATGAAGAAGGAAATTCATCAGGAACATCATGAGAAAACAAACAGCGTGCACTGAGGTGTTGATCTCTCTGCAAATCAGATTGATTTATAAAGGGAGCATATGACACTAATAAATCCATTAAACAGAGAAAGTTTATGCTTTTGTAGAAGTGCTAGTTTGTTTTTAACATTCGCTTTTGTGGTTTAAAAAATGTTTTCTTTTTTCACAAAACCATAACATAACTACCACAAATGTTTATGATGTCTGCCAGAATCTTGTCTGATCTTAGCAATATGAAATAAGTTTGCTAGAAAGGAGAAATAGATTGGAAAAAGAAATAGCCTGAAAGCAGTAATTTTACTTACAGCTGAGATGGGCTGTATATTGCTTCTGTTAGCTTCTTAATGACAGACAAATTCAAGGGGCAGTTTACCTTTGGATGCTCAAGAAATATCCTGACATGATGGAACTGATCTTCTCTTGCAGATATTCCTGCTAATTCTTCTCCTCCAGGGATAAGCTACACATAATCTTTGTTCCAAAAGGTTCAGATTTTTTTCCAGATCATGCAACATCCATGGGCTTTAAAACACCATTAAACTATTCAAAGTGGAAGATCTTCAAAGAATCAGTTGTAAGTTTTTGCCACAGGGAATTTGGGGTGTACAAGTGGGGATATAAAAAAGGATATTTTTCATCAAGTGCATTCTACAAAGAGCACAACAGATCTTCAGATGTGTAAACAACTTATTCAAAGAGAAGCATTTCCAATTTCTAGGTAACCTTCACCTTTACAGTGAGTGGTAAAATTAATTGATCAGATCAGACCATTTCAAAATTGAAGAAGCATTTATTACTGGTGTAATTCTATAAACAAAGAAAATGGATCTCAACATGTTCAATCCAAGAGGACTGGAAAGAATTTTTTGCATATAAATGTACTTTACAATTCTAATAAACAGTTTTTGAAATGAAAATTGTTTTTCCTCAGTTGCATATTGTGTTTTCATGTTGCATAAATCGAGGAAGTTTCAACATCCAGGAATAACTCTTGTCAAACATTAAAAAACCTGAAAGACCTTCAGGATCCCTTTCATAATGAAAACAGATCCTATCCTGTGCTTCATATCCATCCATGGCAGATTAACCTTAGAATCATGGATGCATTTTTGACACCTGAAAAATTGCAACAGAAGAATAAAAGTTATAACACAGCCCATAGAATGCTAGAAATGTTCATACCTGGATACCTAAAGCTAGCTATATAGACAGGTACAGACAACACCTTCTCACTTCACCTACACTGGAAGCCAGAAAAGCATAAGCCAGTTCTACTCAGATGATTGTAGCCATGTTAAAACAGTGCTGTGCCCACGCACACACGCATGCTGAGAGTCAGGTTATATTAATTTGGGATCAGCACTGTAGTGACATAACAGGCTAGATCTACCTTGTTTCCGGTGAGAGAAGATTATGGAAGTATCTATGGCGGGAAAATCTGAGCAGAGGTAAGTACACCCAAATCTCCATACTAAAGTCACGAGTTTAATGTTTTTTGAGGATGATTGCTTATGCTGTGTTCTCCTCCAGGTATTCTCAGTTTGCAAAGATAGGTGGCTCCCAGGCTCAGCATGGTGTTTTGTGAAAACCATTCTCAGATAGCCCATTTTCTCTTTTTTCACAGAGAACCTTGTTAATTCCAGTAAACCCAAGGTACTGAAGACCTTAGTATCACAACTCGTCAATCTCTGTTCTCTAGTCTCAGCCTGGTTCAGTCTTTTTAGCTGGATTCATCTCACTTAACTTCATGCATCAAAAAGATAGCTGTTTAATCCAAGTACTCTTTTCAACTCCAATGGAGAGAGATTGGCCTTTCCACAGGATGGCATAACCCTCCTGAAATAGCTTTCTAACACAGGAAAAACAAATCATCCTCCAATATCTGCTGTTTGACTTGGACATAGAAGGAGTTTAAGCAACTATCTTATGTTAAATATCTTACTTCCAGGTGGCAACAGTCAGCTGAGATGAATCCTACCTTCTCTAAGACTGCTATCAGTAAAATGACGCTATTATTTCCCTCTTCAGAAAGGTACTACAAAGCTAAATACAAGAGTTAAATCATGAGTGTTTGTCCTACACTGATGGGACTGGGTAAGGAACAAGGATAGAAAGAGGTAACTGAACATGAATTACATTTTTCCATCAAACTTTAATCTAGACCAAGAAATTTACAGTGAGCCTGGATTAGGATCAGTTCGATTATTTCAGGGAAGATGCTACAAATTGGCAGATACTAATACAAGATGACAGCTTTCTACTCTATTTTCTTGGGATTTGCTTTTTATTGGTCAGCAAGACTCAGTCTCAATTTATAATAATGATTTATTTTTAAAATGGGTGGGTGGGTATGAAGGCTGATGTGGGTGCTGATTTTTTAAATACTGAATGCCAAATGTTATGAGGCATTTTAGTGTCTCCCAGACCGTTGATTTGGCTAGCTATTTAACTTATTTCCAATCTGATGGTTAGATTTGAAAACATGGGACAGTAGCAAGTTTAAACCTTTCTCTGCTATTTAGCAGTTACTGGAGTTTGTCAGATGTTTGCAAGTACTTGAATCTAAAAGGAATAGAGGTTCTGGGAACAAAACATAGATTGAAGTAAATGTACTGAAATGTTGCTTCAACTTTTTAATTTCTTCTATAGCTAGGAAGAGGTGAGACTCCACTGGGCTTGCCCATGACAGTATAATCTAAACTATGTAGATAGAGTAGCTGATTTAAAATGTGAAGAGCTTTGCATTCTCCCAAATGTTGTTACAGTTACACCAACACAGTAATTGAGGTGGTTGTGAGTGATTGGAACTCAGAGATGGAATTAATTTTCTTTACTTAATATTGTTTTTATCCCTACATTTACAGTAACAGTAATTAAATAGCATTTGCTGGACACTGCTTGGTAGATACGGAAGTAGGACAACATCCACAGATGCAATTTTGTAAACTATTAAACCAATGTGAGATTGGCAACTGAAGCTGAAGGAAAATGGAAATGTAAAGACCTGATTTAATGGTGGCTGCATGTTATCACAAAGGAAATGCTATGACTATCAGTGTAATTTACCAACATAAACAAAGCAGTGAATGAATATCATAACCCAGTATGGCATAAATTTGTACCTGTAGGAACAGAACCCGCAACATGTTTTGTTTATTTTTATGTTATTCACTGCCTGTGATCCCTATACTAATAGAAAACACTGGAAGACAAGGTCATTTGATCATGAACAAAGTCACTGTGGTTGCTACAACACTACTAAAGTTAAAGGAATCCGTGGAGTCAGTCTATCACATACTTTAGAAGCTGTCTCACTACTTCTTTTGTACCATATAATAATTTTGTGCAAATTACCACGGCAATAATACTGTGACATGCAATCCTATAAATAATGAATAGTAACCCAAGCAAAACTCTCTCACCAATGAAATTAATAAAGGCAAAGTTCTCCTTAGTGCAGATCCGCTGCTTGCAAAAATACAGATAATCGTGCGACATTTCCTGACGTAAATCTCAGAGGCTACAATTAGCTTGTTGTGAAATATCTAATTCTCTTAGGAGCTAGTTCATTTTCCACTGGAAATCAGATGGCTTGATACCCACCTAATCAGCTTGCCATGGTTGTTCAGAGCTTTGAGAGCTACACAATTTGTTTTATTTACTTTGATGCCTAAGCAAGCATAAGGACAAAAGAACCTTTCCTAGCTAAAGGAAACTGTGAAGCAGCATTTCCAATATCACAATCGTATTCCTGTATACCATGTTTTGAAGCAGAAGATTTATGCAGGGCCAGGGTATTAGGAGGTCCACATTTACTAAAATAAGGCCAAGGACTGGAGATGAAGAGGTGGGAGGAGCAAGGGGAAAGGATACCTTCAGATCTGGAGATTGTCTAGCAATTTAACAAGGGAAGCCATTGTCACTGCATGCTCCTGGACTTTGTTCCTTCCATAAGTCCAGCAATGAAAAAAAAAATATGTTGTCTCCTTAAGTGTGAGGGCTCAGGTAGACAGAAAATAAGTGTACACATAATCACACACACAGACATGAAGTAGATGTAAGAAGACAAAAATGTATTGAACATGAAAAATATATATAGCTGAACGTGTGCTTTCTATGCAAATAATTCCCAGTGTAATAGGAAGAAAGATCAAGAGGTTTCACAGGTGCATCCCACATCTGTGGAGCACAGACATTGGCAGGTTTCAGTGACTGGGAGGTACCAGAGCCACGCTGGGTTAACATTCTGGGACTGCAAATGCAGCAAGGAGGGTCTGGAGCACTATTACTGAAGCTCTTTTAGGGCCCCAGGGTGGATGCCAACAGGGAAAGTGAGTTATGAAGAACTATGAGTAGAAGGTGGCACTTCTACTTCTCCTCCTGCCTGAGTTTACTCATTTTCTTGTGGCAGATATGCATACAGAGTATTTTCTGCGAGAATCACAATCACAGGTACAAGGCTTTCACATGAATTATGCAAATCATGCAAGGGTTTATACTAAATTGTAAATGCATGGGATGCACGAAAAGGATTAAGGACAGCTTTGACATACACATTTTGTTAGCTTCCCCTGTCTCAGCTTTTATTTCCATCTCTCGCCAGTCTTGGCTGCATCTGCTTTGGGCTTCTATAGCATGCAACTCGCTTTAGCATTATGACTGGAGTCCCACGGTCCTGAATGTAATACAGCTTTGTAAATGACAACAATAATCCTTAAATCTTTTCATTATCTAAGGCTATTCTGTGTCAGTAAACACTGTAAACTGTGAATAACTCTGTGTATAGGTGAAGAAATGCAAGGGACAGCCCACTCTCTGAACAAGCAGCTTTAGAAGCAGTAAATTGATCACAGACTAGTTTCTGACAGATTTGAGTCTCCCTGTTGAAGTCTTTAACTCACTCTTGTCTAATAATGTATAAGTACTAAATGAAGCTTTTCCAACTGTTGAAACAGGTCTCCCTCTCTTCTTCCCTTATCCCCTCTGCAAAAATTCTGCAGCACCTAATAATAGCAAAATTAACAGTGTTGCCTTCCCTCCCAGGGAGGATTTCTTGCTTGCTTTCTTCCTTTGTTCCTTTCAACACATCTTAATTTAAAGTTATAGGAGCTTGTATCTTTGCAACCTTCTGCTAAATAGACTGAAACAGTGCAGAAAGTTTAGAAATCAAGTGGAAGGAGGAGCAGGTAAAAACATGCGTACAGGGATAATCACATTAACATTTTTCTTTGGTAACCATGCTAAAATGAAGATATTTTAGAACAGTCAGAATTTGGAAGCCTAACACAGGACTGATGGTTTATAGCACCCTAGATGGCAGAGTAAGGGAAAATCTTATTCTGCAGCACACCAAGGCACTAATTTAATGCCCTTGAGTAGTATCAGGATGCCTGAGAGCTGGCCAAATGGGATGCAGGGCATTGTACGACAGCTGCATGTGTTTCATGTGCTGCACCTGGCATTCACCCCAATTCATCCCCCCACAACCCCACCCCGCCGCACCAGAGCTGTAGCAATTTGAAACAGATATGCCTCCAATAAACCAGTGCTGCTCTAAAATCACACACTGAGCCCCTGCAGTTTGCAGCCACTTCAGCCACTGAACTGTGACTGGGTTCATGTGGGTTAGGTATGGGATGGCACAACTGGGAAAAGGAAACTAAGTACACCAAGGATCAAGTCTGAAAAAAGCCGCAAGGCAAGAAATGTGGGAAGGGAGTAGGAATTTCACACAGAAATCAACAGAGGTTCAAAAACAAGGAACTAGGAAAAAAAGAAAGCCTGCAAAGAGCAGAAAGCAAGTGACAGAAAGTGGAAACGAGGAATGAGAGGTAATTAAGGGGACAGAGGCAAAACTAAGACAGAAATGCAAAGCCAAATGTGGATGGAAAGGGGAACAGAAGAATCTGGAAATGATTTACAGAAGCAGTTGGTTAAAAATCAGTCTTTCAGTATCTTTTGCTATAAAGAAGACAAAAAATTTCCTCAAGTGAAGTTTATTATTTTCCTACGAAAGGAAAAGCAAAAAGAAAAGAGAAAAAGAAAAAAGGGGAAAAAAGGAAAAATAAAAGGGAAAAAAAAGAAAAAAGATAAGAAAAAGAAATAAAGAAAAAGAAAAGAGAAAGTGAAGAATGAAAAGAGAAAAAGAGAAAAAGTTTTAGTCCTTACAACCTTATTATATATAAGAACTATACCATCCCCATAACTTCTCTGATAAACCACACCAAAAGAAAGATAGGAATAGAGCAAAAATAAGACAGTAAGAAAATTGCACAGAGGCTACAAATGTATCAACAAACACCAGCAATCTCCAATGGTCCAGAAAGCATGTTGTGGGATGGTTCTCAACTGTACTGTGAACAAAAACCTGCAGGTGCGGAGGCTATGGCCCTTCTGCAGTTCCAGGATTTCCCTGGTAACTGCAATGGGAAGCCGCAACCTGTCCTTTCAGACTGAAAACAGGAGCAAAAGGAATACTGCACAAGGTAAAGTCTTGGTCCCATCACTTTTTCTTTGATCAACCTAGTGTTAATGCTTTTGTACTCCAAAAGGACACAAAGACCTTCATCTGGTACCTTTCTGTGTTTTCCAACACTGTGGCACATGCCAAAATTGTGACAAGTGTAGCTTAATCCTCAAAATTATCTATCCTTTCCCAGATGGATGGGGAATAATCTAATTCACAATGAGGAAAAATATCCTTTCCAGATGCCAGACTAACAACAAGCCTTGGCAACACCAGAGATGCAGCAATTAATGAAAGACATGGGATAAAATAAGATCACAGGACAGCCTCAAGTTGGCAAACAAAATCAACGTGTGCAACAGGAGCCTATAATGTAGCATCGGCATGGTTTCCAGTGACCACTGGATCAAAACATGTTATATCCTCCCTCAGACTTGTACTGCAGGTGGAAAGTACAGAGAAGCACCAGGAAAAGAGAGAATTTTTGCAATGATGCAACCAAGCAGTTCCCCAGCCTGATCCCAGAGTACTGGTGGAGCTAAAGGCAAATGCAGTTTGTACACTTCCCACATGGGCAAAATAGATTTTAACTTTCTCTCTTTATGTAAACCAATGAGGTTTGCATATCCATTTGTAGATTTTCCACTCTGTACTTCCAGGTCCACCAAGGCTGGTAGATATGCTAGTGTGGTGAGAAAACAAGCTCCTTAATAATGGAGGACACATTGAACCTCCTCATGTTCCCCCCTTAAAATGCACACAGAAAAGTAAGCCTCAAAGAAAAGAAATAGAAAGGC
This sequence comes from Pygoscelis adeliae, assembly GCF_000699105.1. Classification (NCBI taxonomy): domain Eukaryota; kingdom Metazoa; phylum Chordata; class Aves; order Sphenisciformes; family Spheniscidae; genus Pygoscelis; species Pygoscelis adeliae. The sequence continues at coordinate 186,764 of NW_008824545.1, read as the reverse complement.
CAACGTAATTTGTTAAACATTTTTTGTGGGTTTTAGCCAATCATGAAAGTGATGCAGGGGTTAGAATTACAATTTCATTTCTCCACCTGAAGATAGCTAGATTTGCTGAGCTCTGTAAAAGCAGAAATAGTTACTATAATTTTATTCTTCCTGAAAAGACAAGTAAATCCTGGGCTGTTTGTCACAGTGGCTTAACAGTTATGCAGCAGATATAGGGGTATGGTGGGCAGGCCTGGGTCTCTCCTTGGGTCACACCATTTTCTGCACAGAGGAGAGGCTTGCTCAGACATTATTCACAGCATCTTTCCTTGAGAGATTGCTAATAAAGGTACAGAAGGTGAGAGTGATAAAAAAAGATCTCTTGGCATAAACTCAATAAGACTGAGTTGAGCACCCTGTTTGTAAGGTGAAATGAACCCAGCACTTGCATACCTGGAGGAAACCATTCAAACTTGCTGGAAATGTAAAGCCTGCTTTTAAAAGCATCAACACAGAAGAGAAATTACGACAGTGAAAAGGATTCTGTCTTGTCTACACAGATGGAAATACTGACTGAAGCCTTCATAATGGCTGGGTATTCAGACTCTCTACGCCTCCTCAAACAGGTCTTCTGCCTTATAGGGGTTCTCTGATGTGTAATAAGCGGTGGTCCAGGCATGCACCCTTCTCTCTATGGCAGCATGGACAAGGGTTCCTTGTCTATCAGGGTGCCTCTTTCCATGAAACTTGCAAGAAGTTCACATTTTTGTGCCATTTCCTCTCTGTCAAATTTGCTTGGCAATACACAGTGATCTCCCAAGTTAGCTGGGAAGAGGGGCGCACACACACACAAGCCTCACACTAAGTATGGTTGTGTAAACCTTTTTTCCTTACAAAAACAGGGTAGAAGTGGCCATCTGTCACTTTTGTTTCCCCATATGGTATATATAAAGAGGGTTAATTTAGCCTGGAAATGTTTTCCAAGACAGTCATAGAGACTACCTCCTGCTGTAAGCATACCTCTCCATTATGTATGCACTTACAAATCTCTTCCTTTCTCAAATACGAAGAGAAACATAATTTGGGGAAGAAAAGATCATGTTTAGGAAATGATGAACTAATAGGTCTATGTGACAGGTGAATTAAAATAAACCATTTAACCCTGAATTCATGGAACTCCAAAATTACTAAAGGTTCAGAAAGCTCACCAAAGCACAAGGTGTGATTAGATGTGGAAACAGACAAAATCAAAACCCCATTCACATTTAGCCCAGTTCATGCAGACCTCAACAGAAGTAGCACCTCTCCTTGTTCCCGAATAATGTTTCTACAACAGCACTGGTAAGCATGATGGGCTTTCAAATGTCCTTGCTTAGCCAGATGCCACAGTGTTATGTACTCTTCCTCCCTCCCAGAATGTTAATAAAGTAGATTTTTAACAAAAAAGTTTATTTTAGAATAAAAGTTTTGGAGCTATATTTTCCCTTTATTTTTAGATGAGCATTTCTTGACAGCAGAGTACTGCAAAGCAATCAAAGATAAGATGTCTGCATATGCTCAGATATCCACACTAGAACTAAACACTGTGCATTGCTGTATAAATGGATTAATAATTCAAAACATTATGTTGTAATGAAAAGTCACCATTTTATGTATCTCAAAACAATTATAGTATAATTCACCTCAGAAATATACTAGAAATTCAGTGCCACTAAACTATGGCACAGAGATGAAAAATTAACACCCATGAAGCTAAGAACAGGAGGATAATTCGAAAACTCTGAGCACTCTATCACCTGCCTGCTACTCTGCGAACAAATGCCAGTAATATGAGGAAAATTACTAACATAACAACAGGCTTTTCTCTTTCATACTATGTGTCAGATTGCTTTAGAGTTTTAATTCTCCTGACTTAAAATAACTTTCAAAGAAACTTTAAAAAATCTCTCTCCTTGCTGCCACATTTTTGTAATAATTTTACAGTTTTCTTTTAATAACAAGAAAACAACAAAAAGCAGTTTTCTTAGTTCCTGGCATCTATGTTTAACTCAGCTGACAATATAACTCACTTAATGCACTCATAAAATGAATACAGAATGAAAGCATATAAGCAATGCTTTTTATTTAAATAGTGAAGCTCATCATTTCACAGATCCAACTTCATACTATAAAGGAGAAGGATCTTGAGGTAGTTGAATGGCAAATCCTTATCAAATTTAGCGGTGGAGTAGCAAGCTATTGCATTTCCCTACTTTCTTCTGAAGTGTTGCTAGTTTCTTAAGATGGTTGTGAGCTGATCACAGTCAAAAATCAAAAAATTTTTGTTACCATTCACAAATGTAAGCAAGCTTAACAGTGTAATTCTGATCTAAAATGCAGTGGTTACTATCCTGCTCAGCTGAGTAATTTCATTTAGAGCAGGAACAAAGTAAATTTTTCTGAGGATTTAAAGAAGTATACCTCGAGTGGTTGTCTGGCAGGCGAAATGAGGGCATCCGTAAAAATGTTTATGAGAAGAAAAATAAATTGTTCTCTTCCAGTCTTCTCTGGCACTCCAGCCTTGTGCTGCCCCTTGGTGATGCCTTTCTCTCTCACTGTAGATTAGAAAAGGGTCAGACTTCTAAGTAACCACTCAGATACCTAAAGTCAGGCAGGAGCACATAATAGAGAATCATACTGCTCTAGCAGGAAGAATGAATTAGATCATGTTTGTCAGCTTTGTGTGTGAATTAGTGTATAGTCAATTAGTGCTATACAGCAATCCTAGACTGTGGCACATGCTGGGAGCAGGAGGCACTGCCCAGCTCTTACACCCTAGAACTGCCCTGCCAGCTCCTGCCAGAACAAGACCCAGCAAGTATTACTTTTCCCCAAATTCCTCTTTTTCTGTGGAAAATAAACCCAAGCACCAATTTCTGGTTCCAGTGCAGTCATTTATGGCTGGTCCTAATACTCTGTGGAAATCCTGACCGTCCATGTCTCTTGAGGAAAGAAGCGGGGTTCATCCATGCTCAGGGACCAGCAATGATAACCAGTGATGTGTGACACACATGATCCCTACAAGCTGCCTCTCTGAAACTCACCTTTGCCAGCATGACCTATTGTAAGCAGGAGGAGAATGTGCCAGCATGGAGCTGAAACTGAGGTCTCCCAGCCTGAAACCCGACCAACATCACTTCTCCCTGTGAAATAAAGAATTCAGACTGTGCAGGATGATTACTTTTGTATAGTTAGCAGGTACTATACAGGTCAGCCCCAACAGCATGAAAAATCCTTTACCAATGTTAGGAAAAAAGGATCAAAATTAGAAGCTGCACGTGGGACAGGGCACTGGTGCCCTGACCTCTATGTCTGACAATGGGAAGATCATGGCATGCCAGCAACTGTGCACAGACTAAGTGGGATCCAGGAACTGCACCCAAAGGTGAAAGGTAAAAGAGACATATTTTGAAGAGTAAACCAGTCATTTGTTTGGTATGTATCATTATCTCACCCTCTCAACAGCAGCTCGCTCCTCCACTTAATGGTGTGATCATTAGGGACAATATGACTTCCAGATGTCATAGCAGGTGCAAAATTTTTTTGCAAGCTGCCCAAAAATGCAAGGACGAGTAACAGACCTTTATAATTACCGTGACCCAACCCACATCCATTAATGCATCAAAACAATGAAACAAATTTATCTTTCTTTTACCTAAACTAAATCTGTTTATAGAATAAATTGCCCAAAAAGAAATACAATAGTAAATCAGTTTTAAATCTTTTATGTGCTAAATAATTAACATTGTAGTAACTACTGTTCAATGCCATCAAAACAATGACTGCAAAAAAATATCCCTGAGATGCCCCCTTTTTATATGCTCTGTACTCCTCAGATGTTCCTGTTTGGAATTCAGTTTGAAAGTTTAGCCTGCTTTTGCAGCCAAGCACATGTATGAAAGGTTCATGCAAGTGTTTATTTGCTGATCAACGATTTGTCAGTTGCCGGGACAGTGGGAGGAAGTGCAATGTTTAACTTTCCATCTGAGTCTGAGTGCAGAGTAAGAATTGCAACTTGGTTAAATCACTGTTTCTGATGAAATGGTCTAATGAGCTCATTCTCTTTTTGTGCTTCAAGAAGAGATGACTTTCTACAGGAGTATCCTACTCAATAGCATGAGATGGCTTAACAGGCTTAGGGGTGGGGGAGGCTCAGTAATGACTTAGGGGGGTCAAAGGGAATATTTCCATTTCTTCTGCTCACCACAGTGCTTTGCTTTCCATGCTATTCCTTGAGTTTATCTCTAGCTTGTACCCAGCCTGTAAACTGATCTATCTAGGCAAGCTCTTGTGCCTAACCCTTCTGAAGCCCAGGCAGATATGCTCACGTGGAAGCAGTTGTCAGGATACAGGTTTAAGGGCAATGCAAATGGCAGTAACAGATCTACAGATAACTGTAGAACACATGATGCATAGCAGAACTTGTAGTTCTACTTGGAATTGCCCTGTAACAGCTCCTTAGATTTACCAATAAAATTGCAATAAAAAGAGAGAGAGAAAGACAGATAGGAAGCTATGATGAAATGAAAAGAGAATTTACTCCAGGAAGCCAAACCTGATGTTGAATGGCAGCACAGTCAGATGCAGAAGTCCCTGCCCTGGATGTGGGTCATCCAAGTTCAAAGCAAGAAGGGAGGCTTCCATGACTGGTTTTCCTGTTGGGAAGTTCTACCATATACCAGCTCTTAACCAATAAATCTCACCTACTGAAAATCATACGTATCATTTCTTCCTAGACAGTCATATTCTACTTTTGCTCTCTTTTTTCCCTACTTTCATGCCTTTCTCCAGTCCAGTCTACTCTCCCTTTCTCTCCTTTCTTCCTGATTTGTTTTAATAGCCTTTGAGCATAATGCGGCTGTGCCCATAACAGGAACTTTTGGAGACAAAGCTGTACAAGCAGGAAAAACTTGTAATAGCATAATTGTTTCAATAACCCCAGTGAACTGCAATGATAAACACATCCAGATTGTGCTTCCCTCCTCAAAGGCGTGTAGCTCCAGGAAAGCTAGTTCAACCATTTTAAGATAAAACTGACATGACTACATAAAGAATCTCAACCAATAATGCCTGATCTGTCTCAAACCTGTTTGTGAAGCCTATTTTGTAATTAATTGAAAGGGATTCTCTATTTGTGCTAGCATTACTGCTTTCTGCTTAAATACAATCTATTGCTTGTCCCTGCTACATTTTAATAGTAAGAAATGTTATGAGCACATGGATTTTGGCAATCTTATTTCTGCAAAATAAAGAGGAGAGTCCCAGTCCCAGTGGTCACTTGGAACTTCATCTGGAGCTCCGGGAATGAATCCAGAATTGTCATCATGCTATCACCCAAGGTGTCTAGGTAGAAAGAGATAAAACGATAAGCAAGCCGGCTGTGGAGTATGGAAGAAAGAACTGAATATTGGGATCAAATGACTTTGAGTTAACACTGAATAGTCATAAAAGAAAGCAACAGAATGCAGTATTATATTTAACAAGTGGTTTGTGTGGTTTTTTGGTAGTGCCTTCAGTTCAGGCAATAGGGTATTTTTTTATTTTTTTTTAAATAGCTTTCTTTTAAAGACAACAGCAAACTGCAGACATTTTAGAGAATAATGAAAAGTACCAAAGCTTTGGAAAATTATAAAGAGAAGATATTCTAGGGAACGAAAGTTATCCAAAACCAGGAAGATGAAGTGGAAATATATTAATGTCTTCTATAGCCATATAAAGATGCTAGCAAGAAATGTGGGACTGGGACAGCATCTCTTAATGAGAACAGAAGTAATGGGATTTAGGTTAGATATGGATAAGACTATGAAAATATGAGTTATGCAATGGAGCATGTTGCCGATGGAGGCTGCAAAATTGCTGTCTCTCCACATATTCAAGTTTATACATGACACTCATCAATTAAAAAAGGCTTAAGAACAATTAAACAAACCCTGGATGACCACTCTAGGTCTGCTCCCTACAAGGATTTTATGTGCTATTTCAACAGAATGGATGTTTACTTTGTTGCATAGAAAGCATTAATATTCATTGCCTATCTGAAGTCCACAAACAGAGAAAGACTGTCTTCTGAAGTTTACTATCAATCTGTCCAGGTGACTGGAGTAGAAAGAGTAGTTGCAATATAATTTGGAGAAGAGAGAAACTAAACATGGAAAATTCTAAATGGGGGTTGCACAATGTGTCTTTCATCTTTCTAGGTCATCGGTCATAGAGTAGCTTGCAGCACAAGACTGATATCATCTACAGTAGAAAATTATTTCAATCTTTACTGAAAATACCTGATTTTGCCAAACACGGACAGAAAGAAAAGAAACAGCAGTAGTAGCAGCAGCACTCAAAATGTGATTTCTGTCTCCTTCTATCCCACCTTAGACTTTTCTGCCCGTGAGACAATGATCTAAAATGTTGTTGCTCATTTTTACCTGAAAGGTTAGCCAATATCTGGGCCCTCACAGGCTGTTTCTCTGAAGAGGAGATGGGGTTCAGTCACTTTGTTGATGTAGTCTTGTTTATTTACAAGGAACGTACACGATGCCTGCTTCTGTAACCATGGTAGGCTCAAACAAGAGGAGAATCTGAAGGCTGTCATTCCAGTTCAGAGGCATCCTGACAGCTCGCTTTCTCTTGGGTTCCTATCAGGGCCACACTAGTTGTTCTCTTCCTCTCTTCTAGTTTTCTTGTTGCTTTCTGGTTTCTTCTCCCACCCACAGCCAGACAGCTGCAGCTAATGCTACCACCAATGCTCTGGGGCTTGCATCCCATCCAGTCTTTGGGCACAGTTTCCACAGACTCAGTTACTGCTAAACAAAGGGTCATTTAGTCATTCCCCCATTTAATCTCAATGGCGATTGTCCCACATACCTATCAGGCCCAGAACTCACCCAGGAATCAAGTGTATGCTTCTCATCTAACTGCAAGCACAAAATTAGGGTAAGGTAGCTTCAGCTGCATGAAAAGCAAGTTACCCTCAGGGGGAAAAAAAAAATCGCATAGCTTCTGCCATATCTTGAAATGCAACTCTTCCAGGCCCAGCGCTATTTTCACTTAAGTATACTAACGTGCAGCCTGCTAGCATAATCTCAGGTCAACAGGCTCCCCCTTAATATTCAGTTTGAAAGACTGTGTGTCCTATCCACTTCAGGACAAGAAGGATCCTGAACGCAATTGCTCAAGAGAACAATATGCTTTTTCATGTTTACCTGTCATTAAGGAAGGTTTTCCTACCGTTTACTTCACACACAGCATCTCCTTAGAGATACTTTCAACAAATTAAGGGAATGAGGATCTGGCATTGTCATAATCCAAAGCAAATTGAGGAATAACTTCCGATCACCTTCTTACTATATTCCATTTTTGCTGGCAGTTCTTTGAAAAACAGATGTACTTCAAAAGTGTATAAAAGTGTAGCTATATGCCAAAATACATTAATAATGTACAATTAAAAAGGTACATGGTTGCAGGTTTGACCCCAAAGACCCTTTCCTGGACTAACAGCTGAGAAGCAAATGACTTAAAGTCTCAAATAGCTTCCTACACTTCTTTGCAAAAAACAAAGACTGTTTCTCCTCTATACTTGTCACACATCTCCTATTTTCAGTCATATTTTTAATGAGGAATTTCTTAATGTAGTCGTAGCTCCTTTTACTAGCTTGATAACAAGCAGTTCTACATTGCTTATAAAGCAAGAATTAGCAAAACTAGAAAGTTTGAAATTTGTACACATTAGGCTTTTCTCAGGTGTATCTACATCCATCAAGTTACCACAGCACTTGTTCAAAATGACGTCCAACCTCATCACTCTACTTCAAACATACATTGCTTGAATGCTACAAACATGTACTGTAGGATTTGTTTAAGTGTACTCTGACACATGGCCACCAGCACTTCCATGATGTATCATATACATCATTCGCTAGACTGCATTTACACTGCATGCAGGACTGGCTAAAATCAATGTGCAAAGTAGCCACAGTTTAGACAAGCCTCTTCTGATTCCCCATGATGTTCATTCATTGCTAAACTGCCGGAAAGACATTAGTCAGCTGTGAAAAGGGCCACTTTCCACCCAGCCCTCCCATTCAAAATCTCTGCAACTAGGACAAACAGGGCACCTAGACTGTGGAGTTTCCAGATTTGCCTGCAGGAGCCCTGTGTTGGTTGGAAAGCCTTCATCACACCCCTACCATTGACTCAAGAACTTGTTTTTTGCTTTATGAACAACAAAATAATTATAATGAATCGTTCAATGTGATCATGCCTCCGACCCCAGAGGGCTTTTGGCCACAGAATTTATCCTTTCAGTAAATCTCTTACAATAATTCATCCTCACACACTAAGAATACTCTGGGTGATGATCTGAGAAGTCATCTCTCATCAGGTCTCAGAGAACTTTGATTCACAGAACACTGCAAAGTCATGATCACACTTGCTTCCTAAAGTGCCTCTGACAGCTGATCATATTAATACTGGAGTTGATGTTCTCAGACATTCATATTCCAGGATCTGCTCCTTTGACACCAGACTCAGTATCCCAAGATACAGAGATTATCTTATAACTTTAACCTAGTCTCCTTCATACCTGTTATGCCAGCCCTACAGAAATGATGTTTCTCTGCCATTCAGATAATTTTATTCTGTTTTGGACGGGATTCTTTTAGATAAATCTAAGTATTTACATACTGCTGATAGAAAACAATTTAAAAGCCAGGACATTATTTCTACGTTGGTGTCTCACAGATATCTACCATTTTGGCCTGCTGGCTCTTTAAAAAAACTCTTGACCTTGGATTTTTTTCTGCCAAACTCCACCTGGTTATCCTTCTCTGCCTCTAATCATATTACGGAAAGTCACTCAGTCTTTTCCTACCTACTGTCATCTAATTCCAAAAAAGCTTTTCTCATGTTTCTTCCCTCACTGCAAGAACAATATAGTATAGTTCAAGACCTAAATACGATCGGCTACATTACTGGGTCCCCATTCAAATCCCGTGCAATCTGCAAAATCTGTTCTGCTTTCATAAAAAATGGCAGCCACCCAGCAAACAGGACAGATATTTGCAATGGTGGATACCCACAACCTCCAATGGCAGCACCTTTAAGTGCCACATTCCAGCCAGTTAAAACAGCTCTTGAGCCACACCCCATATTCCTATCTGAAGCAGCTGCAAGCTTACTTCTGAATTAAACACCTGTCAAAAGTTTTTGTCATGCCTAGATTTATATGGTAGAACACTGCAAGCCTTGGATGTTGCAGGACCCTAACATTTAATGGCAAGAAACCAAAACCCTTCCCAGGGGCATCTGAAAAAATGAATCAACCAGATTCTATTCAAACAAGGACTGGTATTTTAGAGCTGGTTCTGAGCTCGCTGGGGGTCGGCATTGCACAGTTAACTTTCTAGCTTTGCCCTGCAGGTTCAATCTTCTGCTATCCATAGCAGATTTCTCTCCAACAGCTGCCAAGCACTTTGTGCCAGGTATTGGGAGATCATCTTTTGGCACTTCCTATGGCAGAATTGTGCTGCTGTTTCCATAAGTGGGCTCCAATCGTACATCTTCTCACATCAAAAGATTGTCTGAAAGCCTCCAAAAATAAATCATGGAAGTAGATGCACTCAAAGAAATATTTTTTTCTTATCTGACAGTAGCTGATGTTCAGAAATGCCTTGCCTGCCTCCATTTTATAGCCTGTGCTTAGGTGTCAACGTCACCTCTGGATTCTCTGGTGGCAATGGCACCTTGATCAGCATTATATATATGTAGTCCACTAGCAGAAGGACACTCAGTATATGTCTCTGCAGAGATACCAGCTCTGGTATACACTGTCACTTCAGCGACAATAATTAACGACTCTTGTCAGGACCAATTATCTTGGGTTCACCTTCACAGGAGGTGGCTACACTGCTTCTGGTTGCCAAACTGGCCCACCTCCCACTAGCTTGTGCCCTTCAGGTTTGTTCCTGGCCTCAGAAGACTCCGATTGCCAAACTGCCTGGCTTCACATGCATCAGTTGCCAGACTTACAGCTAAACCAGCTATTTCAGAGGCCTCCATCTAATAAACTAAGGAGTAAAGAAACTCCTTAGTTTTAAGCCTTCCTTTAACCCTTCTCCTTTTATTTATTACTAGAGGGCATTGGGAGTAGCTCTAATGCAAGTATATCAGTGTAACTGAGGGGGAAATCAAGCTCTTCAAGGAAAAATGTGTATTGCCTAGGTCTATGTGCAATAATAGTGTCCTAAATTTTAAAACCACTGAGCCCTTAGCAGTTGCCACTACAGACACTGAGCAGTGGGATTTCTGTAAAGAATAATGTGGGTAAAACAGTAACATTACTTAGGACAGTGGCTGCACTAGTAACATAGGGATGAAGGATGCTCACCTTCCATTTTTGACTATGAGAATGTCAGCATTTCTTTTGTATTTCCTGTCATTTCTTCCTTTCTTTTTTTCTTTCAGTGGCATTTAGGAATGAATAAAATGGCATGCTCCTAAAGTCTTTTCTATAAACTTTGATTTTTCTGAAGTGTGTTGTGCCTCCCTTCTCTATCCGCTTTACTGAGAGAATGTGTGTCACAGGATGCTAAGGTTCCAGTCTTGCTACCCCAACCATTGACACTTGCTTAGAGATACTGGGCTGAGAGGAATGAGCCTTTGTGAAACAGATGGCACATATGTTATTGGCAAAACCCCTTCCTCTTAAGTCCTCCTCTGCAAAATAAAAAGGAGCCTACTGGATTACAATAATTTTCTAAGTGTCAAAAAAAGGAGAAAAACTAGTTAAGTGGGTTTTTTTCTGCACAGAATCTTCAGACAGATGGACCTGGGTCTTCTGTATGTAGGGTTTCTGTCACAGCAAAGAAATAAGTGTCAGAGCAGAAGCTAGTTGGGATGTTTAATTTGAAGTTTTTAAGATGGCATATAGCCTTTTTACATTAAAATTTGAAGCTTCATCATAAAAGCTTTAACTTTTTGACAGATTTAACAGAAACTTAACAGTTCTTTTGTTCTCTCTCTAGTATTTGACCTCTCTCTTTTGCCTTCCTCCTCCATTTTTGCCTTTTAAAAAAGAGGAAAACTATCATCTTCTGTATGTTGGGACGGTGTTGGCATGACAGTGCTTCTGTACAGATAAAATGTGTAGGGGCCATGTCTCAGGGGGATATTCCAAATACCAATTCCTGCTTGGAAAGCATTTTAGGTATCTGTGATATAGATGTGAAACGTCACTTCTGCTAAAATCAGTGATGATCAGAGGTACTTCTCAACCTTCTAATAATAAGCATCACTATAAAATTACAGAGACACCAAATTGCTGGGTAAATGATACAAGACTCATCTCTGAAAGGTAATGAAAGAGAAGAGCTGTGTATTCTTTGCTTTCTTTTTTGCCCTTTTTTTGTGTCCACCCCCCCCTCTCTCCCCGTAGTCTCTCTTCCCCTTTTGTTCGTCCCCCCCCCCCCCCCTTCTCCCATTATTCGGCACTTGAAAAAACTGCTTCGGAAATAATAATGCTTCTTGGTGTCAGACAGCTCAGGAATCTCACAACAGTCAGAGGTGAGGAGACATTTCCTCTACGAGGCCCTTTGCCTTAACAAAGGAAAGGTCTGTTTCAGACCCTATCCAAAGTGTTTATTTTATTACTGCATTTCTTTAAGATTGGACAAGCTGACTTCTAAGACACATTGACTAATGTTTTTGGAAAGAAAAGTGCTTTGCCTTGATAAATTACATTTGTTGTTTTGGCACTTACTCAACAAAGAAGAAGAAGAAGAAGAGCTGGAATCGCATTAGAAAACAACCTCTAAGGCCAGCTTTCTGCAATTGCTTTGAACTCTCACTCATCATTATTTTATGCACCCAATCTCCTTCGTGCTTATATAAGGAGGGTGAGAAAAAACGTGAGTCTTGCCTTTAGGATTTTTACTCAAAGCTGCAACTTTCCTGACTGCAACAGTAGATTTTCAAGCTCCAAAGCAATTGTGTAAATTAAAATCCCATATTCCTGTGGGCTATGAATGGAGCTGTTTGAAATGTTCTTAACAAGAAGAGCCTGTCAGAAAGGGCAAGGAATTTTAAGGAGCTCTGTGGGCTCCCATTGCCCCACATGGCGATCTGTGGCTGATAGACCACTGCAGGCTGTGGGTGCAGACTTGTGAACAGACTGAGGTCTCCCTCCCTTCTGGGGTAGGGCCTCACCCAAAGCACCTTGAAGCCCTTAAGACATTTCCAACAGGCTTTCTTCAGATCCATCTACCGCTGGACTGAGGAATAGAGAAACCAGTGATGCATGCAGCAGAGGAAGCAAAGGGCTGGTCATTTTAAGATGAACCTACCCAGTGCACAACACAGCGCCTAGCCCCCCAAAACGCCAGAGGCACATCTGCTCCCCAAAAACACCATGTAGCAAATTCAGGGGTGAAAATGTAATGAGCCAGAGAAAGAACATGAGGTTGGATCCATAGCTTTTGTAATAACCCAACCACAAGGCCAAGTTTGGAAGTTTTTTCCCCCCTCTCTGTTCACCATTCTGCCTCTGCATTTGTGAGGTCAGATTTCCAGACAGATGTTGTGTAACTGTCACTATTATTCCTACAGGGGCGGATAGCCCCTGCACTGGGTGCCCAACATAAAGAGAAGCCCACTAGTAGGTGCAAAGAGGAAAGAGAGTGGGCAGCCTCACAAGGGGGAACCCAAACTGGGGGGCCTGTGCTGTGTGTGCAGCTTGTCAAGTGGGCTCCCAGCACTCGGGTAAGTATGGAGCTATCGGCGGCTGCCGCCGCTGAGGTGGCTGAGAGCTGGGAGGTGTGGGGAGGATGCGCACGGAGCCGAGGCAGGGCCAGGAGGCTGCTTGGGTCTGCTCCGGCGTGTCGGGGTTCAGGCCGGGTGTCGGGGGCGGGGGACCAGGGACCGGGATCGGGCCGACGGTTTCGGATACGGGCAGGTGGGTGCTGGCGGCTGGCGCGGTGGCGTAGCGCCCGCCCGGGAGGGAAGTGGAGAGGCAGGCGGAGGAGCATGCCTGCACTCTCAGGGGGGCTGCCCGTGCTCC
>NW_008824545.1:172095-173396 GCF_000699105.1 Pygoscelis adeliae | reverse complement strand
GCGATGCAGGCGGGCGATGGGTATGCTCGGGGTGAGTCGTTTGTCGTGTGCCTTTGTTCCAGCTGGGGTTGCAGCGAGGGGTGCGTTTGGGATGACGCGTTTGCTCGTTCATTGTGTCGAGTTTCTTCCACCTGCATTTAAGCAGTCTCAGCCGGTGCTCAGAGATGCTGAGATCTCGGGGGTCAGGGACTGGAGAGGGAAGGGAAGCATTGCCGAGCTGTCCAGGCACACAGCTGGATTCCCTTGAGAGTTTTCAAACTGCAGGTTGCATCCTGTAAAGCAAACAGCTCCCGGCACGGAGTGCTTCCTGTGAATGTCACCTTCAGGGGTACCACAGGGTTTTTTCCCTGCTCTGCGCTTAAAACGTGTTCCCTTCTTGAAGTCGAGGTGGGGGAGACGGTGGCCCCCACTGGGTGCTGCTGAAAAGGCAGCCCCGGTGGTGTCGGTGCCAGCAGCATGCATTTTTCACAGGCATCTCCCAAAGGTGGGCAGCATGGTACGGCCCTCCAGGCCCGTGCTGGGTAGAACTGGCAGGCCCCAGGCCCAGCACCGGGGTGCAAGGCCAGGGCGCGTACACAGATCCTAGGTATGACACATGGCAATGACTGCCTTTGCTCAGCTGGAAGGAAGCAAGAAACAAAAGTGCCAGCGCATCTGTGAGGCTGCCGTGCTTTCAAGTTTTTGCAGTTTTTGCCTGACAAGATAATGTTTTTGGGCAAGAAGATGGTGCGAGTTTCCCCAGAGAAATGGGCAAGAAAAGTGCTACCTCCGCAGCCCTGGCAGGCAGGCCGGCCACAAATGTGTCTTGCACTGGCTGGGGGGGCTGCAGCGGCGCACTCCCCAAGGCGGATGCGGAGCCACCTCTGTGCGGGCCCTGTTCTTTCCCCCACAGCAGGGCCTCTCACCATGTCCGTGCTGTCACGTATTTGGTATGCGGGTCCCAATCTGCAAAGCGTCCCGTACCGTCCAGCGGGGGAGCACGGTGCAGCCTTGACCCCAGTCAGTCGCGCAGCGCACTACAGTCAAACAAGATGTAAGTGCCCGGTGTGGCAAAAGCGAGTTACCAGCGGCGTAGTGCTGGGACTTCTACCCTCCCCGTGGGCGGGCAGAGGAACACGGTGCGCCCCGCGGCGCCCCGGGAGGAGCCGCCCGTGGTGCTGCCTCCTGGGATTGGCGATGCTGCCCACGGGCGAGCGGCTCGGGCATCACACCCGCCTTCTGGAAAATAAACCACGGCTAGTGCAAAATCCAGCAGTTTTTCTTGCACTGAGAAGCCCGTTTAATTTCGCTATTTTTCCCGG
>NW_008824545.1:170327-170533 GCF_000699105.1 Pygoscelis adeliae | reverse complement strand
CTTTTTGCTTGAGGTAGAGCCAGCGTTTGCGTGGCGAACTGGAAACTGAGGAGAAAGTGGAAGGTACCCCGCACACTGCAGACGCCTGCTGAAGTGGCCTGTGTTTTCAACTCACACGTGATCTGAGCAGTTGTAGTTCTGTGAAAATGTTTCTCTCTAGCTCGAGCGCTTCTATATATTTATAGTTTTAGTGAAATAAATTGTAG
>NW_008824545.1:157499-170308 GCF_000699105.1 Pygoscelis adeliae | reverse complement strand
TATCCGATTTTAGTAAAATCGCTGTTCGTTCACCCCTCTCTGTACCAAGAATCCACTGAAAGCAGCAAGCACATTTCCTAAGGTTGCAGGGAGTGTGGAGGGACAGATTTATTGGGCTGTTTGATAACTTGACTGACTTGCTCAGCTAGATTAATTTATATATGATTAAAATATTACCACAAATCTTAACTGAAGGGAAATATAAGAAAAGTTTTGATGCTTTGAAAGTCAGGCTCTGAACCAACGTTGCCTCTGTCATTTTGCTTGACGTAGGTCTTTTTTGTTTGTGTATCTGAAAACACAGAATTTGATTGGGTTTTTTCCTGTTCTTTTGAAAAGCTATGTATCACTTGCACAAAGATCAAGTGAGAAACTTACTGCTTACTCATACAATTCATGGTCACACTTGGCTGTAGGTTAGAGACTTCCTCCTTCTACTCTGTGTTGCCTTGGGATTTTGACAGGAGATTTGCGTTAGCTACCCATCACTGGCAAAATCTGTTGCCTTTATAAATTCATGGTTTGGATATTCAGAGTAAGTCATGTGAGTACTGACTCACAGGAGGGTCAGCTAAGGGGCAAGCAAAGAAATTGCTAATATTCTCTCATCACCGTGTGAATTGCAGAAAACAACTGTGTTTAAAAATGAAAAGTGCTACATTACTATTCAGTCCATTTTCCACTCTTCATGTCTCAGGCGTTTACGAACATCTTAATTAGGCTGTTAAAATCAGATTAGACCCATCCCTATTTTACTGTGAGGAGACACAAAACAAGTGGGAAATATTGTAAAGCAGGGCTTGAGGGGAGGGAATACAATATCTGTTGTGTATGTTGTATTTTCCTTTTTTTCCATGTATCTTTGTAAGTATTTTTGTGGTTATCAAAATCTGCTTTATGACAGTTTGAAATTACAGATGAATGTATGCACAGCTGAATTTTATAGGCCACGAAAGGAACAAATAAGCACAGCATGTTTTTAGTAGATAGTTTTGGGTGCTTGGACAGCTATTGCATGAAGTCTTGCACATATTCTTTATGAAGGTCCATTTTTTGTTATGGCTGTTCTCAGCTCGTTGGATGGGAGGGAACCTGATCTCTCCTTTGACTGGGGTCCTCCTAGTTTTAACCCCCGTGGAGCATGTGGCTCTGTTTCCTTTAGTGCAGCGTACAGTCTTGTTCGTTTCATTTCGCTCCTCATGAGTTTTTGTGTGAAAGTTACCTGCAGAAGACTATTGTTAACTGCCATGAGAATCTGGAAGGATTTCAGGTCATGACAGTGAGAGCTGTGAAGGAGCGGGCTGTAAAACTCCAGTTTGCTTGCTGGGATGGTAATTATGCTTTCTTTGTGGAAATCAGGTGACCAGATAAGGTCTAACTGGTTTCTTCATGTAAGGGGAGCTGTGTACCTGTTGCATACATCTGATAAGTACTTCAGGTTTTCGTGGGAGAGGGTTTCTTTGCTCCTTGTCTTACTGAATTACACTGTAAGAGATACTGGTATTGCAGTGTATGGATTCCTTAGCTGGCAACTTGCACTTCAGACAGCTGTGGGTTTTCTCACTCATTAGTCCCAGAAAGCAAGCAGTGAAGCTTTAGCTATGGCAGTGCCAGGGGAGTAAAGCAAGCTGAATTTATGGCCTGCGCACTTCCACACCCTCCTTCTCCCCACCCTGCTTTCTAGAAGAGAAACTTCGATTTCTGCTTCATTCACTGTTTTTGTCTAAATGTGTATCTCTTCTCTTGCTGCCTTTACCACATCCTTCTGAGGGCTAAGATTCTCTTTAAAAGTTCGGTAACTTGTGTAAAGCACTGAAAGACTAAATGGAGACTTGCTGATTGACTAAGTGATTAACTTAAGCACAGAATTGCATCATCACCTTGATATCTGGAAAGAAATGCTGGGCTCATGCTTGGCAGGAGTTAGTGCTCTTAATTTCCATTTAGACAATATCAAGTAATGCATTAAGTCATGCATTGGTCATCTCAGCCTTTGAGATGGTCTGTATTGCTATCTTTCTGCCTCCCAACCCCTTTTTCTCTATTATGTAGTGTTTCCCCAGTGGCTGAGCACTGGAAGTTGTTTTCTACAGTACCTGTGGGTGTGGAGGTTTGCTTGATTTCTCTCTGCCATCTGTTTTGTGCTTAGGTGACTGCCAGCTGCAAACACCTTGTCGAATCCAGAAGTGCACCACCGATTTTGTATCCTTAACTTCACATCTAAACTCAGCTCTTGAGGGCTTTGATTTGGAGTTCTGCAAGGCCCTGCGAGCATACTCTGCCTGTACCTATCGCAATTCCAAAGTATGCCGTGGAAACCTAGTCTACCATTCTGCAGTGCTTGGGATCAGCGACCTCATGAGCCAGAGAAACTGTTCCAAAGATGGACCCACATCCTCCACCAACCCTGAAGTGACCCATGATCCCTGCAATTACAGTGGCCACACAGAAGCCAGAGAACATCAGGGAGGGGAGAAGACTCATCCTACTACTTACCTATTTTGTGGCTTGTTTGGTGATCCTCATCTGAGGACTTTTAAGGATCACTTCCAGACATGCAAGGTGGAAGGTGCTTGGCCCCTCATAGACAATAACTACTTATCAGTGCAAGTGACCAATGTGCCTGTGGTCCCAGGATCCAGCGCTACTGCTACAAATAAGGTATGGATTGTTCTTAAGCACTGTGTATGCATACCTAAGTGAAAGACCAAGACAGTAGAGTAAGTCACTTAGCCCTTAACAGTTAAGAAGTATAGCAGCTTGAGAATCTTCCATGCAGTAGTCTAAGAAAGTAAAACTGCTAGCCTCTTCTTTTCTGAGAATCAAACAAAACTTAAAATAGGTCCTTTTCTGCCTTCTTCTCCTCCCCACCATAAGAAAACCCTGTACGTATCACCACGTAAGCCTTTAAGGATACTAAATGTAATGCTTTAAAACAGTTATCAGATTGCAGTATCTGTGACTGCCTCTGCACTAAGTAGAAATTCTAGGCAATCAGCAATGAAAGAGTCTAAGTCTCTGCTTTTCATTAATTCTCTAAATTGTATAGCCATAACAGTAGAAAAGAAAAACTATTGACAGAGTGGCACAACAAATGAGTTACCAAGACACTGATAGTTCAGAGCAGAGACAAGAAGGGGAACTGTGGAAAGTTGAGAGGAGGTAGGAAAAAAATTACATTGATGCCAAATGGTTGTCAGAAGGTCTTAGTACCCTGGTTTTACTAAAGAAGCAGCCTGAAAATTCTGCTGAGAGTGTTAAGTCCCTGTTCAGACAGGCACGACTTAAGATTGCTCTCCTCTCAGCCACTTGAGGTGGCTAGAGAAGGAATACGTGCGCTAATACTGATAGCTTATGCCACTTCTTTACGTTAAGACAAGTACTTGTCTCTTTCTGTTGAAGGCAGATAGCAAGTGTGTCTGTAGGAAGAAAATGAGCAGGTATAAAGCATGAGCCTGGCTGAGATGTCCTTAGATGTACCTCCAGAGCCAGGGGTGAAAAATGCTCTGAACTTTCGGGGGCATCTTTCTATCAACAAAAGAAATTACTTGAACATACATTTGAAGCTGGTGCTGTCATCTATCTCGTTCCCTTTTTGGAGTGAAATGGCCTTTTTTAACTGTGGTAGTGTAGCTCTTGTATTGTCAAGGTATGTCAGGCTGTGTGTATGCATTTTCAAGACCATCAATATTGGAGAATTCTCACTGTTTTGTTAGGCTTGGAAGTAGATTTTTTTATTACCGGGGTCAGGAGCAGGGAGTGCCGGTCACAGTAGGTTAGAGCCTGCACATCGTCCATGGAGATGGCTGTGCAGTAATATTAATAAGTGAAAATCAGTCTTGCTGTTGCATTTGTGCTGGATTCTGAGGTGCTGACTAATGTCCATGCTTGTATGAACGAGGCAAATTTTTGCATTTGCCAGAAGCCAGAGGTTGGATACATCACTGAAATTCAGAATCACCTTTTCTTAACTTGTGCCTGTTCCAAGAACAGTCTGCATCATAAATGAGTTCTGAAGGAGTATAAAATGAGGGAATAAAGCTAACCTGCATAAGCTTTGCAAAAGAGACTTAGGTCCCTTGAAATCTGCTCCAGTGGCTTTTTTTAAAGACTCTTAAATAAGTACAAGAAAAAGCTTCACTTTGTAATCTACAGTAAGCTTTTATCCTCAGTTTTGCTGAAGTCTTGCAGAATGTTCTTTATTTCCTTGTTCCTGGTAGTACTGGAGGAAAAAGTTCAGAGTTGTCTTGTGTACAAATTGTGTGGGTGGCTAGGCTGTGATGGTAGTAGATAGGTGATCTTATCTTGCCTTTCAGCCACATTCTGAAAATGATTGACTATGGTAGCATGTTATGCTGGAATATGTCTTCTCAAACAGATGACCAAGAAGAGAGCTTCAGGAAACAAATATCTGTGTGTACTGGGGGAAAGTACATGTTTTAAAGGCCGTACCTTCTCTCTTTATTTATTCTCAATGTTTTTGTGTTTTTCTTTGACTTGCCATTCTGGAAAAAGTGGTAATTAATTTTTCTCTTTCATAATACTGGTTTAACATCCCTGCTGCTGCACAAGTACAGCTAAGTGTGCAGAAGCAATTAAATGAAATAAGATATATGTCTTAGGATATTAGAAATGTCTCTAATATCTATTACATGTTGTACAGTCCTTGAGTTTTTTCTTTCTTTGGCAGGTAATCAAACTTATCAGCACACCTGTTTGTAGGAAATGAAGGTTGATTGAATGTACAAGTAACTTAGCAAGATAAGTTTTTTAATATCTCTAATGCATCCTCTTGACACCTTTATTTCTTTACGGAGCAGGCCGCTATAAAAGGTACAGAAAAGGCTTGTTAAACTACACTGTCACTGCTAGTTTTACTCCTCTAACGTTTTTCTCTGCAAGTATTCCATTTCGATTGTGGTGATGGACTATCTGCTGCTGGCTGTACTTTCCTAATTTTGGCCACAGGGTAGCTTAAGGCACCTTTAAAGAGCTACCAAAAGAAGTTCAGTGACTTTTATCTGTGTAGTGTTTTTTCCCTAACTGAGAGCATGCAAATAGGTCTTCTACCTTCTTTGTAAGAAAGGTTTCCAGAACATTATTCACTGTTAGTCTTCGTGCTTTTTCATTGCAGATATATTGAGATAGATGTTTAATGGGAAATAATAACAAAGGTTTATGCTGAACTTAAATTGTGCAGAAGCCAAAGCAAATACTAAATTGCTAACTAGCCTACTTAAGTAGGCTAAAGCAGACCTAATGAAAGCAAAGACAAAAACAGTAGAAAATTCGGTTCTTCGTGAGAGTACTTTTTTAGGGGAAGTGATTTGAGAAGCTGTAGGGACAGAATATTTAATCTTCACCCCATATGCAGTGTGCTTTTGAAAGGGACATACCATCACTTGGCCTTGTAGGTAGTTACTACCTTCAAATTTATCATAGCTTTTTAGTGTACCAAGCTCTAAGGGAATCAGCAATGAAGGGAGCATTGTGTGTAAAGTAAGTTGTCTTCTCTGTCCAAAACTTGTAAGACTTGAGTAACCCCAACAGTCTGAGGCCTATCCAGTGAGTTCATAAAGGACAAGAGAATGCCAGGAAGAGATTTTAAAAAAAGAAGGTGAAGAATAAAAGTATGTTTCCCTGACCCTCTCCCCATACTGCGCATCTGGCAGGAAAGTGTGAAAAGCAGGAAAACTCTTCCTGTAATTCCTTAATTGGAAGGGTACATCCTCTTGTGGGAGTTGTGTATTTATTCAGAAAATGCTCTCGGCAATTTGTTTGTAGGTATTTTGCATATTTGTGATGCCCACAGTAACAACATCCGTTTCTTCACTGTGAACAAAGCTATTGTATGGTCTGTGGTCTAGCTGAAACTTGAAACTCCAGGTTTTTTGAGCTTGTCTGATGTGCTTATGCCCCTTGGCATAGGATCCTAGGGCCTTTCAGTTGGAGAATGAAGGATCATCACCAAGTAGCTGGAAAACTGAGTTGAATCTCTCCTTTCTTTTTCTTTCTGACAGACTTCCTGTATGAGTTTTGGGTAGGTCGCTGGCATCTTTGTCTGATTTCTCCAGCTATAGATAAAGAGCTCCCCTGTCTTGGAAGCTGTTTTGGGATTTCCTGAGGATAAATGGCTATTACAAGGGGCTGTAGAGGGAGCAGGTAGGAAGGGTGTTGTAGAATGCATTAAATAGAAGGGGATTTTTTTACTTGTTGTGTACTTTGTTTGGAGGGGTACAAAGTCTTTATTGGCTTTCATTGCTGTGACAGGTGTTCTGGATATCACTAGTGTAGTTGTCCCTGAATAGCAAATGAGGCAGAGATGCTTAGGCTTGCCTATGGAAAACTTTCCTTCTTGTTTGCAGTAATTGGAAATCGAGTTTTTCCTATCCAGGTGTTTCATAGTGGATAGCTTGAGGATGAGAGAGTGAATGGAAGGACAGAGAAGGAAAAAACCACTGCTTTTACTGTAGTGGATTTACTGGGCATAAAACTTTGAACCTGGGAATTGGTAGTATTAGCAGGGTAGGGGAACATTGGGTACAAGTGTTCTTTTTCCCCAGAGTTAAACATTTAAATATCTCTTTTGCAGTGTGGTTTCTACTTTTGCAGGAAGTAGTTGCAGACTGAGCACAGTGTACGTAGTCTCCTTTAAATAATATGAAAACATTTGTCTTCCAGTTACCATTCAGTTGTTCTTCTAAGTAACAGCATCAGATAACTGGTCATGTGAGATTAGTTTTTTCGTCTTCATGGACGTTCTGCCTAAGGTAAAGATTAATTTGGCTTTATTTCTCAGAAGTAGTACATACTACAGTTTTGTTGGAGGACATCATAGAATCACAGAGTGATAGAATCATTTAGGTTGGAAAAGGCCTTTAAGACCATCGAGTCTAACCATTAACCTAGTACTGCCAAGTCCCACTAAACCATGTCACTAAGTGCCACATCTACACGTCTTTTAAATACCTCTGGGGATGGTGACTCAACCACTTCCCTGGGCAGCCTGTTCCAATGCCTGACAACCCTTCCGGTGAAGAAGTTTTTCCTAATATCCAATCTAAACCTCCCCTAGCACAACTTGAGGCTGTTTCCTCTCGTCCTCTCACTTGTTACTTGGGAGAAGAGACCAACACCCACCTCGCTACAACCTCCTTTCAGGTAGTTGTAGAGAGCAATGAGGTCTTCCCTCAGCCTCCTTTTCTCCAGGCTAAACAACCCCAGTTCCCTCAGCCGCTCCTCATAAGACTTGTTCTCTAGATCCTTCACCAGCTTTGTTGCCCTTCTCTGGACACGCTCCAGCACCGCAATGTCTTTCTTGTAGTGAGGGGCCCAAAACTGTACACAGTATTTGAGGTGTGGCCTCACCAGTGCCAAGTACAGGGGGATGATCACTTCCCTAGTCCTGCTGGCCATACTATTCTAATAGAAGCCAGGATGCCATTGGCCTTCTTGGCCACCTGGGCACACTGCCGGCTCATGTTCAGCCGGCTGTTAACCAGCACCCCCAGGTCCTTTTCTGCCAGGCAGCTTTCCAGCCACTCTTCCCCAAGCCTGTAGCGTTGCATGGGGTTGTTGTGACCCAAGTGCAGGACCCAGCATTTGCCTTGTTGAATCTCATACAACTGGCCTCGGCCCATCAATCCAGCCTGTCCAGATCCCTCTGTAGAGCCTTTCTACCCTCAAGGAGATCAACGCTCCCACCCAGCTTGGTGTCATCTGCAAACTTTCTGAGCTTCAATGGTGTGAACAATGCTCTTTCCTGGTGTTCAGGACAGCCTAGCCTTACTAGAGGTGGTTTTGTAGGACAAGCTATGGCAGTTTGTCAGGCATTAAACTGTTTTCTTGTCTGTGATGTTTGTGGGGCTGCTGGACAACTGTTACAGACATTTCAGTGTCTTCAACGCCTGCCTTTGGGGGGTGGAGAGGAAAGGAGAGATGCATACATACTCACTCAGAAGCATTTATCTGTATGTCTTTAAAGCCTCTGGGGGTCTCTTGGGGGCAGTAGGTCAGAGAGTAAATTAATGGATATAAGTGGCAGTTTTTTCTCAGACATGGCGATGGGAGTTAGATGTTAATGTGCATTTAAACAGGCTTTACTTTCCTGTTTGTTGCCATATAAGCTTGTTAGTCCCATTGTGGGGAGGGGGAGAACCTTTCTTCTTGGGTTGTCCACCTGAGAAAAGGAGGTGGAATGTTTTAGCTACTGTTCCCGTTGATTAAGGATGCTTAACTATGGTCAGCTTCTGGGTAGTTTCGAAATTAATCAATAATAGATTGATTTCTAGAGTGATTTATGAACAGTGACCTTGCTTAAGCACATTCAAGAAACGCTTTCCTGAGTGATCTTGGCTTTCCTTTTGGAAATCATCTAATACTGAGCTGTCTTGTTTTCAGGTTGACTTCCTCTTTATTTCTCTGTTGTGCATGGAATCCACACGCCTTCTCTTCCCATTTTCTCCTCTGACATGAAATAGGAATGTGTCATGGTAAAATGTCTTGTGGTGCTTCTGTACCACAGAAGCAGGCTGAAGTACAGCAGGCTGAAGGGGGATTACTGTATTTAGTTTTGTAACACTCCCAGCAGTTCTTGCTTCTGAGAAGTTGGCCCCAGCAGCATCACTGAGGCAGTGCCTAAATCTTCCCCAGACAGTTTGCCTTCCCCATGCTCTCCCCACCCCCAATATGCATGGAAGAAGCAAAGTCTCTTTTGCACATACACCTCTTGCTGGTGTCCTTGAGCTATGTCAACATCAGCAAATAGTGCACCACAAAAGCATGGGTATATGGAGAGAAACGTGAAGAAATCCTGCTTTGGAGGATGCCTGGTGCTGTCTGATGGACTGAGCAGTCATTAGCATTTGCAACACGCCTTTCATAGAATCATAGAATAGAATCATTAAGGTTGGAAAAGACCTCTAAGATCATCGAGTCCAACTGTCAACCCAACACCACCATGCCCATTGAACCATGTCCCTAAGCACCTCATCTACATGTCTTTTAAATACTTCCAGGGATGGTGACTCAACCACGTCCCTGGGCAGCCTGTTCCAATGTTTAACCACTCTTTCAGTAAAGAAATTTTTCCTCATGTCCAATCTAAACCTCCCCTGGTGCAACTTGAGGCCATTTCCTTTCATCCTATCGCTAGTTACTTGGGAGAAGAGACTGACACCCACCTCGCTACAACCTCCTTTCAGGTAGTTGTAGAGAGCAATGAGGTCTTCCCTCAGCCTCCTTTTCTCCA
This sequence comes from Pygoscelis adeliae, assembly GCF_000699105.1. NCBI lineage: Eukaryota > Metazoa > Chordata > Aves > Sphenisciformes > Spheniscidae > Pygoscelis > Pygoscelis adeliae. The sequence continues at coordinate 161,058 of NW_008824545.1, read as the reverse complement.
GGCTAAGCAACCCCAGTTCCCTCAGTCGCTCCTTGTAAGACTTTTTCTCCAGACCCTTCACCAGCTTTGTTGCCCTTCTCTGGACTCAGTTTTGTTTCATCCCAAAAGACCTGCTATGCAGAGAAAAGGGAACTAGCCTGTGATGTAACTTGAAATGAGGCTACTGAATCAAAATTTTGCAATGAGTCCTTATGATTTTCCCTATTAAATCTCTCTACTTCCACCTTTTGGCATAGGCCATTTTTCAATAGGTGATGAGTGATGCTTGGTTTCTGTGATAAACTCACATGCTTCACACCTGTTGCAGGCCTCTGGAAAGGGAAGCTATGACATTTTCAGTTGGTGATTGGAAGGTTATTTAATGCACTCAAGTTTAAAATGTCCTATATGTATGTATGAACTCTAAAAGCTTTTGGATGGTATTGCAAGACCCCTTTAGAAACATCATGTATGCTATGCAGCTATCTACCTATGAACTTCTAATAGCTGCCTCTCATAGATCGCTTGTTAAGTCCTTTGCAGGCTTCCCAGGGATATTTGATAGACCACTGGTCTAGTATCATAAAACCTCCCGGTGAAACATCTCCTACCTAATCTCCAGTGCTTGATGAAATCATTAGAAAATCATGAGGGCTGTGTTTTTCTTTAAACATCCTTCCCTGTGTTTTCTCATAGACTGAAATAGTACATAAGGAGAGCACCTGAATGTTTTCTCATGATGCTAGGGATCAGGTAGGTTGTGCAGACTTATGCTGAAGATAAAGCTGAGAAGCATGAATAGCAAGGTGTTTCTTCAGCTGCATCAGAGTGCCATCTCAGCAGTCTGCCTGACCTACTGCGCTTTATGCAGACTTACAGACGCATCACTAGATCCACTGTGGGATCTCATCTGCTTCCCTGCTGCTCTCTGTTAGAAAAAGAAATGCTCAGTAGCAAAATCTAATGTCATAAGAAACATTGTGGAGACCCTCTTTCAGTGCACATATTCCACTGGTTTTGTATTCAGTTGTTAAATACTTACATAACATACTTGTAATCAATGTTCCCTGCTTCTCTAACTAGCTTTCCTTGTTATGTACCTGAATGCTGACTATAACCTTTCCAAGACATGTATCGTGGCCATCCGTGCTTGGAGTAGTAACTGGGGAGGACGGGGTGGATCTGTGAATTTTAGTGGCATCTTTGGTCTTCAGCAGTGTTGAGGTAGGTTCTGCATGATTGCGTGGTGATGCAAGCCCTTGCCTGAAAGTACAACCCAATCACGACATATGTCTCGGGAGGAAAATGGACTCGGGGACTATTACAGTAAAATTATGAGTAAAACTAGGCAAGATCAAAATCTGTCCTTCTATGTTAACAAAAAAAACCCCAAAACCAACAACCAAAACAAAAGAAAAACCAACAACCTCCAGATTTTTCCAGAGTCACTGCCTGTTCAGTACGTAGTGTCACCTTCTTGCATGTGGTATCTCATACCTGTGTTTTTAATATCTGGATGAAGTCTGATTCTTAGGCAGGTTTTGTCTGAACTCTTTCCTCAGGAATTTTGCCTGTGGTAGGTGTAGAAGACTTGAATGCCTGAAATTGCATTTATGGATACAGGAGTTGGATTTGTGTCTTGTTGTGGGAGGGCTAGACCAGGTTAAAGATGTGAAAAGAAAACTTCCTACCCTGGTATGGCCCTCAGATTATTATCCATTATTGCTTTTTCATGTAGGCAGCAACGAAGCTGCAATAAGAAGTCGGCGATCAAAAGAGACTTCAGGGTCTTGGGACGACTGGTTAAGGGATCAGGAGCACAAGTAGTTTTTTCCTCTATCCCTTCACTAGCAGGGAATGGTGTTGGAAGAAACAGGAAGACCCAGCAGATCAATATCTGGCTCCATGACTGGTGTCACCAGCAGAATTTTAGTTTTTTTCATGATGCATCAGTCTACACGACACCAGGCCTGCTGGCAACAGATGGGGTACCCCTGTCTCAAAGTGGGGAAAGGATCTTTGCACAAGAGTTAGCAGGGCTCATTGAAAGAGCTTTAAATGAGACTTGAAGGGGGAAAGGGATAAAACCAGGCTTATTAGTGATAAGCCATGGAGTGGCATGCCAGTGTTTGAGGGACAGTGTGTTAACGAGGTCCTTCAGCCTGCTCCATGATGCACTGAGTACACTAGAGAACATTTAGAAATGGCTCTATACTAATGGCTGCAGCACCTTGGCCATCTCAGGGAGGGGTAGGGGATGGAGATCCACGCGGCAGCAAAGACACAAGGGTTGTTGATGCATTAGAAACCACGGAAGCACCTGAGAACAGTCATATAGGAATTAGGGCTTCTCACCCCAGAAAGGTGGCGGGATCAATAGCCCAACTGAAGTGCACCTACACCAATGCACGCAGCATGGGCAACAAACAGGAGGAGCTGGAAGCCATTGTGCAGCTGGAAAACTATGATACAGTTGCAACCATGGAAACATGGTGGGGTGAGTCACACAACTGGAGTGCTGCAATGGATGGCTGTAAACTCTTCAGAAGGGGTAGGCAAGGAAGGAGAGGGGGTGGGGTTGCCCTGTACGTCAGGGAATGTTTAGACTGTCTAGAGCTTGATGATGGTGATGAAAGGGTTGAGTGTTCATGGGTAAGAATCAGGGGAAAGGCCGAGAAGCCAGGTATCACGGTGGGAGTCTGTTATAGACCACCCAACCAGCATGAAGAGGCAGACGAAATATTCAATAAGCAACAGGGAGAAGTGTCGGGATCGCTAGCCCTTGTTCTCGTGGGGAACTTCAACTTACAAGATATCTGATGGAAATACAGTACAGCAGAGAGGAAACAGTCTAGGAGGTTCCTGGAGTGTGTGGAAGATAACTTCCTGACGCAGCTGGTGAGTGAGCCAACTAGGGAAGGTGCCCCACTTGGCCCTGTTGTTTGCGAACAGAGAAGGACCTGTCGGTGATGTGATGGTTGGAGGCCATCTTGGGCATAGCAATCATGAAATGATAGAGTTTTTGATTCTTGGAGAATTAAGGAATGTGGTTAACAGAATTGCTACCTTGGACTTCCAGAGGGCAGACTTTGGCCTGCTTAGGGGCCTGGTTGAAGGAGTCCCTTGGGAGGCAGTCCTGAAGGGCAAAGGAGTCCAGGAAGGCTGGACATTCTTCGGGAAGGAAATCCTAAAGGCGCAGGAGCAGGCCATCCCTATGTGCTGAAAGATGAGCCGGTGGGGAAGAAGACTGTCCTGGCTGAACAGAGAGCTTTGGCTGGAACTCAGGGAAAAAAGGAGAGTTTATGACCTTTGGAAGAAGGGGCAGGTAACTCAGGAGGACTACAAGGATGTTGTGAGGTTATGCAGGGGGAAAATTAGAAGGGCCAAACCCAACTAGAACTTAATCTGGCTACTGCCATAAAAGACAATAAAAAAAAGTTTCTATAAATACATTAGCAACAAAAGGAGGGCTAAGGAGAATCTCCATCCTTTATTGGATGTGGGGGGAAACATAGTGACAAAGGGTGAGGAAAAGGCTGAGGTACTTAATGCCTGCTTTGCCTCAGTCTTTAATATTAAG
>NW_008824545.1:147984-156493 GCF_000699105.1 Pygoscelis adeliae | reverse complement strand
AAGAAGGCCAATGGCATCCTGGCTTGTATCAGAAATAGTGTGGCCAGCAGGACTAGGGAAGTGATCGTCCCCCTGTACTTGGCACTGGTGAGGCCGCACCATGAATACTGTGTACAGTTTTGGGCCCCTCACTACAAGAAAGACATTGAGGTGCTGGAGCGTGTCCAGAGAAGGGCAACAAAGCTGGTGAAGGATCTAGAGAACAAGTCTTTCGAGGAGCGGCTGAGGGAGCTGGGGTTGTTTAGCCTGGAGAAAAGGAGGCTGAGGGGAGACCTCGTCGCTCTCTACAACTACCTGAAAGGAGGTTGTAGGGAGGTAGGTGTCGGTCTCCTTTCCCAAGTAACAAGTGATAGGACGAGAGGAAATGGCCTCAAGTTGTGCCAGGGGAGGTTTAGATTGGATATTAGGAAAAACTTCTTCACCGGAAGGGTTGTCAGGCATTGGAACAGGCTGCCCTGGGAAGTGGTTGGACATGTAGATGTGGCACTTAGTGACATGGTTTAGTGGTGGACTTGGTAGTGTTAGGTTAACAGTTGGACTCAATGATTTTAAGGGTCTTTTCCAACCTAAGTGATTCTATGATTCTATTAAATGCATAGTAAAATAGCCACATACAGTCAGATCTACTAGTGAGGACCAGTACGAGAACTCACAGTTGAAAGTGTTGCTTTTAAGGCGCACAAGCCAGGCACCTTCTAGAGATACATGAAGGTGGTCCAGAAACTTCACTTTGGCATCTCAGTAACACCATCCTTGAAAGGCTTTGCATCTGCAGTGGGATTTAAGTAATCTTTGTGATCAGTACACTCAGTGAGGATGATGTTACTGGCATCAGTAGGAGTGGGACAATGAAGTCCAAAATGAAGTATTTCAAGTGCAAATTGAATGTGTGGGGTTTTTTGTTTGCTTTTAGTACTCTTAGTATAGCTGATTGTTTATTGTATCTTCAGATAAGTCTCTGGAACAACCTTATTTTCATCTTTTAGGGCTCCTCACTGCAGTAGTTTAAGAGCTCTGTATATGCCCAGAGAACAAGGCTCAGATACTGATACTTTCAAAAGAACTTTCTTCATCTGAAGATTCTGGCATTTGGATTTTTCTTTCCTAGGTTTAGAAAGGGCAGCTAGTTTCTAGTCCGTAAACAGCGACACATGAGCAGCTTTGTGGGGGCTTTCTTACAACCCAGCCAGCGTGTAGAAAGTACTATAGGTACATGGGCACATGTTAAATTTGTTTGAAATAACCTTTTTCACTATGTAATGCTTTCTGTTACCTTGAGAACTTAAACAGAGAAAGCTTTTCAGTGAAATTTGCTTCATCTCCCCTTGCAACAAGGCCTTGAGTATCCCTCAGTACCAGGGCATGAGATTGAGGTAGGAGTGGGTGAGAAGGGAAGGACCTTACAGAACTCTGGTTTTACTGATTTGGCCTATGGATTAGATGGATGTCACACGACCTAAACCACAGTATCCAAACCTAATGCCTTGAGCCGCAGTGTTTAAATATGAGTATGTCCTTGGAGAGTCTTAATGGTCTCTGTTGATTCTCTGTTTGGACCATCCTTGCAAGCTATGTGGAGGCCTTCATTCACTTAATAGTTGTTCAGCCCTCATTCAGTGTGCAATGTTATTGCTGATCTTGCGTTAGGGTGATGGCTTCTGTTCTCCCGCTCTGTCTCTGAAATTGTGTGCATTTCATTCTTGTAGAGGAGGGAGCCTTGGAGAGAATAGTTTGGTGGCTGCTTCCTGATAAATTTTGCCAGTTGCCGTGCTTAACTGCTTTATCAAGTAGCCAGTTCTGTGTCTCATTAAAACCATTAACTCTTTTTGACTCCAGACTTGTTCAGGTGCTGCGCAGATTTAGAGCTTTACTTCTGTTGAAATGTAAATCATTCTTTCCTTGCAGAGCAAATGATTCGCTTTAGGAAGCAGGAATTCTTCTTTGTCTGAGCAGGCTAAGATACAAGTCTGTTTCATCGAAACTGTGTTATATTAAATAAAAGACCTGATTTACTGCATGAGGCTCTGGATTGTATGCAGAAATACTAATTGCTTGACAGATCTCAGGTTTTTCTTTTCTGGGTTGCTGAGCTTACTTCACTAAGCATAGAGTGGTCTTTACAGCAACAAGGGTACTTGTGCATTTTCTGGATTTTGGGCATAGACATTCAAGCTTAGCTGTGGCCCACAGACATCAAGTTTACTAAATTGCTTGACTACAGATGGTCTCAAGCTAGCTGTGTAACTGATTAATGAAAAGAAAACCACTGGAAAATTCCAGTCAGACAGCACCAGTGGGAACATATGAAATCAAAATAGCAAGTACTGTCTGTGTGTGTGAGACGGACAGAAAGACTGACAGAATGTCAACCAACTGGGACAAACCAAACATTGAAAACTGATTTAATACTGTTTAGGGTATGTCTGCATACTCCAAAGGAGGAGGAGTTGTAATGGGAGGAGGGAGAAGGGAAGACTTTTGTCTTACACAACTTGTATGGAGAAGTGAGGCTAATGAGGGTAGAGGTTTTATTCGGATTGTCTGTAATCAGCTGTTTATTTAACCTCTAGCTCTTACTTCAAAGCAGAAGGGCAGGAAACAAAAGCTGTTGTGCAGAAATGTGCTGATTAACTGAAATTAAAATGTGAGGTTGCTGTAGAGTAGATTTTAAGGAAAAAGTGTAATGTTAGATTGAAAATGCCTTCTAATATGTTTTGGAGTACTCTGAGTCTTGTAGCAGACTGCTTAAATTATAGACTGTAAGTAATTTTGATGTAATCAGTCAATGATGAAAATAATTATTAAAATAGCTATTCCTGGTGCAAAATTCCCTTTGACCTTTTCAAGAAGTCACTCCCCTCTGAAACTGCAAAGGAAATAGCATATCTGTTTCTGATATTTATATGTTATTCCTCATTATACTTTTTATTTTAGGAAAAGCCACTAGATGTTCCAAACTTGGTCTGCCAAATAGCCTAATTACTCTCTTCAAGTAAGACTGGAGGACCTGCTCTTTCTGTTGTGGCTTATTCAAATAAGTGTAAAGGTTTAAAAGGCCGGTCTTAATCTTGAAAGGACAAGTAATTGCTTTGTGCTCCTGGTTTCTGTGTTGGAAGTCATTCTTCAAAGGCATTGTCTTTAAGTATCTTTCAGTCTTGCTTTGTTTCTCCATGGGCGCATTTTCTAGCAACAGTGGATTGGAAGTGTGAAATCTCCCAGTTCCTAGGATCCAGAAGCCCTAAGCAGTTATTTGACTAGTTGTTCTTCTGGTCATGCATCTCTCATCTCACTGCCTGTTGTGTTGATAGCTGATAAAGCACTAAATACATCAGTGCTTTTAAAGTAGTCTCACACAGCTAATCCTGGCAACACATCCAACAAGTGTACAGTACCCCGACAAGGGTCATACAGTCACTGTAAAAGGAGTGATGAGAATATTGTGAGTGAGGGAAGCTGAGTTCTCTTGTACCTTTCCGTGATTCCATACATTCTTATTCAGGTTTTGCCATAGCAGTTAGCATTGTGGGAATTACTTGGCACTTACACTTCTCTGTGACTGCAGGATGCATGCCAAAGTGTTAAGAAACCATCAGGCAGGAGGGAGTTGTGATGCTTAATTAAATATAAAGCCTTTTTCTTTCCTGACCTAGTTGCCACATGCTAATAGTCTTGCTTCCAGGCCAACCTAAGAACAAATTTAACAATTGCCATCTGGTAAAATATTGCTTTAAGCATGTGTACAGACTGTTTTCCTTTAGGCATGAATTGGGGACAGCTATCGAGCTCTGACCTAGTGGGCAGTCCCAGATATGTTCAGCTGCAAAATGGAAAAGGGATTGAAACGATGATTTTTTTCCACTAACTTTACTTTTTTTTTCCCCCTCCTCCCTCCCCTCCTCCCCCAGATAACTATTATCTTTAAATCATACCAAGACTGTACAGATCAGAAAGTATATCAAGCAGTGACTGATGACTTGCCTGCAGCTTTTGTTGATGGTACAACAAGTGGAGGTGATGGGAACACCAAGAGCTTGCGAATTGTGGAGAAAGTCAGTGGCAAATACGTCGAAATGCATGCCAAGTACATTGGGACCACGGTGTATATACGCCAGCTTGGGCACTACTTAACATTGGCCATTCGCATGCCTCAAGAGTTGGTCATGGCCTACGAGGAAAGCCAGGATCTGCAGCTGTGTGTGAACGGTTGCCCTTCAACTGAACGTATTGATGATAGTGGCCACTTACCATTGCCTGTGATGGGGCAGTTGCTCCCTCAGGGTGGTGCTGCTCATCCCTGGTCAGTGTACACACTGGAAACTGCCACCACCAAATGCCATGAGAAGATGCTGGTGAAGGACATCTATTTTTACTCATGTGTATTTGACCTGCTCACCACTGGTGACACTAACTTCACGGCTGCTGCTCACAGTGCCTTGCAGGATGTGGAGGCACTGCACCCCAGAAAAGAGCACTGGCATATCTTTCCCAGTAATGGAGGTGGTGGTGTGGGCAAGGGTAGCAAATTCTTTGTTGGTCGTGGACTTGTGTGCTTGATCCTTGTTGTGTTTTTGTAGGTTTTGTTGTCTATAACAAAGTTTTGAAATATATATTGCCATAATATATTGAGTAAAGATGAGTATATATGTATATACCATGTATATGAAGGGGTGTTTTGTCTTGGGACACCTACCAGATTGTACATATTGTGTTAACTGTTTTTGTGTATGTTTGATGTAGTATTCTTTGTACTTATTTGTTCTGCAGTTGGTGAAATGTTTTATAATGTCCCTGCATTGGGACCTGATAGAAAGCACTTTATTTTTTATATATTAAATATTTATGTGTGTATCTGAGTAACTATGTATTATACCTACATAAACGTGCATACAATACTCAGTGTTCCCTCTAAGTACTACTTGGTTTAACCAATTTTTTAAATTGGATTAATTTGTGGTTTTTTTCTATCATTTCTCTTACTCTAGAGACAGCATGTCTCTTGTCCTGTAATGACATTGGTGATTTGCTGGGTTCACTAGTTAAAATTATTAAGAATGGAGTTGTATTCTGTCCCTTAAACAAATGGCCATCCCTTCTTTGGAGGGAGAGAGTGAAGTGCTTCCCCTTAGCTCAGATGACCATCTTGGATAACATGAATTACAGAACCTTCTTTGTAATTCTGACATTTCCTAGTTTCATGGCATGAGTTTCAAAAGAAGAAAAGGGAATGTGTTGGAGTGAGACTTATGTAGCTTTATAGAACCAGTGGAAAGATAATTTTAAAAGACATTAATGGTCTAGTTGTGTAAGCATGTAAGGTAACTATTGCAGCTGCCTCTAACGTGGAGGGTTAAGTCATTCTTCCAAGATGGACTGGAGAAATCACAAGCCTGAATTCTGTCCCTTGCTTAGGTGCTAATTTTATCTTATACATTCAGAAGGAGGAGCAGAGTGAGGCTGCAGGCTCTGACTACTTTTACTGAGGAGCTACGAGAAGAATGATTTGGTGGCCTGAGCGTTGGTTTTACTTAGTGCCTTAGTCTGCTGCAAGAAGTGGAAGCTTTTATACATGCTACAGTAAACCCAGCTCCAAGATGGGCTTATTTCACTCTTAAAACTGTTCATCTGAGACTGGACTGATATGTTAGAAGTGCTATCTGAATAAGACTAAAATAGCATTTGCCTTTATTAAGCAGACTTGAGCTAGTGTTTGCCTTGGTGGAGGGAGATGGAGTTTATTCATGGAATGAAATCTCCTAGTTTTTAATGAAAATTCTTCTGGCTAGGTTAGGGACTGTTGACTGGTAAGGACAGCAGTAGTCTTCTCAAACTAATTAATTCCCTGTATGGATGTGTAACTGCATACAGGTGTTATTCTGGGAGTACTTGAGATAAAAGTAGTCAGAACTGACTTAAGGCTGAAGGTAAAAATTTATTTTAGACTAGACTATTGGCAGCTTGTCCTGTCTGTGCTGTCTGATGGTGCTGTTTCAGATGAGTTAGACTTGTGGATTTATGATCTGTCTGATAATGTGGCTCCTGTGGTTTCACCTGGTGGTGACAGGCTTCTCCCTATTTTGTGTGGCTGAACTTCCTCATCAATGCTCTGAATTTAAAGTTCTCACGGCTGAAAGCTGATAGATGAACCTGGTGTTGCTTGCAGTTACTTATTGGGCAGGCACCATATACTAGTTAATTTTCTTTGTCACTGGATCCTGTATGTATATACATATATGTATACTAGCATTGAGTTGTGAGCCTCTCAAATAATATTTCAGGAGTGTAGTAATTCCCCTAAAGAGTTTTCCATTTTCTTGTTCCTGCTGTGGGATTTCTTGAGAAAATGTTATTTGCACATGTTCATTCTTGAAGTCCGCCATCGCCAAGAGAGCTTTAGTTAATGCCAAACATGTGGATATTTTGAAGCTAGTGAATGGTCTTTAGGGAGAACTTAAGCTTAGAGGGAATACTTTTTTTTTGCAGGCTCTCCAAATGGCTGTCTTTTCTAAGGCTACAAATATTTTTTTTTTCCCCCATGCTTGGAAACCCAACAATGTGTCAGTATTCGCAAAACCTTTTAGATGTGGTTCATGAATATACCAGTAAGTATATGTTTGTGTAAAAGAGTGGCTGTGCTGTGTGTAAATACTTTAAATTATAGAATAAAGTTGCCTACCCTGCTGAGGAACGTCTGTAATGTGGTGTTAGTGACCCCTGGTGGGGTGCAGAGAAATTGGGGACGTGGGCCATGTACTGGGCAGGCAATGTATAAACAAAGCCCCAGTTTGTTTCCTAGCCATCACTTGTTGGATAGGAATGTGCTGAGTACAATCGTTGTACTTCCTTGCAGATGCTTGTTTCTCCTCTGCTAAATAAGCTGTGTAGTGAAATTTATGACCAGCAGCTGCAAACCAGGCCAGTTTATTGAAGAGACTGTGTATGGGAAACCAACAGCAGGAACCATCCCCTCAGAATCCCGCTTCTACAGTTTTTTTGCAGCGTTTGCAGAGCTATTTAGAAGAGCTTTAACACAGTGATCTGATACTGCTGCATCCGTCTTGAGAGGCGTTATGAAAATCCTCTTGTAAAGTTACTGGAGAACTCTCAGACCAGAAGAATCCTGGAAGAGAAAATTGCTTTCTGTAAAACTCAAGAAGAGATTGTGGCATTGAAAGAATAAATTATACAGAAGTGTCCGTAAGATTACAGAACTTTGGTTAACAAGATGATCTGCTAAGTATACATGGTAACTGTAATATTTCAACTGCAGGGCTAATCACACAGTATGAAGGTAAATAGGAAGTGCCAAAACTTAAAACAGGTTAAGTCAAATACGTACCAACAAAGATAGACCGAATAAACACAACTTTGAGTGTTGTTCTGCTAAGCTTGTGTTACAGCTAGAATTTGAGGTATGTGGGGAACAATCTTATGTGGTAGATACATCACTGAAATGCTTTATGGAAACGACTGTAGAAAGCAAAGGGAGCTTTAAATATGTAGATGTTTAGTGTATACAGAAGCTGGCCATCATATCTGTAAGAGCTTACTTTCAAAGGTGTTGATCTACCACCACAAGCTCTGCAGAAGGCAATATAGCATGATCATCAGTATTTTAATGCAACGACTAGTAAGCTATTACTGATCCTATCTGTTGTTGGCCTTTGTCTTAAAAAAAGTTGGCTGATGCCTTGGATATTAGTGGCTTATTCAAAAGGTTGTTTTAAGTATCTTCTAGGGAATTTCTAACCAGAGTATTTCTTAATCCTATGCTAACAGCTTTTAACAGCAGCTGAGGATAGTTCTCTGTAGTTGTGGAGTGTGACAACTTCCCTAGGAAGCATGTCACAGAACTGAGCAGAGAACGGGCTGCTTAATCCTTGATTTTGTATGTACGTATGGCTCCTGAACAAGGGTATTATAAAAGGAAATAGTATGCTTAACTGACTGTCAAACCAAAAATTTTTTTTTCTCTTTTCCTGGAAAACCTGGCTGGAAGAATAATCTGCACAGAGCACCTGCTAAGTGGAACACAACCTGAGAGAATGCAGGGTCTGAGAACAACCTGGCTTTTGTTCTTGTGGTCAAGTTAGGGCCCTTCAGGAGTGCATTTCCTTTCAAACTGCTGCTGTACTGCCAGAAAATAGATCGTCAACTATTTATGTTCTCTTACCTCAGCATTATGGATACTGTGCATTTGTTGTATGGGTTTTGGGGATGTGCAAGTGGCTATTTACTTACATACACCCTGAAGTGAAGCAAGCAATGTTGCAAACTTTGCACTGCCTAATGAAGGTTTCATTAGTGGATGTGTTTAGGAAAAAAGCCCAAGTGGCTTGTGGCTTTCTTCTCTTTTGACAGACTCATAGCACAGTTTCAACTTTTGCATTCGTTTTCTTCATGTAAGTACAGCTGCGGTGTTTTACACTGAAATTTTCATGCTTTGGGTTATTTTAATTCCCGTCTGTGTCTTGACTGATAAAAACTTTATTCCTTCCTGCTTTTCCTTATT